>NC_084737.1:61390630-61513130 GCF_033978785.1 Entelurus aequoreus
TATCTGTAAAAGAGAACAGTACTCAAGAAGAAGTAATGTGAATTTTAATCAATCATATGGAGTGCAACGCATGGGGGAGATACTTTTTACTCTGATTTTGTTGTCTGTTGGAGTGGAAGGCCTCTTGAGATTTCAATATTTAGGCACTCAATCAGAAGGCACTTGGAGATGTTCCGCAATCAAACATCCCCAATTTTCCCTCTTGGATCCGCCTGCCTATTGTCAGATTAATGATCTTATCCATCAATTCCAACTGGTAGTCTAAATAAGTGTGATGAGAGAGGGTAAGTGTATTCTAAGGGTGCCCTATATCCTTCAGCTACTTCACCCAAAGAGAGGCGTTACATATACGACACTTCTGACGCTTCAGATGCATATCAAAATTCTGTACCACATTGGTAACTGTGCACACGTTAAACGGTAGTAGGCTAACTAGAAACAGATCAGATCCGATTCAGTTCCAATAACTGGTTAATCCATGAATCAGAGATTTCCCGTCCAACCTGTGAATATTTCCCATGTCTGTGCTTGAATACTGTCCTCTGAAATGACTCTACAAGTGATTACCTGTCGGCTGCCCTGCTAGCTGACAGGCAACTCTGGATTTGATTTCCTACAAGTGGTCATGTCTCAAAAGCTAGCAGCCAAGCAACCGCTAATCAACTTTTCATCACAATGTCCACGGTGTGGAATCATTCTACACTAAAAAACACGCAAAGCAAGACAGCAACAAGCAATATATACTGTATACATATATGTTTGCAAAGCCGTAGACCTAAGAAGCACAAGCTCTCTCGCGCTCTAACATGCAACAAACAAGCAACGTCGCATGTTCGCTTTTGTCTGGAAAAACATGAGCGATGACGTCACCGACTATTATCGGCAAATACATATGTCATTGTATCGTTTTTCATGGGAAAAACTAGGTGTGGCCCCTGGACGCATGTCAAGTTAGTTGACTGCGTCCTTTCAGATTTGAATGCGTCAGGGACACAGTATGCATACCAAGCAACATCACTAAGTGAATTTCTTAACTAGTTATAATTGTATTCATATTATTGAAATATTCAAATTGCTATTATGTTCAACTTGCATGTACAACACAATTCTGTAAAAATTAAACTGTTTAGAGTTCCATCCATTGTCTGCCGCTTGTCCCTTTTGGGATTGCGGGGGGTGCTGGAGCCTATCTCAGCTACATTCGGGCGGAAGGCGGGGTACACCCTCGACAAGTCGCCACTTCGTCGCAGGGCCAACACAGATAGACAGACAACATTCACACTCACATTCACACACTAGGGCCAATTTAGTGTAGCCAATCAACCTATCCCCAGGTGCATGTCTTTGGAGGTGGGAGGAAGCCGGAGTACTCGGAGGGAACCCACGCAGTCACGGGGAGACTCCACACAGAAAGATCCCGAGCCCGGGATTGAACTCAGAACTACTCAGGACCTTCGTATTGCGAGGCACATGCACTAACCCCTGTCCCATCGTGCTGCTCCTGTTTAGAGTTCTATAAGAAAATGTGTATGCTTTCCTTTCTTTTAAGTACCGGTTTCTTCACCAATTAAGAACATGGACCGTTTCAAAAGTATTGATTTGGGACCAATTTCTAACAATATGTAAACAATACCAAATACTATCTGAGGGTTTCAACTAGCAGCAGAGGTCAGCAGGTGCACTGAAAGGTGTTGTTGGATTACAATCCTTATAAACAAAATGATTATGTCTGAGCACATAACCATTCCTCAACTGATATTATCAAGCTGTGTGGGAACAATTTGTGAGCAGATGTTAGGGAGTGGCCAAATGAATAAAAACCTCCCATTCAACATCTTATAATAAGCTAAACCACAAAAAGGACCTCTAACTATAGGATTGATTACCTATAATTAGAGAAGTACTTTTTTGCTCTTTATATCACCGCTTGAAAAACAATAAAACTAAGGATCCATCTTGTGTATACCTTCATGTCTTGTAGCATCTACATTATTATTAGAACAGCATTGTCGGGACCAGATATATGACTCACAAATCATCATGTACGAGCCACAGCAAGACGCTGTCAGCAAACCTTCCCGACCGACACTTGACAGTTTGCTTGCACAATGAAAAGAATGGCTTCTGAAAGCAGTTAGGGGGTGGAGTATAACATTCACTGCGCTCAGCTTTGACACCTACCATCTCAGCTGTGGTGACCGCTGATCCTCGACATGTGCCCCCCCCCACACCCCCATCATCCCAGGACACCCTCTTAAATGAGAGGAAATTATCAATTGCCTCACTGTGAAAAAATCGTGCAAATCGGCCTGATTTGTAAGCTGCAGCTATAGACAAGGTGGGGAAGAGTATATTGCTGGCTGCTGGATTTGTTTTTTCTTCTTCATCACACATTAAGAGGGGGAAGTGTGCTGGAGTTAGGAAAACACGACTGGAACAAGCAGGATCTGAGCTCTCATATTCTCTGGGGACTGCTCATAAAACATGTAGCGCCTGGGACTGGGCCTCTGAAAGCAGTGGCATTTTAGTACAATGCCACAAAGGCAGAGGCCACACACACACACATATTCATATATATATATGTATACTGTATATGTATATATATATGAATGTGTGTGTGTGTGTGTGTGTGCGCATACATATGTTTATATACATATATACACACACACATATATACACACACACACACATATATATATATATATATATATATATATATATATATATATATATATATATATATATATATATATATATATATATATATATATATATGTATGTATGTACACACACACATTCATATATATATACACACGCATATATACATATACACAGATACATATATACACACATATGTATACACTTGTATAAGTTTTTGTGTATACACACACACACACACACACATACATACATACATACTGTATATATACATATATATACACACACACACACACACACACACACACACACACACACACACACACACACACACACACACACACACACACACACACACACACACACACACACACACACACACACACACACACACACACACACACACACACACACACACACACACACACACACACACACACAGGTAGACCAGTTCATTTTAAAAGTGTTTGACGGAAGAAGGTATGCATGGTTTACAAGCTGCACCACGAGCTAATGCTTAGGTCTTTACTTGAAAATTTACAGAAGGTACAAAAGGGTGATTATTTCCTCAAACATGACCCAGGGGGCAGCCAAAAAACAATCCGCTTTTACTACAACAGTATAGCTGTCATCTGCAGCTCGAAGTCCCTTTGAGTGCGAAATGGAGACTGGACTGACCTGACGTGTTGTGCTTTCAAGCACCGCAAGATGCATGTTTAAGATTACTTATTTGATCCTGTTCTGTACAACACGTTCCAAATTGAATGCAACACAGCTGAAAACATTTTTTTTTTTATGTTGCAGCAGGAGGGCGCCTGTGGCAGGGAATAAGCCTCAGATATTTCTGGAATGTTAATGTTAGGCTTCGACCATAACAATCTTACTGTGTTTTCCCTCTCACTGGGTAATTAATGATCATAAAAAACACTTATACCTGACACAGATAACCTAAATCTGATCATTTAAGCAAACATATAAAGCCCCCTCAATTTACAGGTTTGGGGTGGACCAGGTATTGGGGAGGCAATTTTGATAAACACCAACACAAACCTGTGTACACATGTGTCATAAAATAACTGTAATGCAGTTGTTTCGACAGCTATGACAATGTTTTATAACAGAAAATAATAGAAAGACTCCAAAATAATCCAGCAAATAAAAAAGAGCAATGCGTTATGAAGAATGTGATCAGTCATCCTGCTGTGTTATACAGAGAGCAGAATTGTCAAGGTATTGCCAAGTATGACTAAAAATGCCATTGCGAAAATATTTAGTTTGTTTAATATAAGCGCAAGTTTTAGAACTGTTCTAAACAAAATGCTTTCTGTTGAGCTTTTCCATAGTATAGAACATAAAATGAACTGTCTAGGGCACAGGTGTCATGCTCAAGGCCTGCATGGCAAATTTCAGCAAAAAAGAACTCTAACTTTGGTAACACACCCTGTATTATTCATACATATTTAGCTATGTATGCATTGACACTGTAGGCCACGATAGTATTACACTCATAGTTCAATATAACGCGATCGTTGGGGTCCATAAAATACTGATCACGTTATTCCCGAGATCGCGTTATATAGAAATCCTTATGTTTTACCCTTTTTTCTTTGAAAGTTATGCACTGTAGCTTGGCTGTCTGAACCTGCCCAGAGCCGCGTATAGAGAGAGTATTGACAATTGGTTTCAGAGTTGGTCCCAAACATGGCACCCTGTATGTCTACGAATGTCTCATTCATCCAGGTCATTGTCATCTCCGGGCATTCAATCTATCACAAACGGGACTGTTTGGTTTGTCTTAGAAGACGTTTCCCCGCTCATCCGAGTAGGCTTCATCAGTTCACGCTCATAGACTTAGCTTGGTCAGATATAGTCCTGCAGCTGGTGCCAAAACCTCAAATATTTATACTCCAAAACCAGGAGGGTGTGGTTGGGCAAGAATGGTTTTCGCTCTATGGTAGTGAGAAAAACAATTGTTTTAATGCAAAACGAGCAATCCTAACTGTTAAAGCCATTTGTTAATTTGATAGTTTTTTTTTCTTCCTCCTTTTCCACATAAAAACCCATTCACCCGCTGACATGAATATTTTGTCTAAGCCTGAAAAAGCAACCACAGATAACACATTTGTATATTTCAAATCAATGCACACTTACACAAAGTTTAATAATCACATGTGTGTGAATGGTGGAGTAGGAGGGGGTAGTGATCTAAAGTGTGCTTTAAATTTTGGCACCGTGTTTGACACCCCTGGTCTAGGATGTTGGGGTGCCCTCCTGATATAATGGTGGGCTAACCACTATGAAACATTGCTGCAGTGCTAGTACATACCACTCCATTGGAAAAGATTGCTATTCCCCTCACTTCCCATGCTAGCATTAGTTCTGAAAAATATTCAACCAGGGTTTTTCAACCACAGAGTTTCCATTATAACTCCAAGCCTTCTATTATGTTCCGTGCACAGCATGTGATCTGTTCATGAAAAGGAAACATGCTTCTATCGTTTCTGCCATCTCCAAGTGGAAATGCAGGTTTGTAGAGCCGCGGTCAATGTTAAAATAGCTTCCTGCTGCATATGCAAGCTTACAAAAAGCCACTGAGGGCACATTGGCTCCGGTGGTGAATTCACCTTTGTGTATACAGTACACACACGTGTCAAGTCGTAAAATGTGTAGGCCATTGACGCACACGGACATGCACACACAAACACTGCTGTATTTGCAGTGCAGGTCCAGTAAATGGCTGGAGTGTAATGTGCTTTGACCTTCTGTCTTTCTTTTGGATGCACCTAACATACATGGCTGTCTCTCTTCATATATCATGGGGCAAATGGCGCCCTTCACCCTGCTCCGTCATGTCCTCCCCTTAAAAAGCTAAAGGGGGAGGGGGGTTAATTGACAGGCCTGCCAGCTTCCTTATGAGCACGAAAGGGGAGGCCGAGCTCAATGAGGGCAAACGCTGCGATGAATAATTATGTTTCATAATGTTACCCCCCCCCCTTCTCTTTCCTTTCCATCAAACAATAATTAATGGGCAGGGCAGGGGGTGGGCTGAAGTGTCTGCCTTTGGCTTTCTCAAACAAGAGGTCCAATATGCCCTTTGACCTTTTCTTTCTGCTCACCATCATAGAGGCAGACACTCCATCCCTGTAAAAACATGCTCTTAGCTTATTTATGATGCCAGTAGCTCTGCTGGAGAGAAAGGCGGCCGTTGTGCTTCACTCAGCAAAACTGTCTGGATCACTTTACACAGCACTTCCCCGCTTCCATCTCCTCACTTGCTACTCAGCAGGACAGACCCGCGACTCAATAATGAGGAAGGAAATGCCTCCTAATTGACATCCATGAGAGGCTGAGCAGCTGGAATGGCGGACGAATGGACAGCGGTTTGGCTTGATTAAATTTTTGTGTCTTTAAAAAAAAAAAAAAGACAAAGACAATCTCCGATGAGCCAGGTCTGATCAAATTAGTTTTTTTACACGAAGGCTATGTCTACACAAAGTCGTTTAGCCCCTTAAACGAATAATTATTTAGCTTAAGCCCCGTTTCTGCCACACTAACCTATCGTTTAAGGTTCCCGTCCTCGGACAATTTTTTACACGGGTAAGTGCGCCGTGTACTTCTTGAATCTCCGGCTGTTAGCTTTGTATGGACTCATTGATCGTTTACAAACTGAGTTCGGAGAGGAAGTGACGCCAGACAGACCGCGCCCCACACAGGAAGTGACGTCAGAAAGAACGAGCCACAGCCAGCTTCATAATAAAACGGTTTCGTAACGCGGAGCTAACCACTGGAAATATGAAGGCGAGTCATCCAGACATGCCCGTGTTTCTCCTTCCGTCTGTACAGACGCTTGTGGAAATCACACATGAATACCTTAAGAGAAAGCGATTGGAGCTATTTCAGATACAACACATCTCAGACAGCAAGATAACTTTCAAATGTCCAGGTCAGCTGTGATTCTACTTAGCGAAAAACTTTGTCCATTTGTCGAAGGAGAGACAACGAGAATGCGAGCTCCCGTGGATGTGATAAAAAAGGTAGCGTGTGCTTTGTATTACCTGGTCGTCGAGGGAAGACTACGGAAAACAGCGAATGCCTTTGGACAGGCAAAGCAGACTGTATCAGTTAGTGTCCGCAATGTATGTCGCGGACTCAACGTCTAGGTCCATAGTATTGAAAGTCACCAAAAACAAATGGACAATGAAGGTGAAGGCAAAAGAGTGAGGAGTGTCCTGACCAGATATCTAGATCCCGAGATTGATTGTTGTAAAATATTCTTTATCACATTGTTTACGTGTCTAATAAAGATTTGATCAATTTATGATGGCTGAGGTGTGGTTCACTACAATAGGGCCCCACAGCACACTGGATATTGTTCAGATAAGTTAAATTTAAGAACTTGCACACAAAGCAACACTGGATGTGACTGTGACGTGTGCATTTTCCGCGCATGCGTATTAGGTCGCGTTGCGCCGGCGGACAGAGGGGGGTTAGGTGGGATTTACCCTGGATAACCTTATCCGGTTTAGTGTAAACGGGGCCTTAGAGCTCCATTGATCTTGGCAATTATCTGTGCAGATGAGGCCTGAAGAAAACCCAGCTGGTAATCAAATAGCAGAGATTGTGTTTACCCACCTATTTCCTACACAGAGGAGAGAGAGATGTTAATGCGCACCACTCACTGGGCTGCTTGGAGGCCATGGGGACCTGAGAACTCCAGTAAAAGGAATAAGAGACACCGTGTGACCCAAAAGCGGAGGTACATGAAAGGTGGAAGTAATTGCTTTCACCAAAGCTATCGTGTAATGAGTAAACACGGTGAATGAAAACAGATTGCCGCTGTAACATTCAAGTCCCATTACACTAAATAACGACCCGGGCCAACGATCTGAAAGCAAGCATGATGAATCTGTACTTTAAACCGTGGTCACCCCTATGCAGCGAGCGGCGATGCAAACCTTCAAATCAATTTTTCATGAAAAGAAAAGTTGTGAGACGCAGAGCCCAGAGGGCAGGGAAGCATGTGGTATGAAACGGAGCAAAACTAAAGAAGTAAAGGGCAGAGCCGTGCAGCTGTTTCACCTCTGGTAATAGTTCAAGCAACATATGCCATAATAGGATCCTTGTTGTGCATTAACCTCAGTGATACACGCACACACAAGCAGAGGGCGTGCATTTCACGGAGGATTTAATGAGTGACTGCTCAATAACAGGCGAGAGTGCAGTTCTCGCTTTTCATCACTGCAGCAAGAGAAAAGAATGAGAACTATTCAGCAGCCTACAGGCACACCTCAAACACACACACACACTAATAACCTTGGGCAGTAGTATCTACTAAATGCTATGAATTGATGGAAATAGACGATCCATTTCTCAGCCCCACTGTGTAATAGCTCTATTTCAGCCCCCATGTTGCCATTAAATATTTATCCTAGCCGAGTGGCGGATCACACCCAGGTGAGAACCGTTTCAAAATCTAAATCAGGATGATGTCTTCCCCTCACGCCGCACCTCAGTGCATCACAACAAAGGCCTGTTTTTTAAAAAGGGATTATCTACAAGTGTTCCTTTAATCAGCACATGGCAGAACTGTAGCAATCCCTCAACAGCCTGGTCCCAGAGGAATACCTTTCTGCGAAGTCCTATCAGGAAGAGGATCTCCTTCAGCACCAGCACGCAGAGTGTGTTTGAGGATGAAAAGAGCGACTACTACTATCAACTACCGCTCCTCCTCCCTTGCTATGATGTCCTCGCCAATGATCTCAGAACAAACACCAACCATTTTGAAGGGGAGTTATGCTGTGCTTATCCTATTGGTTTCAATCCTCTTTGTTAGCTTTGTTATGCTAGCAAGATAAGCCTATATGCTGGGTGGTAGCAGAGCAAGTGGTGTTTTGCATGAGCGCCAAAGCAGACAGTCTGTGAGGTTGGGGGTTGGGGGATTGGGCTCCTTGTAGATCGCCAGCACACAGATGTCCGGTCTTGCCCCGGCAATGACTCAGACACTAACCTCTATGAACTATGTGTTTGCAAAGCGGACGGCTTATGAGCAGGTCTTAACTTGATCTTTAGTCTCATTAAAGTTGTTGTGTGTTTTGTAACGTAAGCATTACATAAAATTGTAGAAATTATCCAGATCAGGACCAAAGTCTAATCAGTTGTTCCTTATCACATTTCGGACATTTCCTGAAAGTGTCATAGAAAGCCGGCCATAACTTTAATTACTTTGCAAACTAACTAAATGACAAACCAACGGCAACGATTAAGTAATCTCCTGGTAGTGGTAAGAACAGGGATATATGATCTTTGCAAGCTAACAACAGACTTGATTAAACCACACCATTTTTTTAAAATAAAGTGGATTTTTTTTGTTTCGGGGTGGCGTGGCTCGGTTGGTAGAGCGGCCGTGCCAGCGACTTGAGGGTTTCAGGTTCGATCCCCGCTTCTGCCATCCTAGTCACTGCCGTTGTGTCCTTAGGCAAGATACTTCACCCACCTGCTCCCAGTGCCACCCACAGGGGTTTAAAAGTAACTTAGATAATGGGTTTCACTATGTAAAGCGCTTTGAGCCAATAGAGAAAAGCACTATATGAATATAATTCATCAGTCTGTATGTTTACATGCACTAAAGAACACCAAATTATTGCATGAACTGACTCAAAATGTGTTTTCCACAACACGTTAACATCTTAATTTGATCACATGACGTATCTTTGCTTCGATCTCATTCATTCAAAACAACCACTTGCAACATCGTTATTCATACTTTTTTTAGTGATGTAAGAATTAAACATACACATAACAATTCAGACATTGTTTTTGACATGAAAACCAGCAATTGAAAATATTTCACTGAATAGTTTGTATTTACAATAAATAGTTAAAAGTGTTCACCACAATGCCGATCTTTTTCTATGTCGCTGATGATCAACATAACAAAAATAATCAAAGAAGATGTCATTTTTAAACACAGGGGAGTCATATTATGCAAAGTGCCACTTTTATTCCTTTTGGCTCTTGTTTTTGTGACTTGTGAGCCCGGTAAGTGCCGAACATTTGAATTCAAACCATGGAGGTGTTATGGAAATTATAAAACAGTCTCTTGTTCCAAAGAAGCTGTTTGATAATTTTCCCTGACTTGTGACATTTACCAATATGTGACATCAGCTGATATCTCCATACACAATAGAGGTTTTCCTAGAGACCACTAGGTTAGTCCGCCATTTTTGTTTTGTAAAGTGGCAGTTGTAGTCCAAACAAAAACATGTCCACGATGAGATCTCTGAGCTAAGATGATTGGTTTTTAGTTGTATTAACCAGTACACGTCACAAAACCAACCTCAATTAAATAAGAATTGCCTACTTATGAACCTACTCGGGCATGGGACACTGTCACTGCAGTCGGACTGGAAGCATAGAGTTTGTCTGACAGACTTGGTCCGATGGGAAATATAGAGAAGGATTTACCCAAAATACATTTAATCGCCAAGACAGCCGCAACAATTTATGGCAACGGTGGATACAACGAAGCTGTAAGTCCACTAAGAGTAAATGTATGACAATTTGTGATGATACGTTATTAATGTAGCATTTATTCTTATTAATGCACACATCTTAAAAGTGCAATGTTAATGTTGATGATGTACATGAGAGTCAAAGAATGAGTTATCGCAGGTATAAAACATTTTGTGTATTTAAAATAGTTTCCCTAAAATATGCATTGAGGCTATAAAGTTTGTTTTATCCAATTAATCGATTATTTTTTTAAAACTAATCAATTACTAAAATAAGCGATATCTGCAGCCCTAACCGGTGATGGTTTTTATTTGTTTCAGACATATTGAGGAACATCACAAATGCATTTGCGCAATTCACCTTTTCCAGAAATGAGTAGGAAAAAGCAAAGCTTATTTTTTCCTACACCTTGTCTTGTCTACCCCCAGTCTTAGGAATGACTGAGAATTTGCTCACCTCCTGCGTTTAAATGATTACATTTCTAATAGGAAAGAATGCAATATATAATAGACAATAGTGGGATGTTTTTGTCCGTAATTGATACAACTATCAACACTAGAATAGAATAGAATAGAAAGTACTTTATTGATCCCTGGGGGCAATTCAGCACCACAGTTCGCTCACAATAAACAACATTTGGGGAATTTTGCAAAAGATCAGAGTAACTGAACTGCACCGCTTGGAGAAAACATTAATATATATCATCGAGACACAAATGTCCAGCTTGCCACCAAGCTGACCCCAAGAACTTTAAACAGAACTGCTGCTGAGTGGATCTTGAATTGTTCTTTCTCGGGCAGACACACACTTTTCAATGGGCAGTGCTTCTCTTGACTGGCTTTGCTTTGAAATTTATGAAACCAGAGCCATTCACTCTGCTACAGATTGCAAAACGTTACAAGTTATCTTGTGCGAGTGGCCCGACAACCATTTTCCGCTAAACTGATGAAGCGATTGGAAGAAATGTAAGGGTTAGACAAATACATTACCATGAAGTGAGGAGAGAAACAGTAAAAGCGTGTGGTGAACAGATGAGTGGCAGAGTATAAGCCAGACACAGCATCATTGTCTACTGTTTAGACTGCAGAGGTCATGCTCCAATAAGCACAATCAAACCATGTGAGCATCTGTTGTCTTTAACTCTCCCCCTTTCTTTGTTTTATGGCGCTCCGTCACAGTCAATGATTTACTCAAGCTCTCCATTTTTCCGGTTTGTGGTTTACATGTTTCAAATGCTTAGCAGGGCACAAGTCTGGGCAGAGCTTAGACATTTCCTTTCGATAGCTTATGTCGATCAACAGGAAACAGACGCGTGTGTCAGGATACTGGCTTTTAATCTTTTCACTTTTTGTTTACATATCTGAATTGTGCAGTCATCCTTTCGTTAGTCCAGCACCCCCGTTCTCCCCCCCAGAAGCCTTTCATTCCACTCAGCTTGGCAATCAACCCAATTAGACGATCCTGTGAATTAACGCTGGGCAACTGAAAGCACTCGCACTCGCACTCACACATACACATCAAAAAAAGTCATTAGTCTGACTTTTTAGCATAAAAAAAAAACGCTGGATGATTTGCCGGTTCAGAGACATCAACCCCTGACATGCAGCCTAGGGCTGCTCTTAGTGTCTACCTCATTATTTTTGCAAGAACAAGGCCACCAATGGGCCCTGTAAGGTGATCTCATTATGTCATCACCAGGTCTAGCAAACAAAAAAATATATTTTATATGCTGCAGCTAAGCTTACATTGCCATAGTATTTGTCATTATAATTAGTAGTATTTAGGGATGCAAAATATTTTTATTTCAAGCCAATATGATACAGATAATTAGGACTGCAGCTATCGATTGTTATAGTAATCGAGTAATTCTTTGATTAATTTGTTCGATTAATCTAGTAATCGGATAAAACACTCTTTACAGCCTCAATGAGTATTTTAGGGAAAAAAGTTGAAATAAACTAATGTTTTCCAATAGCCATAACATTCATTCTTTCTTTTTATTTTATAAATGCACATCTTGATTGAAATTGCACTTTTAACAAATAATAGAAAATATATACAGTATATCGTCTGTTTGCCGCCACACATATCACAGCACCCACACACCACGCTCTATTACAATGGTCGTGCGGAAACTATGCTTGCATATTTTAAGTTAGAGGGCATTCAATGTGGTCCAAATTTAATAGTATTACTCATTACATCGAAGCAACAACATTTAAATCTAAATGATAAATAAATGATAAATGGGTTATACTTGTATAGCGCTTTTCTACCTTCAAGGTACTCTAAGCGCTTTGACAGTATTTCCACATTTACCCATTCACACACACATTCACACACTGATGGCGGGAGCTGCCATGCAAGGCGCTAACCAGCAGCCATCAGAGGCAAAGGGTGAAGTGTCTTGCCCAAGGACACAACGGACGTGACTAGGAAGGTAGAAGGTGGGAATTGAACCCCAGTAACCAGCAACCCTCCGATTGCTGGCACAGCCACTCTACCAACTTCGCCACGCCGTCCCTATCTAAGCTTTTTTTCTAATCGAATTAATCAATTCCATTGATAAAATTGTTGCACGCTACTGTTTACCATCAACAAGTCAGGAAATCACAAATTTAAACCACTATGCCTGTAAATCGGGATCATTTACTGTATTTTTTTAATAAAAAGGAAAAAAAAAAAAAGTATATATTACTCGCGCTCGGGAATAATGCGATCAGGATTTTATGGACTCCAACGACCGCATTGTCTCAAACTGAGTGAATATTGTTGTTTATTATTATTTGTTATTATAACTTAGATTTAACTGCAGTTTGTGCACACCTTTCTTTGCAGCTAGCTTAGATGATGGGCCTCATTGTGGGATTTCAAGACAGTCAATACAATGCTAGAACTTCAGTTTGCTGATAAAGTTTGATGCGCTGAAGCACAATGTTTTCTTCCCTCTCCCCTCCTCACCGAATGTTTGAAGAACTAAATATGAATGTTTAAACTTAAAAATCATGGATGTGGATACTTGTCGCGATCTAAGAAGTATTTCAGTGACAATGGCATGCCTAAATTGGCCCTAGTGTGTGAATGTGAGTGTGAATGTTGTCTGTATCTCTGTGTTGGCCCTGCGATGAGGTGGCGACTTGTCCAGGATGTACCCCGTCTACCGCCCGATTGTAGCTGAGATAGGCTCCAGCGCCCCCCGTTACCCCGAACGGAATAAGCGGTAGAAAATGGATGGATGGATGGCATGCCAAATTATTTCCTCTAAAACAGTGAAGACATGTACACGATCAATGCCATGTTTGTTTACAATAAGCTCAGGGGAAGATGACGACTAGTAGGAGTAAGGCTGCAGCTATCATTTATTTTAGTAATCAAATATTGATTTGTTTGTTTGGTTAATCGAGGAATCAGGTAAAACACACTTCATACCCTCAATGTGTATCTTAGGTAAAATAATGATTTGCTTGATTAATTTGTTTTAATAAATACACATGAACATTGAAATTGCACTTTCAGAAAAATAAACTGCTGTTTGCCACCACACAGATCACACCACCGCTCTCATGTGCCTTCTATTGCAGCGGCTTTGGGGAAAACAAATTTTTCGAGTTTAAAGTTCTGGTCACTTAATGCGGGCCGGATATTAGCGATTTTCATTAGTTAGACTCATTATGATATGTATTCCAAGCAACAAAATATAAATCAAAACTTCTAATCTAATTAATGGTAATGAGAAAAGGAACATTTGATTTGCTCACCCTAACCCACCGCAGTACAGGTCATCTCACCTCTGAGGAGTGTTTTTTTAAATATATTTATTTAAATCTTTTCTCTTATTTAAAGGCAGATGGCCGCCCTGAGGGGTCCTCCTTTTATTTACTACTTGCTCCTGTAGAGCTCTTTTTTTATTTAGAGAGTGTTAACCTAAACCTACTCAATGTGAAAAGTGCCCTTAGATATATTTATTGTGAACTGGCTCCAAATGAATCCAATTAAATGGCTTGCTCTTCCTCAAACACAGGGAAATAAAGAGACTCCACAAATCTCACTTTGCTAAGCTGGGGAAGAAAAAAAGATTTCACTGGAGTATAATCCTCCCACGCAGTCGCAGAATGTTGGATTTTTGCCGGATATGAGCTGACAAGTGCAAATGATTCAACGAGCTCGACAAAGCCATTCATTCCCGCATAGAGAGAGGTCTTCCAGATGTGATAGCGCTTTATCCCTGAACAGAATAGAGGCCGCCGTAGTGTTTTCCAATTTATGTTGCCAGGGTGACAAATGGAAAGCGAAATCGCCCGCTCACCTAATCAAATGAATGAGTGACAACAAGTCAATATTTTCTCATTGTGCAGGCAAGCAATATATCTGCGTGGTAACGGGCGCTGTTGTGAGAGTGTGTCAGGGCTCAGGCAACGCTGCACTCACAGCATTATGCGGATAATGTGCCAATAAAGACATAGTATCAAGAGAACCTTCACGAGGAGCAGGTGAAATTACTAGCTCAGTAGACACGGTGCAGACTGTGCACTTCATACAAACACACTCCATCCTGGAATGGCTACCAGGCAGCAGAGACAAAACTGTAATTGGACATTGATCTGTTGACGTCTAAGCATGAATAAGTCATCCTGAAAGGAGCAGGAGAACATGTGGACATTTTTTAGTGGAAATGGAACAAATGACATCTATAAATACAAGAGTGTGTGTGTGTGTGTGTGTGTGTGTGTGTGTGTGTGTGTGTGTGTGTGTGTGTGTGTGTGTGTGTGTGTGTGTGTGTGTGTGTGTGTGTGTGTTCTTGTAATGCTACCCTTCTTGAGACATCCACAAGGAAAAGTAGCTTCCATATGAGTACCGGTGAACAAGTTAGGACCGAAATCATGGTCCCAATACGGGAAGCCATTGCATCTAATAGATAATGTCTCATTTGCACCCTTGGTGGTGAAATCTATCAAAATTAGGGTAGTCATAAAAGGAGGGATTTTTCAAATTGACTGTGTGTGGGTTTTAAAAGTGCTCCCTCTCTGGTCAACTAATGAAATACCAAGTGTGTGTAAAAATGTGAAGTGCTCCCCCTCTGGCCAACATATGTAATAACAACTGTGTGTCAGAAATTGAAATGCGCCCCCTTTGACCAAAATTAATTTAAAAAAAATATATATACGTATATAGAGACATATATATACATATATAACTTGAAGAAAAATTATGAAGATTAAAAAACAATTACAAACAAAAAAATTTTTTTAAAAACATTTTTTTTACAAAAAGCTTACCTTTTTTATATGTGCATAGTATGTATACATTATTACTGTTGTAAATACACATCTTTATATATCTAGAGAGGGAGGCCCTAAAGAGGTAGGCATTTTTTGGAGGTCTCAAAAAGGTAACAAATACAGGGATGCGTGCGTGTGTGTGCCTGTGTGCATGCATGTGTGCGTGTGCGTGCCCTTGTATGTGTATCTTTCTTGAGACACCGACAATGATAAGTACCTTACATATTAGGACCAGAGAACGAAGTCATGGTCCCAATACAGAAAAACATTGCATCTAGTAGAGAATGTCAAAATCAAAATTATGGTGGTCCCAAAAGTTAAAGTTAAAAGTACCACTGATAGTCAAAAAGGAGTGATTTTTCAAATTGACTGTGTGTTGGTTTTAAAAGTGCTCCCCCTCTGGTCAACATATGAAATAACAACTGTGTGTAAAAATTTGAAGTGCTCCCCCCCTGGCCAAAATATGTAATAACAAGTGTGTGTAATAAATTGAAATGCAACTCCTTTGGCCAAAATTTATAAAAATTTTTAAATAAATATGTATATAGGGACATACTTTAATAACGAAGTAAATAATGAAGATAAAAAACCAATTACAAACAAAAATAAAAAACAAATAAAATGAACTAAAAGCTTACCTTTTTTATGTTTGCATAGTATGTATATATCATTAATGTTCCATCCATCCATCCATTTTCTACCGCTTGTCCCTTTTGGGGTCGCGGGGGGGTGCTGGAGCCTATCTCAGTTGTATTTGGGCGGAAGGCGGGGTACACCCTGGACAAGTCGACAACATTCACACTCACACACTAGGGCCAATTTAGTGTTGCCAATCAACCTATCCCCAGGTGCATGTCTTTGGAGGTGGGAGGAAGCCGGAGTACCCGGAGGGAACCCACGCAGTCACGGGGAGAACATGCAAACTCCACACAGGAGGGATCCCGAGCCCGGGATTGAACTCAGGACTACTTAGGACCTTGGTATTGTGAGGCACATGCACTAACCCCTGTGCCATCATCAATCTTGTAAATACAAATCTGTATATATCTAGAAAGGGTGGTCCTAAAGAGGTGGGCATTTTTCAGAGGTCTCAAGAAGGTAACAAATACAAGAATGTGTGTGTGTGTGTGTGTGTGCCTGCGTGTGTGTGTGTGGTCTGACAGACTATATCCCTTTTGTTTTAAATCCTAAGAGATTACTTGTCATTTAGAAAATACATATTTCAAAGAAAACAGCAATTTACCGTACTTGTTTCCTCATTGGCAAAAAAAAATCCCAGCCCTGTTTCCCATAAGAGAAAAATTTAACAACATAATTTCTACCAGCCTGCTTAAACACAAGTAAGATCAATGGCTAAATGTATCAGCAAATATTACCATTCGCCGCCTGCCTAGTAATCATTAAGGAATGGCACCGATGCATTATTCATTGGCTAATGTATAATTCAGAGTTAACAGCAGATTCTATGCATAAATAAAGCGGTGATACATTTAAAGGCATTAAATGTTTACTCGCTAAAATAGGATATGAATCCACAGCGTGGCCCTTTCCTCGCTGCAGTTACTTGATGATCATATTCTGGAACAATTCTTTAGAAAGCAGGCATAGAAGGCGGACGCTGGAAAGCGGAGAGTGTTGATAGGAAAAACATGTTTGTTGGACAAAGTCCCACAGGGTGAGTATATGCTTCTTAGTGGGATTAAATTGCAGACAATTGGGAGGGGTGCATAAAACCACACATTAAAGTCTTAACGATGGATGCTTTAGTGGTTGAAAATTAATGTACTGTCTCTTTATCTGTCGTGATGCAAAGTAAAGCTCCATTGTTGACGCTTCAAAGCTGGCGTCTGATGGGATGTCAATAAGGAGGCTCCATATGACTGCGTCCTGAGCAGGTAGCCCTGTGGGGACCACCATTGCACTTTATGGCCATGCGCCGGCTTTAACAAAGCCAGATGCCCCCCTCCTCCCCTCCCCCCATCCACAGTCACTTAACATGTGTGAAAGTGCCAACCGATGAGCTGAGCTGTTTCAAGGATGCGTGCACACAGAAAGGAAGGGAAGACGGCAGCTTTTTTAATTATGACAATTTTGCAATCGTTCTTGGCTCCTGGGCTTTATGTTAATAAACCATTTCGGCCCTTCCACTGTGTGCACAACAAATTAGATGGAATGTTTTATGTACAAATCAAAGCCCTTTGCCACTTCTACACTGCGCTGGAATTCAACAGTCACTCAGCAGAAGGTACGGCCTCCTTAGCAACCTTTCATGTGTGCTGTATCAAATGTGTGCCTAGTATGGACTTAATGGCTCTCTGGTGCAACATTATCTACAAGGAGGTACACGGCTGGCTCCATTATTTAGGTTTATACTACTCTGACATTACCGTTTTACTATGGCATACAGACAGTGAACACTTTACTGCAATATCATGTCCTCTACTATCGTATTTAAAAACATTTGGGTTTTACAATCCAGTAGATCGCCCAATAACCCTCCCCTATAGCATAGCTCGGTTGGTAGAGTGGCCGCGCCAGCAACTTGAGGGTTCCAGGTTCGATTCCCGCTTCCGCCATCCTAGTCACTACCGTTGTGTCCTTGGGCAAGACACTTTACCCACCTGCTCCCAGTGCCATCCACACTGGTTTAAATGTAACTTAGATATTGGGTTTCACTATGTAAAAGCGCTTTGAGTCACTAGAGAAAAGCACAATATAAATACAATTCACTTCACTTCACTTAGTTCCCGTGATTGGCCACATTGCTTATAGTTAGGTCAGTGGTTCTTAACCTGGGTTCGATCGAACCCTAGGGGTTCGGCAAAGCCTCCGCCGCGGAGGTCAAGACACACCCGACTCATCGTGTAAATAAAAACTTCTCCCTGTCGGTGTATTATGGATACCCCCAAACAATGTTCCCTCTAATTTTCCATATGTGTGAGCAAACGCAAAAACTCCTTGAGCATTCGGTGGAGCACATGTGAGCGACGTCAGACGTGCACATGCACTGTGGTCACACCTGCAGCACACCTGTCAAAAACCTGACTAAATAACAAGTTCAATGTTTTATTATTGTAATCAAATGACAGCAGTCATTTCCATGAGATTATTTTGTAATATAATTGTTTTGGCCCACTTACAATGACTATAACATATTGTTTTTCATGAGCTGTGTACTAGTATTATATGTCTGGGTGGGGGTCCTACTTTGGAAATAATGCGTACCCCTTTCAGATATCGCATTTAGTTCCCACCAAATCATTAACATGTTGCACATTGAGATGTAAACATGGGATCATGTCTACATTCCTGTAACTTTCCGTTTGTAAAAATATATCTTTAATAGTATTTCTTTAATATAATAACATCATTTTATGATTACGGTTCGGTGAATGCACATATGAAACTGGTGGGGTTCGGTACCTCCAACAAGGTTAAGAACTACTGGTTGTTTTTTGCAACTGCATTAAAATGCTTAAAATTCAGCAATAAACTCAAATGATTGCCACTCCCACCAATCAGATTTCTGATGCATCTTAACATTTTTAATAATAACGCTCAGATTATATTAGGGAATTATTTTGTTCTTTAGGGTAAACCGTAGTTCTATTTTGTCCATAACTTTTGAATGCCTTTTTCATGCTTATTGTTGATATTTTCATTTCAAATACTTTCCAATACCAATGATACACTGGGAAATAATTTTAGTAGCTGAAGGACGAAAAAGTCCTCAGGGAATCAGAAAA
This sequence comes from Entelurus aequoreus, assembly GCF_033978785.1. Lineage (NCBI taxonomy): Eukaryota > Metazoa > Chordata > Actinopteri > Syngnathiformes > Syngnathidae > Entelurus > Entelurus aequoreus. The sequence continues at coordinate 61,409,826 of NC_084737.1, forward strand.
GTAAGTAAGTAAATGTTATTTATAAAGCGCTTTACAGCGCTGTACAAAACATAGGTAAAGTAAAACAAAAATTCAATTTAAAACAACAGGGGCAACATCATAAAAAGGATACAAACTGGATTAAAAATGATAGTTAAAGGGTGCATTGACTAAAAGCTTTACTAAAAAGAGAAGTTTTCAAATGTTTCTTAAAAGTTTCAACACAGTCAAGATCACAAGCGTATATAAAACATTATAAATTCATATTTGTTTTGCTCAAGTATCTTAATGATCTTACTTCCTAAATAAATGTCATGTGTTTTTACATTTCACACCATTGGGAGCAATCCATTCTACCTCTAAATCACTCTATAAATGCATCCAAAAACCGCCAACAATACTTCATTTATGTTCTGTAAACAGTATAATAACCCAGCCGTAGCGACATTGGTGTTGTACGAGCATGCACTGAAGTACTGTTTTTCTACCCTTGTAACACATCGCTTTGCGGCGGCATGCTATATCCGCTTTTGAGTTTGTAATGCACAACCTAATGCGATAGGAAACCAATCTGTACTCTGAAAAACATGAACAATCATATTACAGTATCTCTAAAGTATCAGCCCGCATTTCATGTTTTGTTTGTACACCTCTAGCTCGACAGTGTATGTACTGTAGCTGTACAAACAGGCATGACGTGCTGCGTGTATCATGATTAATATTGAAGTGAATCACTTGTTGGACATTTGTCCGTTTGGTCGAGCTGGTTGGGGAACTTTTTTCATTTGATTTTGGATAAGCACTTCATTTCTGTCAGCTCAGCTTGGCTCCAAGCGCCACATTAACACCGTAAAGCCACGCCGGCCCTAACACTCTCAATTTCCGTTTGCGTCCACCTTTCACCCTCTCTTTGTGCTCGCTAAGGTTTTACAATCATTCTCCGTATATTCAGCTTAAAAAAGGTAAGGTTGTAAATTCTAATTTGTCCAAAAATAGTCATCTTCGTCTATTACGAAGTCTGCCATGATTGAGACACACACGTGTTTGTTATCGGAAGGAGGAACACACATTTGTTGCCGGAAGTCAGAAGTGCATTACTATGGGCACTAAAAAAATGCGCAGAGGAAATAAAGTAATGCTTAAAATCACCAAAATGCAGTAAATATTGTACATATTACATATCGTTATGAACGTGTCGGTTACTACATTATATATGTACTTATAGTGTGTATAAAAAACATTGATGTAGGGTTTTAAGGTTGTTTTTTAACACGCGAAGTCCCAGAGAAGGGTCAATTGACATTTTTACCTAGAAAACACACAAGAGGGTCATTTGACCCCTAGTCCCCCCTGTGGACACTCCTTTTGTTATGAAAATGTGGCTGTTAGTGGCACACGGCAGGGGGCCACTTGAGCCTGTGTGGGGGAGGGGACCTTACAGCTCAAGCTTTAGTTCTGAGGTAGGTTGTGTGTGTTTTTGCAAGGATCAACAGAATGAAGGGATCAACACTCTGACATTTATTGTTAAAAAAAATACAAAACAAAACGTATTTACAAAGAATGAAAAAGCAACTGTTTTCCCAGTTTTGGTGTGGAGGGTTGTTGCAGAAGCAATTGTTATTTTTGTGTGCCAAAAATAGTTTAAAAAAAAAAATTTACAAAGAAAAAAGCATATTTACAAAGAATGAAAAACCATGTCCATGTAAACGTGACTGACATACATTTGAGCAGTCACTCACAATCCTGGCACTGCCATTGCTCCTTTCGGCATTTCCCACATGTATAATTTTTCTGTCTACCTAGACAAACTGCCCCTAACAGCCTCATTACCATAACAAAATGAGTGATTAGTGTATTCGGGAAAAGCGTCGGGCCAAATGACCCCTCTCTGGGTCTTCTAGGTAGACAGAAAAATGCTGGGACTTCTAGTGTTAAGGCTTTGAAGGCTACAACGGTGACTCGTATTGGCCGCATTTTTGTCCTCCATCCATCCATTTTCTACCGCTTGTCCCTTACGGGGTCACGGGGGGTGCTGGAGCCTATCTTAACTGCATTCGGGCGGAAGGCGGGGTACACCCTGGACAAGTCGCCCCCTCATCGCAGGGCCAACACCTCGAAATCCTTTTTTTTTTTAAAGACATTTGTGTTCTTGTCTCTCATAATGATTCTGAGTGATAGGCAAAATTTCCCCTTTAATATAACACATACACAATATGTTTGTTTTTTTTCATAATTTGATTGACAAACTTGAATATTTTGTGTCTTCACAATAACTTCACAATCCGGGAGATTTTTATTTCTGGCATAATGTTGGAGGACGAGTGCAAGCGTTGGCAGCTTTGAAACAGTAATGTTGTTGTTTGAAAATGTTTGTTACCAGGCTCTAAAAGGCAGTTGTCATGTAAACACGGACAGCGCCGTTTCCAGTTAATAGTCTTTACACAACCATATGTCTGCCTTTGTGCAGGGGGATGGAAAGAACGGCAAGAATGGTATGGAAGCCATGGCTTATCATTGATTTTCTGCCTTTTTTTTTTACGATGGAAGCAGTTCTGGCAAAGCTTCCATTGTTGAGGTCAAAAAGTAGGAGAGTGAATGTGTACAACCAAACATGCGGTAGTAATTAACAAACTAATCAGTATCTTACAAATCTTGTTTTTTCTCCTCGGAGAGTCAAACATCTGTTTTCATTCATACATCATAATAAATGGGTCATTCCTTTGTAATTGCGATGGAGTGGAGTCATTCAGCCTATTAGCGAAATGGAAAGATATGCAGACCCCAGCAGACTTGGCCATTCCAAGGAAGAAAAAGAGAGGCATGCCAACATTGCATCATTTACAGCTCGGTTTCCTCTGATCTATCATGGATTACGTCAGTTTGGGTTATAATAATAAAAAAAAAACAACAACAACAGCGACAGCCTCGACACGTTGTTTCGTTTCTAGCAGCCAGCAGCTGCCATCGTGCTGTCACAGAAAGGGGGGGGGGGGGGGGGGGGGATCTGGAGACACAGCGAGGCACAATCCCCTGCGAGGGCCATTGTGCAGGCACATTAAATAATATTTTTCCAGTGCTCTGTCAAACATTCATCTGCCTCCAAGCAGCTGGACAGCCTGTGCAACCTGCTTCGATGAAACACGTCTCTCTGTAGAGCCAGTGCTCGGGAAACAGCCTCTTTGATACAGATGTCAGATTCCTCACAGGTGACACTCACTGCTGTTCCTGTGCAGGTGTGACTCACACGGATACCTCACCTACCTTTACTCTTTTTTTTCTCCCTTTTTTTTTTTTTTTAAACATGAACAGCCACTGCAGACAAGAGGATTTAGTCCAGGACCTAAGGCCCCGTTTACACTAAACCAGATAAGGTTATCCAGGGTAAATCCCACCTAACCTTATCTGTATCCACACACAACAATGCCACCGTTTAAGACCCCCGCCCCCCGGCGCAACGCGACCTAATACGCATGCGCGGAAAATGGGCACGTCATAGTCATCTCCAGTGTTGCTTTGTGTGCAAGTTCTTAAATTTAACTTATCTGAACAATATCCAGTGTTGTGGTATTTCAATTAACTGGAATTCAGTGTGCTGTGGGGCCCTATTGTAGTAAATCACACCTGAGCCATCATAAATTTATCAAATCTTTATTAGACACGTAAACAATGTGATAAAGAACATGTTACATCAATCAAACTAGGGATCTAGATATCTGGTCAGGACACTCCTCACTCTTTTGCCTTTACCTTCATTGTCCATTCATTTTTGGTGACTTGATATACTCTGGACCTAGACGTTGAGTCCACGACATACATGGCGGACACTAACTGATACAGTCTGCTTTGCCAGTCCTAAAACATTCGCTGTTTTCCGTAGTTAGTCTTTCCTCGACGGTCAGGTAATATAAAGCATGCACTACCTTTTTTAACACATCCACGGGAGCCCGCATTCTCGTTGTCTCTCCTTCAACAAATGGACAAAGTTTTTTGGTAAGTAAAATCACAGCTGACCTGGACATTGGAAAGTTCTCTTGTCGTCTGTGATGTGTTGTATCCCAAATAGCTGCAATCGCTTTCTCTTAAGGTATTCATGTGTGATTTCCACAAGCGTTTGTACTGACGGAAGGAGATACACGGCATGTCTGGATGACTCGCCTTCATATTTCCAGTGGTTAGCTCCGACTTAAGAAACCACTTTATTATGAAGCTGGCTGTGGTGCGTTCTTTCTGACGTCACTTCCTGTGTGGGGCGCATTCTTTCTGGCGTCACTTCCTCTCCGGACTCAGTTTGTAAACGATCAATGAGTCCATACAAAGCTAAGAGCCGGAGACTCAAGAAATATGCGGCACACTTACCCGTGTAAAAATTATCCGAGGAGGGGGACCTTAAACGCTGGTTTAGTGTGGCTGAAACAGGGCTTAGGCTAAATAATTATTCATTTAAGGGGTTAAACGACTTATTGTAGACATGGCCTAAGTGCACACAAAGTGCTGCAAACAGCATTTCAAATAGATGACATCAGAAGGTAAACGGTCAAATCTAGACAAAGCAGCCTCACTATGAAACACCTTTGAGTATTCAGCACACATTCACTTGCACAACTCCATTAACAGGGCTGTGCACCATCACATAGTGACACTAAATAGATAGCATAACCTCAAGCGGAGCCAGGAAGGAGCAGAGTCAAACTGCTGCATTTTGAAAAAATGAACCCGGTCACACTATTACCACACCACGAAAAAAGTTGAACTCTCCTTTAAACATTGCATTTACTCAAAGAGACTTCAATAGACGGTCCAATAAATTAGGAATTGGTGCTTGTGTCACCTCGAGCTAGCAAAAGAAGAGTGAGTAATCCTTCGCTTTAAATTACAAAGGGTTTGGCTTTGAATATTACAGCTTTTAAAGCTACCTCTGACAGTTATTAGTTTTAAAAAAAAGTGGATCAGCATAAATGTTGACGTGGAAATGTAGCGTAAAATGGTTTTCACATGTTTCTTCCCGACTAAGCATGGAGTGTTGTGAGCTGTGCAAACACAAGCATTAAAAAAAAGGAACACCTATCCTCAGCATCATCAATCAATAAACACCACCCATGAAAGTGACCTGAGAACAGAGATTATATTCACCACATTCACAGACACAGTCCAGACAAAATATAGTCACAAATATTGTTAGACCAATTGTCTAGCATCAAAGTTAAGGATAAAACATCTTACACTGATGAATGAATTAGGGGGTGGACAGAAAATCAATACACAGACGACATTATATGATCTTTATAAAAAAAAAACAACAACATGCGTATCAAATGTTGGAATTTTAAAGGGAATATTATTGTTAGCCTAATATTGTGGGTTATAGTTAGTGGTTGACATTTGCCTAAATTTTAAGAAATTCCAATTGTCACTAAATATTTTTTTAATGGATGAAATAATCTTATTCTGAATGATCTGGACTGAATATTAATCGATTAGTTTAGTAATCAAGTAATATATCGATTAGTTTGTTTGATTAATCAAGTAATCAGATAAACCACACTTAGTTGCCTCAATGTGTATTTTCAAAAAAATTGTTGAAATAAACAAAAAAACTTTTCTCTCTGTGCGCTCTATTGCAGCGGCCGTGCGGAAACTACTGTATGTCCGCGTAATGAAAGTTCCAGGCATTCAATGTGGACGGATTTCATCAATTTGTATTAGTGACATTCATTAAACTATTGACAACGCAACAAAATATAAATCACAGCTTTTTTCTAATCAAATTAATTTGATTAGTTGTTACAGCACTAACTGAGAAGAATGTGTCATATAGGGCTACAACTATTGATTATTTTAATAATCAAGCTTTTTAGACTTAGACAAACTTTATTGATCCACAAGGGAAATTGTTCCACACAGTAGCTCAGTTACAAAGGATGGAAAGGGTAAGGATGGAAAGGATAATGCAGGTATAAAGTAGACAAAAAATGTACCATAGTCGTAATATAAAATAACATATGCAATATTTACATAGTATATATACAATATATAACAAATTCCAATTACCATGTACAATATTACAGTATATGTAACAGCTGCTGCAAAAATAAAAAGGTTAGCATAAAATAGAGAGTAGATCCAGCAGAAAATATACATTATAAACAAATAGAGGTAGCTAACATAGAAGCGGTTCTTCTTGCCATCACCTTTATTCTTTTTGTCTGATAAATGCACATCATCAACATGCACTTTTAACATGTGAGCATCAACATTTGTTTTAAACTATCTGCTTTTTAATCCCACACAGATCACGGCACCCACATACTGCAGTTCTAATGTCCGCGCTAATGCAGCAGCCGTGCGGAAACTATGTCAGCATATTTAAAGTTCCGGGCGCAGAGGATTTTATGATTTTAAATATTTGTTAAAAATGTAATCAAAGCAACAGAATATAAATCTGAGATTGTTAATTCAATTAATTGTTGCAGCTCTAATTGAGAAGAATGTGTCATAGCGTGAATGTACTGTATGTAGCTCAAACTGTTAAAAAATGACTCAACAGCCCCCCTACTGATGGCAAAAATGATTGCACTCCAATTGTTAACAATTACTATCCCTCGTTCAAAAAGTGCGTAACTACAATTAGTGGCATTAGTGATAATATGTTAAATGATAAATAAATGATAAATGGGTTATACTTGTATAGCGCTTTTCTACCTTCAAGGTACTCAAAGCGCTTTGACAGTATTTCCACATTTACCCATTCACACACACATTCACACACTGATGGAGGGAGCTGCCATGCAAGGCGCTAACCAGCAGCCATCAGAGGCAAAGGGTGAAGTGTCTTGCCCAAGGACACAACGGACGTGACTAGGAAGGTAGAAGGTGGGAATTGAACCCCAGTAACCAGCAACACTCCGATTGCTGGCACAGCCACTCTACCAACTTCGCCACACCGTCCCGATGTTAAGAAAATCTGATGCATCCATATTGAAGGCGACACAAGCCAGCGACACAAGCCAGCCTCAACTCAAATGTTTAACCAGAAGTGCGCCTGGTGTTTATACAATGCCACACAGCTACATTCCTCTATGACTTTTATAACACAGACTGCCTTTCACTAGTCCCGCCATTTTATTTTTTTTTAACATTCCAATAATAACATGTTATTATCCACGAGCGAGCCTTGTGGGCTACATTAGCTCATGCGGCATCTCCCAACTCCGGTGGATTAATCACATCTGAATCATTAAACTAGAGGTCACTTCTCGAGGAATAAGGGGGATGGGCGGCGGGCACAGGAAGAAGGCATGTTGGGAGATTAGATCCTCATAATTAGCAATGCAACATCGGAGTAATAGATGGGTGAAACACTCAGGAGTAGAGGTGAAAGGGGGGAAATTGTTTTTATAATGGCAAAGATTGGAGGCAAATCACAGTCCACCCTGTTTGAATATTTCTTTTGTGCTTATAGGACTTGTGACTGCTGTCACATGCATACTTACTATGACCAATTATGCAATTTATTCCCATCCTAGACTGGAACACATTAGATAAACCGCCTCTCAGACAAATTATTTACTCTGCTTTCAAATCCTCGACTGCCCCCCTTAACACACACACACATCCCACCAACTAAGCAGCCCCCTTGCTCTATACAGCAACAGGCTACTCCCTCCCTTCTTTTCACCCCCACAGTGAGAGCTGCTTGTGCTTGGGCCAGAGTTCATAGCCTCTGGGGTGCTGAAGGGGGAAGTCAAGTTAATCTGGTGGTCCTTCAACAGTTTTCAGCCGGTACACCAATCAAAGCCCCCCCCCCCCCCCCCCCCTCGCCATCATCATTGCCTCAAAAAAACACTCCGCTACTTTTCCATTATTACACACTAATAATAGACAATGACGTGAAAGTAGAGTAAACCGCACTCACTAACGCATGACTTCAAACAAAAATGCCGTGTTTGTTTACTTGTGTGTTAAACAAAGCTTTGTCTGCTTTTACAGCCCCGCAGTTCACACTGAGACAAGTTTTACACAGTGGTGGAAAGGAATTAATTACATTTACTCTATTGGAGTAGACTGGTACAGATAACAACAAGTGACATATACCCCCAAAAAACTAGTTATTTTATTTTGTGTACAGCTCTGGTAATGGGTACATTCGCACCCACCTGCACAAATGTACTTTAAAATGTAACAATCAAAATAAATATGACTTTTTTTGTTTGTTTACTAGGGCATGCATATATAATATGCATTAGTTTGACCATTTAAAATCAACGATAATAAAAAGGAGATGCTTGGAAATAGCATAAAAATGCCCCAAAAACTTGGAAAAACGCAATTCATAGCGTTACTTTTTGGTGTAACCATCATGAGCGTTCTGTTCAGGTATATTTCTTTTATATTTTGATAAAACATTATATTTATGTATTACTAAATTTAAAGAGGTATTGATCAATCTTTAAGCTGTGTGTATTTGATTTCAGTTTGCTTTTGACATCTTATTTAGAATTGTAGTTGAAACTTTTACAACCGCTCATGATGCCGTAACCAAACTAGATTTCATTTAATGATCTTATTTTGAATATTTATTCCCTTTTTTACATTTAGTATATTTAAATATTAATTTATAAATATCGAGCACATTTCAAATAGCAATAAAATGCAATTGCCTTCATCTTATAGGGTAATGTTTAGTTACACCAAGTCATGAGTGTAACACTAAGCTTCATCACTTTGACTTGTAATATCTCTAATTCTGGTGGTGTTTTTAGCTTTTTTATTTTTGTAACATGTACTATACATATAATACAATAAAGTCCCATGTAGCCGAGATAGGCTCCAGCGCCCCCCGCGACCCCGTAGGGAATAAGCGGTAGAAAATGGATGGATGGATGGATAAAATTATGTTTCTAGCAACACTTTAATTTTGCCTTTGAAAGTAACACTCCAATGTCCATTAGTGGAGCTGTACACGTTTACTTTATTACACTAATGTCAAAAAATAAAAACACTAATGTCAAAAAATAAAAAACATGAGTAAAACAATAAATATACCGCTGTAAGCAGTAATGAACGATGACTAGTACAACCACCTGGCTGTAAAGTAATCAAGATGGATATGTTTTCATTATTGCACTTTAATTGTTGCCTGGTTTATATGCACATGTTCCTTCCACGCAGTCCACAGGGGCATATTTCAAATCAGTTACTTTTTTTTTTTTTTTACTTATTTTTACACCTGCACTTTTCCTTCAGCAACATAACTGCACTTTTATCTAAGTAGTACAATACTTTAGTACTCCTTCCAACAACTGTATGCCTGTACAACAAATATATTTAGCAAATCACTGTTTTGAAAAGCACATCATTTCAGAAAAGTAACAGTATTTTTACTAGAGTATAACATTTTAGTCCCCTGTATGCAAACCACTAAAAACATTCTCGATTCTGGCGTGTGTCATGCATGTATGGAAAAATTTAAAATAAAGAATCACTGAATTTAGTATATCAGCATAGAAGAAAATTATGTATTACAGAATTTAAGCAAATAACTGAAAACAGTAATTTATGCTGAGGTAATTAGTTTATTTGATTGAACAAGGTATTATGTATTACATACAGGGAGTTCTTTGTTTACGACGTATTCTGTAGGACCACTTCCATAAAATACTTAAAAACTTACTGCAACTAATTATTATTTTAATAGTGACTAGTCATGCATTTTTTTTGTTTTGCAGTCATCTTGTTGTTATGACAGAATATACATTCAATGACAGCTAACGCTAACAATCCAAATTGCTATTATTAGCCAACAACACCCAAAACTAAATATGCGAGCATCGGTTACGTAGATACGTAGTTACCTCATTATGTCCTTGAAGCCGTAAGAAGGCAGATATACTGTGTAAAATGTATTGGAAAGTTAGCGCCCAGTTAGCGCCCTCTAAGTAGGGCTAGGCGATATGGACGAAAACGTATATCTCGATATATTTTGACCTAAACTTGATATTCGATATATTTTCCGGTGGAAGTATACATATAAAGATATTCATTTTTTAACGAGATTCACTGAAATTTAACTGAATGACAACTGTACTGTAAACAGTCAGTGGCACTTTTATTAACCCAGTTAATCAAGATGGGTATTAAGTAGCATAAAATTACATAACATAAATAAAATGACCCCCTCCGTCTGCCGGCGCAACGCGACCTAATACGCATGCGTGGAAAGTGCGCATGTAATAGTCACCTCCAGTGTTGCTTTGTGTGCAAGTTCTTAAATTGAACTTATCTGAACAATGTCCAGTGTTGTGGTATTTCAATTAACTGGAATCCAGTGTGCTGTGGGGCCCTATTGTTGTGAATCACACCTGAACCATCATAAAATAATCAAATCGTTATTACACACGTAAACAATGTGATAAAGGAAATTGTACATCAATCAAACTAGGGATCTAGATATCTGGTCAGGACACTCCTCACTCTTTTGCCTGCATCTTCATTGTCCATTCCTTTTTGGTGACTTTATATACTCTGGACCTAGACGTTGAGTCCGTGACATACATGGCGGACAATAACTGATACAGTCTGCTTTGCCAGTCCAAATGCATTCGCCGTTTTCCGTAGTCTTCCCTCGTCGGCCAGGTAATACAAAGCACGCGCTACCTTTTTTATCACATCCACGGGAGCTTGCATTCTCGTTGACTCTCCTTCGACAAATGGACAAAGTTTTTCGCTAAGTAGAATCACAGGCTGTGGCGCGTTCTTTCTGGCGTCACTTCCTCTCCGAACTCAGTCTGTAAACGATCAATGAGTCCATACAAAGCTAAGAGCTGGAGATTCAAGAAATACACGGTGAAAAAAATTGTCCGTGGAGGGGGACCTTAAACGATGGTTTAGTGTGGCTGAAACGGGGCTTAGGCTAAATAATTATTTGTTTATTTGTAGACATAGCCTTAGAACCTCATGTATTGTTATGTTTTCGTCCATGTTTACTGCTGTATTTATTAATGTCACTACTGAATAAACCATCTACTAAGTAACTATTCTTTATTATGTTACACAGTAACAAACCATTAGTTAGACCGGGGTATGGGATGAAATAAATTATGCTTCTTCCTACGTGTTGAGTTGTGCTTAGCATGTCATGTAACTTGGTTGAGCATGTTTGAAAGCAACCAAATCATTGGTGTGACAACAATGCAGCCAACTTTACCACCTGAGGACACATGAACATTTCAAATAGCACCTGGCTTTAGTCATCAGATATCTTTCATTCCACGCAGCACCTCCTCCTCCTCCTGTGTGTTCAACAACTCACCCGCCAGTCTGATGATTCTTCAAGGGGTTCCCGCAGCCAGCAACTTCTTTAAATCCTTGCACCGAACTTGCTGCGACAAATCCACAAATCACGCACAAACGGCTTCTTCTTTTCGTTTCCGTTTTGTTTCATACGGATGAATTAAAAACAAAAACAAAAACCTACTGGCCACACAGAAGGAGCTGAGGGGTGGCGAGCACTTGTTTCAACAAAAGACGGCTTTCACTTCGCTCCCAGGTCCGAAAGCAACGAGGCGAGCCGCGCGTAGTTCGGCGGTCCGAAGTGGCCCGAGTCCGAACTGGCCCGAGTCCCGTCTTCGTCCGCCGGTCGCGGTTTCATCGACGGCGGGGTTGCTTGCTTGTTGGGAGGGCGAGAGAGGGAAGCAGCGAGTTCGCCGTTTGAGGGATCCGCTTCCTTTTTTCCACACACACTCTCTACACACACACACGCTAATACACGCACACACACACACACACACACACGCCCCCCTCCTCTTCCTCCTCGCTTCCATATGCGCGCGCACGTGCACACACACACACGCACACACGGTATCACCCCCTCAGCTGTTCAACAGACGCATCCACATGGCTGATCAAGTCACCCACAATCACGTCATAACTCTACGAAAGACGCTTAAAAAACGTGGAAGAGTTTTTAAATAATTAGCGAGGGTAAGATGGTGGTTTTGTTGGCGCTTTGATTGATGGCAAAGCAGGGGGGAGGGGGGGGGGTGTTCATGGCATCTGCGTTTGCACAACCATAAATGACGTTTGTATGTTGGCTTTCACGTGAAACTGTGTTATTTATGAATAATTACGAATTAATTGTAACATCCATCCATCCATTTTCTACCGCTTGTCCCTTTCAGGGCCGTGGGGGAGTTACTGTGAAGATATGAGTTCCCTTGGACAGTGTTTTTCAACCACTGTGCCGCCCATTATTTTACTCGACAAAACTGCAGCAGTGCAAAAATATCACCCATTTTAAAAATGAATACATCTCCTTTGCGACGGGCGCATAGACCTAGACTTCCTTTTACTGTCATTCAAATTTGAACTTTACAGTACGGATAAGAACAACATTTTGTTGCATTAGCTCGTTGTATATCATCCATCCATCCATCCATCCATCCATCTTCTTCCGGTTATCCGAGGTCGGGTCACGGGGGCAGCAGCCTAAGCAGGGAAGCCCAGACTTCCCTTTCCGGAGCTCGTTGTATAGTACATGATAAAAGAGCAATAAGTTGCAGATATAAATACATAGATTACTGTACAGATACATCAATCAATCAATCAATCAATGTTTACTTATATAGCCCTAAATCACGAGTGTCTCAAAGGGCTGCACCAAGCCACAATGACATCCTCGGATCTCACATCAGGGCAAGGAAAAACTCAACCCAATGGGACAATGAGAAACCTTGGAGGGGGACCGGTGCAATGGACGTCGAGTGGATCTAGCATAATATTGTGAGAGTCCAGTCCATAGTGGATCTAACATACCGTATTTTTCGGAGTATAAGTCGCTCCGGAGTATAAGTCGCTCCGGAGTATAAGTCGCACCGGCCGAAAATGCATAATAAAGAAGGAAAAAAACATATATAAGTCGCACTGGAGTATAAGTCGCATTTTTTGGGGAAATGTATTTGATAAAACCCAACACCAAGAATAGACATTTGAAAGGCAATTTAAAATAAATAAAGAATAGTGAACAACAGGCTGAATAAGTGTACGTTATATGACGCATAAATAACCAACTGAGAACGTGCCTGGTATGTTAACGTAACATATTATGGTAAGAGTCATTCAAATAACTATAACATATAGAACATGCTATACGTTTACCAAACAATCTGTCACTCCTAATCGCTAAACCCGATGAAGTCTTATACGTCTAGTCTCTTACGTGAATGAGCTAAATAATATTATTTGATATTTCACAGTAATGTGTTAATATTCCAGCAAGTTAATCAATTTTGGAGGGGGGGGGTTTGGGAATTGAGGGAATTATTTTGATGCGTTCAAGAGTCTTACGGCCTGAGGGAAGAAGCTGTTACAGAACCTGGAGGTTCTGCTACGGAGGCTGCGGAACCAGTCCAGCAGTGAAAACAGTCCTTGGTGGGGGTGGGAGGAGTCTCTACAGATTTTTTGAGTACTGGTCAGGCAGCGGCTTTTTGCGATTTCCTGGATAGGAGGAAGAGGAGTCCTGATGATCTTGCAAGTGTAATAGAAGCCAGTCAACTTCAAGTAAAGTGCTGGCGTTCCGGGTGACAGCCTCTGCTTTTAGCTCAGTAGTAATACGCTGGCTTTTCACACCAGCAACGTGGGTTCAGTAGGAAAAAAAACCGCAGCCGAGAAAGATAGAGTACACAATCGCTAGACAAATCTGAGCTGTCTGTCATTGACGGCGATGAACACAATCATTGCGTTCTTCCGTCAAAATCGGGGGCCCTTAATTTGGGGTGGGCCCCTGGGCTTCAGACTAAGTAAGCCTGTGCATTAAGATGGCCTTGCTTAAATGACTTCTGTTGGTTAACTTGACCTACCGGTGAGTGAGGCAGTACAAACATTATGTGCAGATGTGATGGGGAGTGTACATTACAAAATGAATACTATAAATTGAGCCCCAGGCATCATTAGTATGGCAGCAGCACTGTAACTCTAACTTGTAAGTAAAAATAAGTCGTAAGAGAGTAACAATGATACAGTTCTTAAGTAAATATTAAACAGTAATGTACACATTCATGAAACCAGCAGGAAGGAAGATATGGCCATGGTTAGATTAGTCACAATAATACATTTAAATACAACACTGGGCTCTCTCCCTACCATTGCTTTAGCAACAGCTTTAAAAGGGACTATGGTGTTAAAATGTTAAAAAAAAACAAAAAACATGAAGACATTCAGTGCATCTGGTGGAAAGATACAAGCAAATTAATGCTGCTCAGGCTCAGAGAACTCATTTGCATTTCTGGATAATGAATTAATTAGTTACCCCGCCCATTTCTAAAAAAGAAGCCGGGGAAAACACACGATTGGCCCACACTCTATCACCAAAGGCTTCCATTTTAACGGTTAGCAAGCATGTCGCATCAAATGTATTAGCGTTGATTTTAAAAGTCCTTTAGTGCAAAACGTTGCAATTTGCTTTGTCTTCCAAAACAGCTCAATCAGTCCCTCCCCGCTCTCTGCTAAAACAGCAGGGAAACAACAAAAGGGCTGCATTAAGTTATGAAATAACAGCACTATTTCCATTTCATTGAGCAGCAGCTTTGACACATTTTCATTGTCTTAAACACGATATTGGATCACTGTCAGAATCCAATTAACCAAAGCAAATAGTCAGCGCATTGGGCTCTTTTTGCACGGAAACCAAACAAGAGCAGCAGAGACAGGCAGTAGGGATCAATAGAAATTGAGTCGAGGGTGGTGTGCAGTGGGAGGGGCAGGGGGTCCTTCATTGTCCTACAAACCATGTTGGCCATCTCCTTTTCAATCTCCTACACAGCCTCCTCCAGCACCCGAGGCAACAGCTCGCTGTGCTAATAAGTCGTACTTCCCTTGTTCATATTCCAAAACAACACAAGCAAACACTGCTCTACCAGTTAATCACAGTATCATACATTTAACAAGATTGCTGTAAAATGTACACTCACATCCACCGGTCTCCTGTTACTGCATTCTAATGAAATGCAGCCACTTTTCATGGATAAATGTTTAAGAAGCTTTAATGTCGAATGTCGCAGATAATTCCAATAAGGCCAAATTATTTGGAAATACAAGTCATATACTGAATATTAATATTATTAGACTTACTATTATTATTAATTTTGTCATTGAATTCTTTACGGGTTTAATCATAAAAAAAACTCCTTAAAGTGATTAAGTCTATTTTAAGTCTATTCTCCACTCTTTCATTCTTTTAAGTAAAGTGGAACCTCAATTTTATTGGTTCTTGAACATGTTTGTATATGGAAGCAAATATATCCATAAGAAACAATTTAAACAAGAATACTAGTTTACAGCTTTGACAAAAGTCTGTATTTTAGTAAAGGTTTGGACACTTTGAACACAGTACAACATGCTATATCAAACAAACATAAGGGGGTGATAGATCAACTTTCTTTTTGATAAAGTCAAAACAACAAAAAGCTCTTCATATGCAGCTGTCCTGCAGACACGCACACACACAGTCACTAGCGCGTGGTGCTCTCAAAACATTAAAAAACTCCATAACTGTAACAGCCAGGTCACTACAAAGATTAGAAATAAACAATAAAATCAGCTTCACTTTGTCTGTTAGTCTTCTTTGTGTTCCCCTGAATAAAGTGGGAGGGGACCAGGGAGGAGGCAGTGTCAGCAACGCTGTGGATACTTAGTCAAAGAGGCGATTTAAAAAGGACCTATGATGACTTAAATCAACATTTAATACACTTGCTTGTGGTCTCGACCAGTGATTATCAAACTGTGGTACGTGGGCTTCATCTAGTGGTACGCCAAAGAACCACTTGATTAAAGTAGTGTTTTTCCCCCTATATTGAAACAGTGTTGCGGTTCACACTGTGTGTAATGTTACAGTGGCCAAAAATATTAAATATACTTGTCAAATAAAACCTCTGCCTTGTTTTTATTAAATACGTTACTACGTTACTGTATTCTAATGTTGGTCATTCTGGTGGTACTTGGAGAGCCAAGTTTTTTCTAAAATGGTCCTTGGTGAAAACAGTTTAAGAACCACTTTGTATTGGATATGCTTTGGTGTAAATTTGGCTCCACGGTCACTTT
This sequence comes from Entelurus aequoreus, assembly GCF_033978785.1. NCBI lineage: Eukaryota > Metazoa > Chordata > Actinopteri > Syngnathiformes > Syngnathidae > Entelurus > Entelurus aequoreus. Next base: position 61,425,897 of record NC_084737.1, read on the forward strand.
TAAAATCAATTTTTTGAGTCTGTTTGCAAGAATCTGGAGGCTTTCCCAGATTGCAAATAAAACCACACCCTACAATGCGATTCAAAAACAATGTATTTATAAAAAAGAACGATTAGATACGATTTGATACAATTTAGTGTATGAAGGATTTGATTCTATGGTTAACATTTGTTGATGGACAAATTGTTTTTTACACCACACCACTCCTCATGTTAGAGGATAAATAGGATTAACACTCAGACTAGATCTGTCCGAGCTAAGTCTATGAGCAGGAACTACGAGAGGCTCAACGTCTTCTAAGACAACTGATCAGTAGAATGCTATGAGAATAACAATAACCTGATAGAATGACAACAGCCATAAGCACATTTATCTTCAAATACTTAAAAAAGCACATTCTATAAATGTGACATACTTTTTAAAACCCAACATATATCCCCAAAGATGTTAAAATAAAGTAAAAAAACAAACATGTCACATGTCAAATATATTTATTTTCCACGAGTCAAGTCAAGTCAGTGTTATCACAGACGCCTACGGGTTCTAGCCAATGGCTTGACTTGGGGGCGGAACGTCCGGCACAAGGATGACAAGTGACGTCTGTTGTGGAGGTGGAAGGTCGTTTTGAATTTTGCCGGAAAAGAGAGCGGAACACGTAGATTGAGCCCGTTGTACGAGAACATTGCATTTTGTGAAATAAAGAAAAACAAACTGGGAATCTGTTTAAGCCTCATTTCTTTGGTATGTTACAATATTGACGGACGGCACAGCACGGAGACAGTCTGGGGTGTTGACGTTATGTATATTGTTGGTAATTAATTGGCCGTTACTCTCGCGTTGTTTTAAAGATAATCTGTCAACTAATTGCTAGTCTCACGCAACACCTAGTCCATGTACCTACATCTATTCTCGTCTCCAGTTACGTAACAAGCGAGTGACTCTTTCCATGGACAACCCTGGCTTTTGTGTCCTTTTAAAGACAAAAAGCGTCAACTGTTTTCTAGATCAGCGCGATAACCGGTTTATGTGTCTACACTTGATTAATCTAAGGATCTACAGCGGAATCTTATCGAGTTAAGGGGCTATAACCAGCGTAACCGAACCGGCCACCTCTCAAACAGGATTTCAGGTCGCATCGGTTTATCGTTAACAACGACATGCACATGCCAAAATTAGATGAAAATAATAATTTATCCTACCTTTTTTGTGTTTCCTCATAGCCTTAAGCAGAGGGGGAGGAGCTTCTTAGAGCTTGACATAAAGTTTGAATAAGTTCATCCACCCTGCTGTGACATCACAACATAGCCAGACTGCAAAACACAGCGAACAGAGGCATCCAAAACTGCGTGCAAGCTCACACCAAAATGCATGAACATCATGATTTGACACGTTGGTATTGATTAACACGAGTATCCAACTTTGTAACAACATTTATAAGTCAGAAAAAACAAAATTCATAATGTGAATGGGTGAATGTGATAATGTATGTAGTGAATGTATACATATACTTGGTATAGTGACACTCTATTAAAATACAGCTATATAAATACAGACTATTTACCATGTTCAGCCAACTTGACTTTCCCTTGTACGAACTTGATAAAATATATTGAACCAGCATATTTTAAAGTTATATTGACTAATATTTTCAAGTTCATCTTACATCTGACTGAATGTCAACCCATGTTTTGAAGTGTAATATACTTGACACTATAAGTTCAATCAACCAATCATCAATCAAAGTTTACTTATATAGCCCTAATCACAAATGCCTCACGTCATTGACTCAACTTAACTCAGACAGGTCATCGTGTTGCTTTCACTGAGTTAAGTTGAGTCAACTTATAGTGGGATCCCATCCACCAGGGGAGTCAATGGGAGTGCATACAGGATGCTGATATACAGAAGGACACACTATCTAAAAAAATATCGCATACACTACGGCAGCATTACACAGGCTGATCTAAAAGGCTGCTATGTACATGCTACGAGTGGTATCGCCACTATCTAAAAGTGGATCATTAGGTTTTGGGCAAACGGCAGGAGTGGAAAAAGTGTTCTGTGCCGAGCTGTGCAGAGGAAAGCTGGATCGGCTGATGGGCGCCACTACACCTCCCCTGGCGGATGAGATCCCATTATCAAGCCGACGAGAACTCCACCTCCAGGATTTCACAGCTCCTCTGTTTATCACATGGCTCTGTCAAGTTGGGCACCATTAACCGATAATGAAAAGAGACAACCGGTGCAGTTACAAGGAAGCACTCAGCATTCTACAGGCCTAAGCATGTATCTGGGAGGCTGACTATGCCTATTCACTTCTGTTCAGTGTTCTAACAGCCCATCGTAATCGTTTTTGAGCACCCTCTCCTACAAATAGGCTACGTTCAATACAAAAACACCCAAACAACATGGAGCTGGTGCACTGCTCTCCCTTTAGGGACTCTCAAATGATTTCGCTCCCAAACAGTGTTGAAGCAGAACAAAGCCGTAGAGAATAATATATTCAAATATGTTGCCGTCAACCACACCAAATCTAATTAGTGCATGTGTTCAACAAAAGCTATCGCCAGTCTGCGACTGAATCAAAGGGCAAAATGCATCCCTCTCCCTCCTCACTCGCACTACTCCATTTATGCGTTACAGAATTCTGTTGCCACTTAGGCTCATTAAAAATGAATACTTAACTAAAGCTGTGGCTGACACGCTCAAACACAGTATTTGCTTTAGCCTGATTTCTCCAAACAGCAATGCACTCAAGGCAAAGCGAGACCTCTGCAACACAAATAAGAGAGCAAGTAGCTGAAACAAGAGTTAAAAAAAACAACCAAAAAAAAAAACGGACATGGATGAGTGAGCCAAGCTTGGGAGAAGCCTCAGAGGCCCTGGCCTCTTAAGTACTCCTATCTTGTAACTTCATTTGATACATTCACTAGGGATGAGCCGACAAGTTGGAGAGGGTGGAGGGAAAAGAAAAAGATTGAGTAAAGGAAACAGACTTGTAAACGGAGAGGAAGGTTTGCTTCACGGTGGAAGGCGGATGGGGGTAGGGTGCACTTAAGAGGACTTTAACACATGACTACATCTATGCTGTGTCACAATGACGCTGGAACCTAATACATGAGAGACGTGCCAGATTGAGACAATTTTACCGTTCTTAGCGAGGCATCATCTACAGAGCTGCTTGTGTTCATATTAGACATTTGAACAGAGATGTTCCAGATGGAGCTTTTAGAGCACAGACTATATCTCCAGCGCACATTCCCTCTCCATAAAGAACAAAGCCTGTGACTGACTGCTGCTTCCTCACTCTCAGGGCAAGCGCTGATAGCTCCAATCCTTCCTCGGCTGGCAGGGAAGCATTAAAAAATAGAATCGCTCAATGGCCCTTTTAGTCTTTGTGGATTCGTTTGAGAGAACCTTAACAGTAGACGAGAGACGCAAGGAGAAAATAAGACCTAATTAAAACAGAGATCGCCTTGAGGCACTTGAGGAAAGGGGAAGCAATAAAAAACAGGCTTTGCAATCTCCTTGCATAGAAAGTCAAGAAAATGACAACTAAATGTGGCTTAATGGCTATCAGGGTTTTCAAGGAATACTGAGCTGGAGGGAAAAAGGATCTTTAAGCAGGCGAGAGCAAAAGTGAAAATCAAGATGTCCATTGGAAAAGCATGCAGGAGAGACAGCCTATAATGAAGATGGTGGAACTTTAATTTATGAGCATTAGCACAGTAGAGCCAAGAAATGGTATTTCCCTTCAGGCAAATCAGTGCAAGGTCTCGGCTCACACAGATATCTTGTTTACAAAGCTATTCACACTCCCTTTTGGCTGCCTTGAAACACTAAGGAAACTAAAGACACTTGCAGGCTACAATATGTCTCATTTCTTTGCCAACATGCACCAGAGAGAGAGAGTCACCCATAAGAACCATTTAGTGTATGTGAATGTAAGAAAGTCTTATACCATATGGACGCTGTTCCTGAAATGATCGGAGGAAAGACGAGCTTTTGACCCTCTTTTGGTTTTATATTAAAAAAGTGAGTGCAACCCTGACATTTCAGACAAGCTTCTAAAAAGGGACAATACAGGTGTTTTCCGTTCGGCATAGTTTGGCCTAGTTGTTACATCTATGTACAGTAGATGGCATTATAACTACGCTTCTTAACACACCTTGACTGACCATGCCAAAGAATAAGAAGACAGCAGGAGGTATCAGTGTTGCCAACTTTGCAACGTTGTCATTGGATTTAGTGAGTGTTCAGACCTCTAGCATGTCTCTTTTTTAAAAAGCGACAAGCAATGTAGTCGTTCCTTCACTACATCAGATTATTTTTTCAAGCAGACTCTAAAAAATTGTAAATTAAGTGTAAAATGAAGTTGTATTATGTGTATTGCATGTTGTATGTTGTGTATGTATTTACAAAGTTGGACTGTAAAGGGGAACTGCGCTATTTTTGGAATTCACAATCATTATGAAAGACATGACGATGGATGTTTTTTTTTAATGCATTCTAAACAGTAAATAAATGTGATCAAAAGTCTGCTTACAATGGAGCCTAAGGGAGCTGTTCAATTCTGCCTCTAAAGCCCCTAAAAAAACATCTGCAATCTCCCTTAGGGTTTTTTATACAAGATGTAAGTATGTATGTAACAGTAACAGGCACATTAATAAGAACATTTTATATTTACGTCTTTTGATCATTTTCAGCATACGTGGCGCATTATTTCAAAAACGCATCACAACGTTTGCTTTTTTTCCCTCCTCATCACTGATTACTAATCACTGCATCAGACTGTACAACTCCTCTATGGGGGGTAGGGGGGTACTAGGATGATAGGGGATGCAAAACAATAACAATACTAAAATAAACTGTAACAAAATACAGTGCAATTAACAGTGCCATACATTTTCATAACATGGTCACTACTGCCTAGTTTCTCTTGTTATATTCTTATTTTTACTGGTATATTTTTGTTCTTATTGTTGCTTTTTATTTTTATTCTTATTGTAATATTTTCAATTTTATTTCCATTTATACACGCATTATTTACTTTTTACTTTTTATCTCAATTCTGTACACTGCTGCTGGAAATTTAATTTTCCTGAGGGAACTCTCCTGAAGGAATCAATAAATTACTATCTATCTATCTACTGCAGACTTTATGAGCGCCAAAAAGCATAATAAAACATCACTTACTGTACAAGGTCTGCTGTCATTAGGATGTCGACTGCTACTAATGTCAAGAACTGTATTTAAAAGGTTGTAAACAGTTGTTATGCTCTCACTATAAAAATATTGTATTCATTAATAATAATTCTACTTTGCAGAAATTCGTTTATCGCAGTTGTGTCCGGTCCCAATTAACCGTGATATATGAGGGAGAACTATAAATCTAGTGACTTTTCTGGTCTTATTGGAGACTCAAACAGAAAAGCCAATACCGCTCTATTCAACGAGCAGTGGGTCCTGCAGTGAGTTACATACTGTTTGCATGTCTGAACGTTTCTGTTTTGATTTTCATGTTTTTTCCCCCAGTTTCTCTTACAGTGACCATAAAATTCACATGCGTCACATCCAATTGTCTAAATTAGATGACGACACCACAGGCTTGTTTACATTGACAAGCGGCCCGGTTTCCCAATAGGGGTCTCACGTCCTGCTTCAGAATGTCACAGTATGTTGGAACCCATGCTTCCCGCAGCTCCACATAGCCGGCAGCACTCATGCAGCACCCAACGATGACCCTACTACATGCTTGACTGGAGGCAAGACCCATTAAACTTACTATTCACTTGTGTTGTCAGCTATTTAGAACAATAATGGCTGTGTGTTCAGCGGGTTTTAATAGTTAGAGAATGTATACTGCTACACAAGCGGTACACTGACTACTAAAGTATAACCAAATTCAACTGCTATAGTATTGTCCCTTGAGAAGATACACTCGTAAAACTGCTTGCTGAGGTATGAGCGGTGTCTTCATTTTGGAGAGTTCTGCACATACATAGGCCCAGTAGTCCTTGAAAACCAGTGGCGTGCAGTCAGGGCCAGCAAGGCCTTCTCTGTTGGCCTAACATAACCAGAAATCATGATCATAATTAAAAAAAAATTTTTTTTTATTTACTTCCCCTAAATATCTAAAATTATTCATATTCTCTTAATGTCATATTATGCTCCTTCCAGTGCTGTTGTTTTTAGTTTTAGTTTGTATCCAATCAGAATTCAGCTATCTTATGTTGCCATGCTGTACCAAATCTGCCAGACGCCTTCAGATTCAGCAATGCAGGTGTCCGTGTACTGTAAGTGAACAGGGACATACAGTGATAGACAGTTGCGCTAGCCAATCAGATCAGGAAATGTTGCCAGTAAGGCCTTCTAGCTGGCCTCACGTTGAACGTAACATTTACGCGTCCTGTGATTGGATATGTCATTGGGACCGTTAGCAGATGAATTTGAGAACACAGAGTTGAGAGACAGTTGCGATAGCCATTCAGATTGCAAGTTGTTGACAGTTGCTGTTCTGTTACATCTAAACGTTGTAAACTCTTGTTGTTAAAGTGTGTCATGCTTGTCATTCAATTAACATTGTTACATTTATATTTGTCGCCATCGTGTGGTCAGGGCAGTTAATTTATCTTTGAGAAGTGTGTACTTTGAATCAAACTTCATTGACCGGAAGTTGTATAAGCCAAACAGAGAAATCTACGGTATATGTTTTAATTGCTGATACGTTTTAATTGATTTTTAAATGCTCCAGAAAATAACCCGCTTTGTACACTGTTGATGTGAATCAATGCCCAGTAGGGTGTAAATGTGTTCCTGTATAGTATTTCTCCAGCAATGATCATGTGGTGACATCAATTATGGTATTTTGAGAGGTAATCATTGAAGTCGGAGATCATTGACGACCTAGGTGGGAAACGCACGGCCCGCCACTGTTGAATACTTTCTGGAAGATTCTGAAATCCTTTCTATAAATGTGCAGAAAATGTGCAGTAGTAGTGCACTCCATTTTGAGTCACTCGCTTCATTGCCTATGAACAGGATTTCTTAACAATTAATCAATTGAAAAGAGTCTTCTGCCCATCCCCACCCTTTCTCCTCTTGTTCATGGACTGCATCACTAAAACCCTGATTTTCTACGGACATTCTCCAAGCCCCCACATGGGCTGTCTGTGTCACATAACACAGTGCCTCATTCATTATAACAAATAAGGAGCAGTTGAGGCCAACAGTGGCTGCACGTGGTTTTTAAGGAACTGCGTTTCAGAGAGTGCAGGCTCTGCTAGTTTATTACTGTCATAACCAAACAGTACTCGGGGCTGACACTAAACCAGGAGAGCTGCTTGATGAAATCTTACACGGAAGAGCGCAAGAGTGCGTGGTCATGAAAGCCCCAACGAGAGAACGGCTTGTAGCGTGTGATTGCTATGTAGTTCCAAGCTCATCTGCTTTATCTACCACTGAGCACATGGCTGTCTTTCCTCCATACACTGCCACCCTATGGAAAAATGGTGGACCTACAACTTTGTTGATATACTAGAAAGTGCTGAAGCTCACTTGAAAACCAACACACCACCGAATAAAAAACAACGGGCTGACAATAAGTTTTTTTTTTTTTTTAAATCTTCTCTAGCTCTGCTTATTATTCCATGGTGGTCACAATTCAAGCTAATGATTCAGAAATGAACATGACAAATGGATAGTGAGTAAGGAGAATAAGCAAACCCATTGTGGCTCTAACGAGTTTCAAATCATCCAAGCTATTTTTCTCCAGCTCACATGCTTGCTGGCATGACAAACAACAGAGAGAAGTGATCTGGAAGGCCAGAGCACGGTCAGCATGTTGGAGCTGAGACAAAATATGTTATTCAAAAAGACAGCACAAAGGCAGTGTGTTGCCAGATTAGGCTATTTTTGTGGGTAAAAAAATCTAAGCTGTGTGCAGACAGTTTGGAGATCAGTGCTGAGGTCAAGAGGAGCCACTTAGCTGTGCTTTGGCCTTCCAACCCCTGCAGTGTTCGAAATCAACCAGTCCGCTGTGGGAGTGAGATAAAAAAAAAAAAAAGAAAAAAAAAAGAAAAAAAAAACCTGGCAGCAGCTCTGGGAGTTAAAATGAATCTATTCACTCAAATTACTTTCTTTTTAGCTAGGAAATTGATTAGAATGTGAAAGGTGGAAAGAACAGAAGACATTATGGTGGCAGATCAATGCAGGTATTAAATCGAGAGAGTTATTAGTAGTACTGAATAAAAAGCCATCAACAAAGAGACGTTAACTCAATACGCTTCAATTGCAACAAAAGAGTTCCTATTCAGTACCAAAATGCAATGCCAGAGTAATGACAGCAGATAATAGTTTACTGACCAAAATATAAGAAATTATTTTCGACCTAGAAGAAAATATCCTTGGTTGTCTTGTATTTGGGGATTGATCAGCCACCTATCTTTATTGTCCAATTTTCGACAAAAGTTTGTGATTGCCATTGCAGATGAATTCCTATCAAAAACAGCAATCTCTTCTGGCTTACACTTTTTATTTTTAGTTCCCCCAGCCCCCACTGACAAGTGCCTAGCAGCTAATTATGTGTCTCCATACACAGCGTGGAGACACTCCTCTAAGCCAACAGTAATCATCCTTATTACAGTAAATCTACTGCATTTCTTAGTATGTTAAGTATCATTATCAAGTATTATTATCAACGGAGGATGAGGCTAAACATGTTACACAAGCCAGGAGTAGGCATGCTTAATTGCTAAGCTATACACTAAAACAGTGGTACTCAAATGGGGGTACGCGTACCCCTGGGGGTACTTGAAGGTATGCCAAGGGGTACATAAGATTTTTTTTAAATATTCTAAAAATAGCAACAATTCAAAAATCCTTTATAAATATATTTATTGAATAATACTTAAACAAAATATGAATGTAAGTTCATAAACTGAACATCAAATCAAGTAGGCTATTCCATTCAGTACAATGCAACAATGCAACAATGCAACAATGCAATGTTCAGTGTTGACAGCTAGATTTTTTTGTGGACATGTTCCATAAATATTGATCTTAAGTTGATGATTACTTCTATGTGTAGAAAGCTTTATTTATAATTGAATCACTTGTTTATTTTTCAACAAGTTTTTAGTTATTTTTATATCTTTTTTTCCAAATAGTTCAAGAAATACCACTACAAATGAGCAATATTTTGCACTGTTATACAATTTAATGAATCAGAAACTGATGACATAGTGCTGTATTTTACTTCCTTATCTCTTTTTTTCAACCAAAAATGCTTTGCTCTGATTAGGGGGTATTTGAATTTAAAAAATGTTCACATCACTGAAAAAAGGTTGAGAACCACTGCACTAAAAAACTAGCTTGAAACACCACCAAGAAACAAGTGCTTAGTAATGTTTAAGAAGTGCAGCAGAAAGTAACCATTTATTAACAGGAAATTAACAAGAAGATGAATATGAGTGTAGAGAGAGGGTAATATAACAACTGTTGTTGTGTCAGCATTGTTAGGGTCAGTAGGAGTGCGAACCAATACATAAATTGGTACTGTCGATACCAAGGGTAGTTAGTATCAGTATATGATCAATACTAAAATACATATTTTGATATTTTCCTTTTCACAAAATCTTTTTGTGTGTGTTTTTGTTCATGTTTACTAAGTCAAGGAATAATTCCCCGGACACAGGAGGACTTTGAAGGCAAAAACCAAAGGATTTAAATGCATAATAGATAGTAGTTTTTGCTTATACTTAGTTGTTGTGTACTATTGACTTTGTTTTTCTCAAACAATTGTATGTAATAAAAGAGAATAAGATAAATAGTTTAAATATTGTGTTGATATTGTTTCACCATCAATAGCACTCCCTATAAATACATTGGAAAAATCTGCAGTTAATAGATTTGATTGATTGATTGATTGAAACTTGTATTAGTAGATTGCACAGTACAGTACATATTCCGTACAATTGACCACTAAATGGTAACACCTGAATAAGTTTTTCAACTTGTTTAAGTCGGTGTCCACGTTAATCAATTCATGGTAGATGTTATCGGTATTGCTAATCCTAGGACATAAAAAAATACACATATTTTTAGAACAGTCGAACGTTTTTGATTTCACTAATAAGATTTTCAAAAGAAATAGTAAAAAAAATGTTATTTCCAATTTCAAAACTTAAGAACAATATTTTCCTTGCCTCAAAAGGTGCAGAAAAAGCATCATATGCAAAAAGCTTGCTACCATGACCCTACTGTTAGGACTTAAAAATAGGCCGAGCATCAACACACATGCACACAAAGATACCTTCAGGTGTTTTAACATCATGTTGCTCTGAAGTGGTGAAGTGGAAACTGCAAATTGCTCGCGCGGATGAACATATTCTGCATAATGCATGAAGAAGCTAACATTTACCCCGTGTGTGTGTGTGTGTGTGTGTGTGTGTGTGTGTGTGTGTGTGTGTGTGTGTGTGTGTGTGTGTGTGTGTGTGTGTGTGTGTGTGTGTGTGTGTGTGTGTGTGTAGGGGGGCGGGGGGTAGACAGGAGAGAGATAGAATAACAGTGTTGATGTGTAACGTGGAGCAGTAGGGTAACCTAACATGCTGCATGCTAACAGTCAATGTAATAGGAGCAGCGGGGAATAGACAGAAGAGGCCGGGCGCAGCGTGAGCTCCTTAAATCAGTACACAGAACGGAGGATGGATTGAGAGGAAAGCCGGATGGAATGGAAAGGGATGCAGTGCTGTGCTCGTGCACACAGCGATGCACCGAGGCCACAGCGAGCCAATTACCAAACTCATTAAGTAACCCGCTATTTGGCTTTGAACCACAGCAGCCTCTTTATCATGACTGGATCCTCCAATGCTCTTGTGGACATTTGGATTGCTCCTTTTTTTTTTCTTCTTTCTTTTTTTAATGGCTGGAGGGGAGGAGGTGTTTACTAGAATTAAAGCTGCAATGGATAATGAGGCTAATACTATGACACGGGAGCTAATGCATTTAGACACAAAGCTTGAACATGTATTTTTTTTTTCTCTCCCAGTGGCAGTGAAGGCAGCAGGAGAGAGGGGTCAGCAAGAAGGAGGGGGAGATGAAGGGTGACGATGATGACAGGGAGCAACATGGCTGAGAGCACCAAGGACAGGTAGGGAAAATTATAAAAAGGTCCACTGGGCAGGAATAAAACATTTTTTTTTGGGGGGGGGGGGGGGGGGGGGTAGGCAGTAGTCAGCGCTCAGGTGTCATGAGGCATTGTTGACTAACCTTGACTGCATTCACCTCCGAGCACAAAGCCCCTCAACAAGTATTGACACAGTCTGCAAGAGGAAAACCGAAGGGAAACAGACACAGAGGACGGGGGGGACGGGAGGAAGGGGGAATCCAATGAATGATGTGAAAAATGGCACAAATGAAGTGACAGCAGCTTGTCGCGTAAGGCCGGGCAAGAGGGGCTACTTTCCGCATGCGGCGTCATGCTGCACAGCATGGTGAACACGGACACACTAAGAACATACAGTTACCATTTTCTGGGAGAAGCATTTATTCTGAGCCACTTCTCATTTCCCGCGACTCAATAATGCTTTTTAGATACACACAAATCGTTACGCTTACACTTGCTACACACACACACACACACACACACACACACACACACACGTCTAGTCACACACCCCCTGAACCTCCCCCATTATCCCATGAGCCCCCTTCTCTTCTCTGCCTCGCTCGACAAGAGCTTGGAAATAAAAACATCACAGCGCTGCCTCGCAGCACCTGTTCAATAACATTGACATTTCACATTCGGCATCCACACGCTGAGACAATCTCTGTATTCAAACGCAACACACACACACCCTCACACACACACCACCTATCCGCTACATAGGAATACATTTAAGCAGTTTCACACTGTGCTAATAAGGTAAGTAAATGGTAAGGTAAGGTAAGTAAATGAGCAATACTATTTATACCTACGGCGGGGCTTTCCAACTGGCAATCCGGGGGCCCGGGAATGACACCATACCAGGGGACGGTGTGGCGGAGTTGTGAGAGTGGCCGTGCCAGCAACCTGAGGGTTCCTGGTTCGATAACCACCTTCTACCAACCTTGTCATGTTCGTTGTGTCCTTGAGCAAGACACTTGCTCCTGATGGGTCGTGGTTAGGGCCTTGCTTGGCAGCTCCCGCCATCCGTGTGTGAATGTGTGTGGGTGAATGTGGAAATAGTGTCAAAGCGCTTTGAGTAGCTTGAAGGTAGAAAAGCGCTATACAAGTATAACCCATTTGCCGGTCCCCAAGTTCAGTTCAAAAAACAGCAAATTCCTAAAAACAAAGGAGCAGGGGTGCCCAAAATGTTTGCCGCCAAGGGCCAAAATGAAAACGTGCCAATGGGTTGCAGGTCAAACACAGCGATTTGAAGCAAACGACAGCACCATAGGGGGCGGTATAGCTCGGTTGGTAGAGTGGCCGTGCCAGCAACTTGAGGGTTCCAGGTTCGATCCCAGCTTCTGCTATCCTAGTCACTGCCGTTGCGTCCTTGGGCAAGACACTTTACCCACCTGCTCCCAGTGCCACCCACATTGGTTTAAATGTAACTTAGATATTGGGTTTCACTATGTAAAGCGCTTTGAGTCACTGGAGAAAAGCGCTATATAAATATAATTCACGATTCACATAACAAGTGAGGAGTTTAGCCTCATACCCCAATATCTAAGGTAGTAAAGATTAGGGTTGTACGGGATACCAGTATTAGTATAGTACCGCGATACTAATGAATCATATTTGGTACTATACCACCACTAAAAAGTACCGGTCCCCCACCCGTCGTCGTCACGTCATGTCATGTGTAGAACACCCTCAGGAAGAGGTGCTTTAAGACATAGCTAGCTAGGTAGCGGCTAATGTCTGTCCGTAGTCAGCAGCGTTGTAACTGCTTCAATATCACTATATCACTAATCCTTGTCTCCATTGAGCCAAATCTACTCCTTTGTCTCATTTTGTCCACCAAACTTTTTATGCGGTGCGTGAATGTACAAAGGTGAACTTTGTGGATGTCATTGACTGGTTGGAGTGCTGATCAGCCATATTTTGTCACTGAATTACTGCAATCTAATCGATGCTAACATGCTATTTAAGCTAGCTGTATGTACAAATTGCATCATTATGCCTCGTTTGTAGGTATATTTGAGCTAATTTAATTTCCTTCACATATGTCCTCTGTGTGTGGGCAGCACGGTGGAAGAGGGGTTAGTGCGTCTGCCTCACAATACGAAGGTCCTGAGCAGTCCTGGGTTCAATCCCGGGCTCTGGATCTTTCTGTGTGGAGTTTGCATGTTCTCCCCGTGACTGCGTGGGTTCTCTCCGGGTACTCCGGCTTCCTCCCACCTCCAAAGACATGCACCTGGGGATAGGTTGATTGGCAACACTAAATTGGCCCTAGTGTGTGAATGTGAGTGTGAATGTTGTTTGTCTGTCTGTGTTGGCTCTGTGATAAGGTGGCGACTTGTCCAGGGTGTACCCCGCCTTCCGCCCGATTGTAGCTGAGATAGGCTCCAGCGCCCCCCGCAACCCCGAAGGGATTAAGCGGTAGAAAATGGATGGATGGATGGATGTCCTCTGTGTATTTAATTTATATTTGCTGGTCTCATGACACATTATATTATGTAATATTGGCTGCATTTCTCATAGTTGTTTGTGGGTTGTTATAGACCACAGCAAATGTTACCCAGCTTGCAAAGATTTTCCTTTAACTTGGACACACATCTATACCTTTGGCCATTCTAAGCTAGTAATTTCCAGGAGTTGTCTCACCCTCTAAGAAACCTCCGTAATACTAATGTTCTCCAATGTTGTAAAAATGTGTAGAATGAAAATTACATTTCAACATTTCTGTCAACGAAGATTTGCATCAGCCTGCGACACAATCATTTTGATAGTAGGCTAATATAGACACTTACATCATGTGTTGCCTTCATTACAAGACTTATATAAGGCTTTTAGATTTTTGAGGCTCCAGACAGATACATTTTTTGTATTTCTTGCTCTTTCATCATTTTGGGTTGCCTACCCCTGCCCTAACTCCTTGAAGCTGAATTAATAACACCTCTGCTGGTTGCAGCCAAGTATTGCACTACATTTTGACTCACTGTATATACTTAACCAATTTTACACCAGAAAGGCCACGATTGCATTATTTTACTTTGATTTATTCAGGCATTCATTTAAAAGTCCATCAAAGTAACATAACGAACCTGTGGACAATAATTGGGCCGAAAAATAAATTCTAATCAGGCAATATTTATTCTAAGACAATGAAGTATAGCACAGACAGTTATGTTTTAGCCTGTATGTGTACTGACTTTAAAACTGAATGAAATGGTCACTAGGTACTATTTACTGTTAAGTAGCATGTGTCTGCTTGTCTATAAGCGCATACCTCAATCCCACATTATTACTAATGGCCTAAAAGCAATTTAAACATCACAAATATTTGTGGAACCCAGCAGTTTTTCATAGCTACTGCACAAGATACATCATGACACTATACTGTGGCGTCAGTCTACCCCAGTGCAGCTGTGGCTACAAATGTAGCTTACCACCACCAGGTGTAAATGAATGATGGGTTCCCACTTCTCTGTGAGCGCTTTGAGTATCTAATAATAGAAAAGCGCGATATAAAATCTAATCCATTATTATTATTACCGTATTTTTCGGAGTATAAGTCGCTCCGGAGTAGGGCTGCATCTAACGATTAATTTGATAATCGATTAATCTGTCGATTATTACTTCGAATAATCAATTAATAATCGGATAAAAGAGACAAACTACATTTCTATCCTTTCCAGTATTTTATTGAAAAAAAAACAGCATACTGGCACCATACTTATTGTGATTATTGTTTCTCAGCTGTTTGTACATGTTGCAGTTTATAAATAAAGGTTTATTAAAAAATAAATAAAAATAAAATAAAAAATAATTTAAAAAAAATTATAATAATTGCCTTTGCGCATGCGCATAGCATAGATCCAACGAATCGATGACTAAATTAATCGGCAACTATTTTTATAATCGATTTTAATTGATTAATCGATTAGTTGTTGCAGCCCTACTCCGGAGTATAAGTCGCACCGGCCGAAAATGCATAATAAAGAAGGAAAAAAACATAAGTCGCACTGGAGTATATGTCGCATTTTTTGGGGAAATTTATTTGATAAAACCCAACACCAAGAATAGACATTTGAAAGGCAATTTAAAATAAATAAAGAATAGCGAACAACAGGCTGAATAAGTGTACGTTATATGACGCATAAATAACCAACTGAGAACGTGCCTGGTATGTTAACGTAACATTATGGTAAGAGTCATTCAAATAACTAACATATAGAACATGCTATACGTTTACCAAACAATTTGTCACTCCTAATCACTAAATCCGAAGAAATCTTATACGTCTAGTCTCTTACGTGAATGAGCTAAATAATATTATTTGATATTTTACGGTAATGTGTTAATAATTTCACACATAAGTCGCTCCTGAGTATAAGTCGCACCCCCGGCCCAACTATGAAAAAAACTACGACTTATAGTCCGAAAAATATGGTATCTGTGAATGACAGCTCATTTTAAACTTTTCCGAACACCCACTGCTCACCTTTAACTGTTCTTCTGTGCTGGTTTCCAGCATGATCACTTTTGGACATCAAGTCGCCATAGAGATGGCGTGCCTTCGTAAATGCTTTAACTGGCTAACTGCTTCTTATTTATCCACATGAGCAACAGCTTTTCTCGCCTGGTCTAGCACTTTCTCTCCATCCTTGCAAAAATATGTAACCCCTTTGGCAAAGTCAGCAACCATATAAACATCCTTTTTTGATAATGGTTGCAATTGTGGACTTGTGTCTTCCATATTTGTAAGTCAATCCATGTGCCATTGGTGCCGCCGCAGTCTCCTCCTCGCAGATATGTAATCAGAATGTGATGTCAGGGTCCCGCCTCTTCAAAATGGCGTGTCATAAAAATGGCAGCCACCAGAGAACTTTCAGAGGCACACAAAATGAATAAATAAACGTAACAATCGCATTAGGGGCATATTTGCCTTGATCGAAACGTTGGTAGACCGAAAAGAACGCAAATAGAGGTGTTTAATAATCCTTCCATCCATCCATCTTCTTCCGTTTTTTCGAGGTCAGGTCGCGGAGGCAGCAACCTAAGCAAAAAAGCCCAAAATTCCATTTCCCCAACCACTTTGTACAGCTCCTCCCGGGGGATCCCGAAGCGATCCCAGGCCAACCGGGAGACACAGTCTCCCCAACGTGTCCCGGGTCTTTCCCGTGGCTTCCTACCAGTCAGGCGTGCCCTAAACATCTCCCCAGGGAGGCGCCCAGGCAGCATTCTGACCAGATGCCCGAACAACCTCATCTGGCTTCTCTCGATGTGGAGGAGCAGGGGCTCCTCCCGAATGTTTAATTTAATAATAAATAGGAGAATTTTCATACCGACCATTGTTCCCTGTTGGGAGTAATGATCACTTGATCAAACATGTTATAATAATAAATGTATGATTCCTGCTGACATCTTATTGTATCAATACAAAAGGGTCCAAAGTCAGTATCGTATAGGAAGTCTAGCAACAATTACCACCTGAAGGGAAAACAATTCAATGTGCCTCTGGATGCCAAGGTTTGATGGTCACCAGGTGCATGCAGCCGAACTTGGCTGGCTGAGCAGAGACATCTGTTTGATGGCATTAGAAACACCAGAGCTCCGTCATAACCACAGATTAAATGGCAGTAAATCTGGGGATTAGAACCGTGTATGAATAGCTCACATTGATTTTGCAATCCCTTCAGCAACACTGGGATTTCTAGCGTGACCAACAATTTGGCCATCAAACAGCACACAAACAGGCACTTGGTTTTTGTCAGTTTGGTGTGACTAGCCTATAGCTTTCTGCATTTAAATCTGCTCACATTTCATCCAAACCTTGCAAAACATCAGTATGGTCTGCCACAAGTGACAAGAAAAAACAAGTCAGCGGAAAAAGCTCAATAGGCCTAGAAATGTCCATTGCGATGTCCTAGGATGTGTATTCACGTTGAGAGCAACGATCACTTCTGGGCTCTGTCACTTGACGACGATTATATGTGAGCACCTTGGGCTGACTGAGATGATGAAAACGACAAACTGCCCTTTGCCTCTTTATCTGTCTGATGGTCTCAGTCTTTATATTTGAAAGCACACACACTCCCTATGATTCACTCGGCTTCAGAGAGACCTTTTTGACATGACAATCCCAAAATCCTGTGCTGCAATCCCAACCTCCTGCCCCGCCGCATCGCTTAGGAAGAAAGCTGGCTAGCAGTGAATGAGCAGCTTTCATGACTTTAGCTGGCTTCTCACGCTGAATATGTTTGGGACTCACATCTTCACAGTCACTCTGTGGCTGAGTTGTTCTCCGTGGAACCAACACAACATCATTTATAATACTTAAGAGATGACAACACCCGATTTGTCTATGGAAAATACACTGACAGTTTTAGATGAGCCATTAGGCTACCACATGTGTGTATTAGCCTCTCTAATGGTGGTGTGATAGACTGTGTCAGTAGTAGTCCAGTGACTAAGACAAAAAGATAACACTGGAATAGACTACTTAAAGGCCTACTGAAACCCACTACTACCGAACACGCAGTCTGATAGTTTATATATCAATGATGAAATCTTAACATTGCAACACATGCCAAAACGGCCGGGTTAACTTACAAAGTGCAATTTTAAATTTCCCAGGAAACTTCCGGCTGAAAACGTCTAGGTATGATGACGTTTGTGCGTGACATCAATGGTTGAAGCATTGTATCGCAATACAAACAGCTCTGTTTCATCGCAAAATTCCACAGTATTCTGGACATCTGTGTTGGTGAATCTTTTCCAATTTGTTTAATGAACAATGGAGACTGCAAAGAAGAAAGCTGTAGGTGGGATCGATGTATTAGCGGCTGGCTGCAGCAACACAATCAGGAGGACTTTGAGTTGGATAGCAGACGCGCTGTCCGACGCTAGCCGCCGACCGCATCGATGAGCGGGTGAAGTCCTTCGTCGCGCCGTCGATCGCTGGAACGCAGGTGAGCACAGGTGTTGATGAGCAGATGAGGGCTGGCTGGCGTAGGTGGAGCGCTAATGTTTTTATCATAGCTCTGTGAGGTCCCGTTGCTAAGTGAGCTTCAATGGCGTCGTTAGCAACAGCATTGTTAAGCTTCGCCAAGCTGGGAATTATTAACCGTGTATTTACATGTCCATGGTTTAATAGTATTGTTGATCTTCTGTCTATCCTTCCAGTCAGGGATTTATTTATTTTGTTTCTATCTGCATTTGAGCCCGATGCTATCACGTTAGCTCAGTAGCTAAAGAGCTTCGCCGATGTATTGTCGTGGAGATAAAAGTCACTGTGAATGTCCATTTCGGTTCTCGACTCTCATTTTCAAGAGGATATAGTATCCCAGGTGGTTTAAAATACAAATCCGTGATCCACAATAGAAAAAGGAGAAAGTGTGCAATCCAATGAACCCTTGTATCTAAGTTACGGTCAGAGCGAAAAAAGATACGTCCTGCACTGCCTCTCTAGTCCTTCACTCTCACTTTCCTCATCCACAAATCTTTCATCCTCGCTCAAATTAATGGGTTAATCGTTGCTTTCTTGGTCCGAAATCTCTCTCGCTGAATTGTAAACAATGGGAAAATGTGAGGAGTCCTTCCTCCGGTGACGTCACGCTACTTCCGGTATAGGCAAGGCTTTTTTTATCAGCGACCAAAAGTTGCGACCTTTATCGCCGTGGTTCTCTGCTAAATCCTTTCAGCAAAAATATGGCGATATCGCGAAATGATCAAGTATGACACATTGAATGGATCTGCTATCCCCGTTTAAATAAAACAAATTCATTTCAGTAGGCCTTTAACCCACTATTTGGCCTTCTTTAAAAATCTAAACTTCTGGACTGTCAGTAGCCACGTGTACATGGACAACATTTATTTAATCTGATCATCATTGATCTGATTATGCATCACACTTTAAATCGGAATACTTTACTTTGACATGCGTAGAACCTCACATAAATTTAAAAGTGTGTTATTATTTGCGCTATGGCGCCATTTTTTGGACGAGTTCACACACTGCAGGTGCTGAAGAAGCAGTGACTTCCACTGGAAACAGACATGGCTTTGTGCATTTCTGCTTGCCCGAGGTTATCACGGTAATTATTTATATTTTCCTTGTGTTGAATGTTTTGTTTTACCTCTCTTTTTGAAATAGAGCTGTTCTGTGCTTTTTGTGTTGTGGTTATGCACGACATTCTTTGTACCGTATTTTTCGGATTATAAATCGCTCCGGAGCATACGTCGCACCGGCCAAAAATGCATAATAAAGAAGGAAAAAAACATATATACGTCGCACTGGAGTATAAGTTGCATTTTTGGGGGAAATTTATTTGATAAAACCCTACACCAAGAATAGACATTTGAAAGGCAATTTAAAATAAATAAAGAATAGTGAACAACAGGCTGAATAAGTGTACGTTATATGACGCATAAATAACCAACTGAGAACGGGTCTGGTACGTTAACGTAACATATTATGGTAAGAGTCATTCAAATAACTATAACATATAGAACATGCTATACGTTTACCAAACAATCTGTCACTCCTGATCGCTAAAACCGATGAAATCTTCTTCCTCGTTGTCGCTCCTGGTATGTGCCGCTAGCGTCCTTTCTTTCTGCTGCTCGATCTCCGTTTTCTGCTGCATAATTCCCTACGTCCAGCTTGTAATCGGCAGTATATGATTTCCTTTTCGGTGCCATTTTTGTTCAGCCCTTCTCAGTTTTTTTAAAAAATGATCCATTTTAATAGCTACGGCAGTAGCATATAGCAGTTAGCATCCCATGACCCACAATGCACTTCTGCCATCACCCTCCCCCGCCAAATTCTTATTGGTTGACGTGTGTGTGGCGATTGCTGACATTTGCTTCGTCTCTTTCGTGAATTAGATAAATAATATTATTTTATATTTTACGGTAATGTGTTAATAATTTCACACATAAGTCGCTCCGGAGTATATGTCGCACCCACGGCCAAACTATGAAAAAAACTGCGACTTATAACCCGAAAAATACGGTATGTGTTTGAGGCTAGCAGTTAGCGCTTGGAGTAGCTGTAATGTCGTGAATAAAACAGCTCGGTAATACAACCACTGGATCCCTCCTTTAATTGTTACATCGACATCGGTAGGTTGTGAGTTCAAACCCCGGCCGAGTCATACCAAAGACAATAAAAATCGGACCCATTACCTCCCTGCTTGGCACTCAGCATCAAGGGTTGGAATTGGGGGTTAAATCACCAAAAATGATTCCCGGGCGTGGCCAACGCTGCTGCTCACTGCTCCCCTCACCTCCCAGGAGCTGATCAAGGGTGATGGGTCAAATGCAGAGAATAATTTTGCCACACCTAGTGTGTGTGTGACAATCATTGGTACTTTAACTTTAACTTAAATATGACACTCCAGACCAAACTTTTGTTTTTGCTAGCCTCGTTTTTAGAGCGACAAACTCAACAGCACATAACGCTAATTCTGTACATGTTGAATGAGGGAAGACATCACCAAGACAATCGCTTCATTCCGAGACTTTAATTGAGTAACCCCCTCCACCATCAAAGTATAGCGGACGTCAAAGACATGTGCAGTAAGAATAATTCTAACCCGAATTTCGGAAGATGTGTTTTCATGCGCTACAATCCGAACGACTTTGGGCATAAACCACCTGTCTCGATCTGAATGGAATTTTGATCCGAATGTGTGTGATCGAATGGGGTGTTTACATGAAGCATTTTTATTCCGGTTAGGCTTTTAATCCGATTAAATGTGTTCATGTGCACATAGCTGATGACATTTGTGACGTTCCTTGTGGGTTATGGTCAAAAAGCTTTGGAAGACATGCTGTGATACATGATGGGTAATACAGATAGCCTTAATGTTGTATGGCTATTCTGGTGCTAATTTCCCCCTGCAAAGTTGTTTTTCCTCATGCACCAATCTGTCTACAATATTACAGAAATTGACAAAGGTGTGTACAGAATGTCTTTGGGTTACAAACGAGTTCTGTTCCTAGACAGTATATAAGTCGAGTTTTAGTGTAGGTCGGATCTCATACCTAATAATGGCTAAATTAACACTTCATCCAGTCACACTGCACAAAGAACATGAAGGATACATGAAAACAGTGATACCTCAACATACGAGTATTTTGAGACAAATGCTGTTCTTCTGCATTTGTTATGCTTAAGACTAGTGGGTGTAGTAAATGTCAAATAAACCAGTACGATCCGCTTCAAAACATCCGGTCTTCCTCACTAGCAATAGCTTATAGCTATATATCGACATGTCTGGGTTTTCCCAAGCAAGGAAACAAAGAAAGTGAGTGTGAAGGACAGTGCTGAGAAGAAGCACAGGATGACATTTATTGAATTGAAGCAATAATCAATATCATGACCGAGTGCGTAGCCAACTTGGCGAGACAGTTCGAGCATAATAAGGCTACTTGGCAGACTCAGCACCGTGCGAAAGTGGGAGCCAGCTTTTGGCGCCGGCAAAAACGGCTAACATGTATCCATGAAAATATGGAAAAGCTGCTGGTATTGTGTGTTAGACGGAAAGCCAGCTTGAGGGAAACAACGAAGGTCGAACCACCAAAATGACATCAAATTCATCGCGGACCGTAGTTGCTCTTACAAGTAAATGCTAGACATTTGTACTCCAAAGATTTGAAGGATTTTTTATGGTATTTTTTTCTATACATGTAAGACTGTAGTGCATTTGATTATTGTTTGTATTGGTTTTTTTTATACAATATTTCTTATTTACGTGTTTTTCTTTAAGTTTAAAGCGGTAGAAAATGGATGGATGAATACTAAAATTGTGGTGTGTGGGGCGGGGGCAAAGCACAGAATAAATTGACTTCAATGGGCGGCGATGTTTTGAGATACAAGTGTTTTGAGTTACATGCTCGGTCGTGGAACCAATTGAGCTTGTTAGTTGAGGCACTACTGCATTAGAACAACACAAGTGGGAACAACTCTTTACCATTATCCCCTGTGGGGAGGGAGAGACAAGCTTATTGGGAGAAGGAAGTCTCAATAATGGGGCTGCTTTTTTTTTTATCACTGTCCATTTCATTGAAGAAGATCCTTACACATTTTTAAAGATATCATCGTTATCTTTAAAGATGACGGCAGAGTTTGTTTGGCTTGGATCGAGCATGCAGCCAATGTTGATGTCTCCACTTCTCTACAGAATGTTTTACAATCTCTAACTGCACTTTATACTTTCCTTCTATTTGCCTCTGGAGGTGTTTGCCTCACACTTGGCAGACACAACGAAGTGTGAAAAATTAACTCATAAGCGGTGTTATTCTTCCTTAAAGTTGCTGTCGCTGTCTCAATGAAGCACACACACACGGGCTGCTGTACCCTTCTGCGCGCACTTTAACTAGTTCTCAAGCATATGGCTACAGGTATCAGTTATTTTGGTAATCTAGTAATCTATCGATTAGTTTGTTCGATTAATCAAAGTAATCGGTTAAAAACACAATCAATGCGTATTTTAGGGAAAATTTAAATAAACAACTATTTTTCTGCTTACCATAACCTGAAATTAAAAAAATAAATAAATGCACATCATTAACATTGAAATTGCATTGTAACATGTGATTTGCTAAAAATTACAGCCCCACACCACCGCTCTCTCATGTGCATTCTATTGCTGATGATGCAGGTCTTTCTTTGCTCCGGACCTGCATCCACTCCGATACATTCTTGGTAGTAGCATCATGTTCGTAGTGCAATCCAACGTCATTTCATTTAACATCAGCATAGCCATTAGAGACGTAATATTTGTAATCTGTGCCAATTTTACAGTGGACATCACTTAAAACAAGTTGTAAGGATCTGCAGACGGCTATTGTGACGTCATAGGTCAACCGGAAAAGGAATTAATTAAGACGCGCTAAAATGAAACAAGCGCCCCACAGTGTGCGGAAGGCACATAGCTTATGACCAATGGTCGCATTAGAGAGAGTGCATGGACACTTGGACTTCACAAATATACAACAAATTAAAAAAAATAACTATTTGAGAAATTAGACCAATTTAGTGCATGGAAACGTAGTGACTGAAACCGTAAGTAATAACAGTAGGTTAGAAATGCGTTAAAAGATACTTTAGCAATGTTAGTTTGATTTGTTGTGTAGCTAGCTTAGCTTTATAATGTAAGACAATAGCATAACCATCTTCTGGCAAAATAAAGAATCATTTTCCCACAAACTACTTTTAATTGGATCAGTGCCTAGTGTGTTTGGCAATTGACGTTTAAGTTATATAATCCGTTATTACGTTCGCGATGTCGCACGTAACGTACGTACCTTCTGGCCTTGAGCCTCTATTGTTTACAACTCGAAACACAGCCGTGCAGTAGAGTTATTTACATGATAAAGAACAGAAAAACCTTTTATTGTCAATATACTTATGTATACAACCAGGATCTAGCATTAAGAAGTTAGACTCGGTAGAAGTTTAACCTTAGCCAGCTATAGATCCAGACCTGTATGCGGGCTTCATTCCTTTCCCTCGTCCGCAAGCATCTTCGCTTTCTTCCTTGGTGCTGACAACAAAACTCAAGGTGAGCCGCTGAGCTCGCTATATCAACTGGGATGTTGTGTTGTGGTGAAAGTTACTCAAAACAGATGTCATGTGGCGGTCACCGATGTATAGAGTGCACAATTAAAAAAGGAAGACAGCTAAAAAAAACTACAAAACATTGGTGAGGAGAGATTCATTTACATCTAACAACAAAGGGAGAAAAGAAATAGCTTGAAAATAGGTCTTTAAAACAAAATCTCTACTAATTTTTCTCCAAAGAACCACCATTACATGTTATGTAGACCACAGTAAAGTGTTTTAAATGTAGAACAAAAATGTGATATGACACCTTTACAAATCTGCTGCAAAAATGTGAGTCTCTCACAAGTTTTTTGAACAGAACTTGCAGACCACCAGTAAATAGCCCAAATTATGAAAAAGAGAGGACCTAAAATGAAACCTTGAGGAACCCCACCTTAATTACATAAATCATACTGAGGAAAAACATTGTAACAACCCAACAGGAGAGGACTTAAAGGGGTGCCTTAAGGAATGCCTCAGTTACTGGATGTAAATCCCAAGTTTGGAACCTGGTGTTCTATGTTTGCTGGCAAGGTTAAAATGTCAATGCATGGATCTGCCATTGTGTTTACAGTGGTCCAAGTTCCTCTGTACAACAGGAGAACTCTAGTCTTTTTAGGAATTTGTTACAAAAATGTCAGTCTCCAAAGTTTTGAATTGAACTCGTCTGGTGTCATTCCAGGGCCGCCACTTGAATAGCCCTGGTCTAGAGCTTTAATTGTGCCACAAGCTATGACCGGAAAATGTTGCTGAATGGACTGTGAATGCATTAGAAGTACATTTGCATCTAGAAAGTAGCCAGTCAGTACCTGATAATAGTACACAACTAAATGTGAAACCAGTTCAATAAATCATGTGTACACCTGTTTTAGTATTACTGACAATAACCCTTTTGCCCTATTGTCCCAGTAAGTACTCGTGCCCACGCCATGTCGCCATGTTGTGTTTGTATAACCATATTAACCTGCAGGGAGTGTTTTCCCTTGCACACTGTGCAGAGCCAGTGTGCTTCTGTTAAATATGCATGGTTGAAGATCAGAAGACAAAACATTGCGGCGTAGTCGGTGGAAGAATATCCATATCGTAATAACATCACAGCACATTAGCTTCAGCCGCATGCAGCGAGATTTGATTTTTGAATAATGCGCTCTGATTTATGCCATCGGTGAAAATCATGTTTGACATTTTTATGCGTTGGGAGGAATCTGTGAAGAGAGTTTAATGAGGTTACTAAAAGAAGTGAAAGAATAAGATGTAGCATCAATGAACATATCATTGCTTGCAGTAGGAATATTCTGGAGAAAATGTGCAGTATGATTGAAATATGTTGCATGCAGATACATTAATGCACATGGTAAGTTGTATACAGCCCATCCTGCATAGCTTATAAACAGACTGTAGAGCGTGCATGGTATGACATGAAAGCTATCAATTACCAGGTGCCTTGTTCCGTCGCACCATTAACATGTACAAACAGCAACCAAAATACTGTGGGCTCTAAAAAAAACGCAGCGTGGTAACAAGGGTTTGCAGATGTCTGTATTAAAACTGCCATGCATGATGTCATTTAACCTCTCATTCTCTTTCAACATAAACCACAGACAACAAAATACAAATCGACAGCTAAAGGAGGAGGAAAAAATCCTGCAGGCTGTCGCAATAGATTTCATTACATTTAACACATATTACATTGTGTCCACCTCCTCATGCTTCAATCATTAGCCCTTGTCTCTTCTTGCCACCAGCCTGCTCTCAATCGTGACTGTAATTTGAGTGCAGCTTGATTGTGTTAGAAGGCAGATGATTGCGCTGATGAGCAGAGCGCCACTGATGAGAAGAAAATGGGCCATCTTAAGACTAGGGAGGAGGAAAAAAATGCTGTCAATAACAGCCAGAGTGACATAAGTCTGTTAAAAACAGACTGATTTCCAACTGAATGCCTTGCAAGCCGCTCTGCAAAATGCAAAGCAGCAACGCAAACAATCCGTGAACTCATCTGTAGTCCAACGGTAGCCCTTGAGCAATGTCAAACCAGCATATAAATCAAACTTTAATGAGGCTATTCTTTCCACTGGGTTAATCCTGCTGTTTGGACCATCACCATCCTTCCTGGTATGAACAGGATGACTAGTATTGATATTCAATGACACAATTATCTTCAGCTCTTCCCTCTCATATTAAGTTCTTGTTCTTGTCACGTAAATGCATACATGACATTTGACCTTTATATTTAACCTATCTGCTAGCGAACACACCAAGCGACCACATCTTCTGAATGAGTAATCCGCCCAGATCATATGTATTCCTTACAACAGCCAAAACAAAGACTAGTTTATTTGTTTTGTTTTTTTACTGGAAGCTGAAATAGAGTACAATAGAAGTTGAAATTCAAAATAAGCCTGGGCCAATAATCAATGAATCAATGAATCGAATGATAAATAAAGTACCAATGATTGTCACGCACACACTGGGTGTGGTGAAATTTGTCCTCTGCATTTGACCCATCTACTTGTTCACCCCCTGGGAGGTGAGGGGAGCAGTGAGCAGCAGCGGTGGCCGCGCCCGGGAATCATTTTGGTGATTTAACCCCCAATTCCAACCCTTGATTTTGAGTGCCAAGCAGGGAGGTAATGAGTCTCATTTTTATAGTCTTTGGTATGACTCGGGGTTTGAACTCACGACTTACCGATCTCAGGGCGGACACTCTAACCACAAGGCCACTGAAAAGGAACTAAATAATTTTGCTTGCACTGATAAACTGCCATGTCCTTGTGTGTGTGTTTTTTTTATCGTCCCTTCTTTTTAAACAGGGTGTAGGAGGGTTCCTCACTCTGAGCATTGCTCTCAGCACCTAAGCGTGTTTGTTCAATAGCAAAATTAAATGGAGTACACCCTCTTGTAGCCATACATCGTCTTTGTCTCTGTGTGTGGAGGCGGGTGGTATCAAGCTCTGCGAGGTAACAAATATTAGGAGGTAATAAGATGACAGTAAACCCAAATGTCTCTGTGTGGGAATATTTCAGTTTCAAACCAAATGAGCAAGATGAGCTAATCGATACGGACGAACGAGCCAGGATGCCGAATTTGTTGGACATTGATTGTTTATTGTGAGCGATACTCCAAATTTGGGCATCTGGAAAGTATTCACAGCACTTCAGTTTTTCCACACTCTGTTATGTTACAGCTTTATTCCAAAAATCTAATAAATACATTTTTGTTCACAAAATTCTACAGACAATACCCCGTAATGACAATGTGCAAAGTAAAAAAAAAAAAAAATCCTTCCATCCATTCGTCTTCTATCACACGGGGCGGGGGCTGGAGCCTATCCCAGCTGGACTAGGGCGGAAGGCAGGGTACACCCTGGACAAGTTGCCACCTCATCGCAGGGCCAACACAGATAGACAACATTCACACTCACAGCCACACACTAGGGCCAATTTAGTGTTGCCAATCAACCTATGCCCAGGTAAATTTAGCAAAAATATCGGGTTCTTGGTCACCTCCCTAACTAAACTAAGATTAATGCAGCAATGTACAGAGACATCCTGGATGTAAACCAACTTCCCATCCAATCTGACAGAGCTTGAGAGGCGCTGCAAAAAGGAATGAGTGAAACTGCCCTAAGAGAGGTGTGCCAAGCTTGTAATTTCTGCCAAAGATGCATCACCAAAGTATTGAACAAATGTAAGTACATGTGAATTTTTAGTTTTAATACATTTGCAAATTTAAAAATAAAAATGTTAAATTGTCATTATAGGGTATTGTCTGTAGAATTTTGAGGACGCAAATGAATTAATTCTATTTTGGAATAAGACTGTGACATACCAAAATTGTGGAAAAGTCAAGCGCTGTGAAAACGTTCCGGGTGCACTGTACCAAGCAGGTCCAGGGTCATGTACAGGATCAATAAATTATTAACGTTTTGATCACCACTGTAATCTAACATAAGCGCAGAGAGACTGTGTAACAATATCTAATTATAATAACATTATTTTCTTACATTACAGACAGTGTTTATATTGAAGTCAATAGTGCAAAAATAACTAACCAAAAGCAAAACTTACTATTGGCTATTGAAATGTGTAAACAACAACGAAAAAAACGATGTGATTATAAAAAAATATTTAATAATTGCAACATTGACCATATATTGATACTATACTTCGTATCGTTACTGTCGATATTTCTTGTGGTCCGCCTACCCTTGTGTACGTTCAAGAGCTCTTGTTTCGCGTTTTTTTTTTTGCATTTTTGATGTACTTTGTGGACGCCGTCTGCTCCACATGCTGTAAGTCTTTGCTGTCGTCCAGCATTCTGTTTTTGTTTACTTTGTAGCCAGTGCAATTTTACTTTCGTTTTCCATAGCCATCCCTAAGCTTCAATGCCTTTTTTAGGGGCACTCGCCTTTTGTTTATTTTTGGTTTAAGCATTAGATACGACGTTTACAAAGCAATTAGCTACCTGCTGCCACCTACTGACATGGAAGAGTATTACACGATTTCTCTGCCAAGCACTAGACAGCACCGACACTCAACAACGGCACATTATTTGCAGATTATAATTACTGGTTTGCATAAAATATTTTTAACCCAAATAGGTGAAGCTACATAATCTCCCAAAGCACACCAAACTGTATTTCACGGCACACCTGCGTGCCGCAGCACAGTGGTTGAAAAACACTGACGTAGGGGGTCCCACCTCTTTAAACTGGCCGTGCCTGCATGTACACTCAGGCGGCATGCAAAATGAATGAATGAATGACTGACTGAATGAAGCGTTCGTATGCAGAGACATGGTTCGCACACAGCGGCATTATAAGCGCAACGTAAAGGTTCCTAAACCGAAAAGGTTGCAAATAGGTGTTCGTAAATCAAGGTTTCACTTAGGGATGTTAACAATTAATCGATTTTCGATTAATTGCCGTTAAGAAATTACCCGATTAAAATTAACGATTTCAATTAATTGACAATTCCGTTCTGTCACGGTCGGTGCGGTGGTTTTCTGTGTGAAGGTAATGCTGAGTTTATACCTCGCTAGTCCACACGAGGGAGTTGTTGCTTATTGTACTTTTTCCAAGCAGCAACACCATCACGTGACCAGCCCTACATGTCCGCTGTACACATGAGAGTCCACATGCGAGAGAAGAAAAACAAACATGAAGCGACGCAAGAGAAGTGCTGTGTGGGAACATTTCACCCTAAAAGAGGACGATGCAACGTGCAAAATATGTAAGGCTGTTTTGAAGTACAACAATTCAACCAGTTCGTTAAATTACCACCTAAAAAGTTTACATGCCGCTGTGCTTGGAGGAGAGAGTGGAGGCGGAGCACGGCCAGGCCAGCCCTCCGTCGCCGAAGCGTTTTCCAAAAGAAAAGCGGTGTGTGATGACGCACGGGCAGAGGGCATCACCCAGAGGATTTGCAACATGGTTGAAAAGGATATGCTGCCTATAAGCATTGTGGATGGCAAGGGGTTTCGTGAGTTGATGAACTATTGTGAGCCAGACTACCAAATCCCTTCTCG
The DNA here is from genome assembly GCF_033978785.1 of Entelurus aequoreus. Lineage (NCBI taxonomy): Eukaryota > Metazoa > Chordata > Actinopteri > Syngnathiformes > Syngnathidae > Entelurus > Entelurus aequoreus. The sequence goes on from NC_084737.1 coordinate 61,455,185, forward strand.
AGAAACAATAACAACCCGCATAGAGGCTCGCTACAAAAGAAAGAAAGCCGAGCTGAAAGCACGACTGGCCAACACGCATGTAGCAATAACCACTGACTGTTGGACGTCAAATACAACAGAGAGCTATATCACCGTCACTTGCCACTACATGGAGGACTGGCTGATGAGGTCGGCAGTCCTAGCCACAGAGAGTATGCCGATGAGCCATACGGCTGATAATTTAGCAGAACGGCTGAATGAAATTGTGCATGCATGGGGGCTGACCGGGCGAGTGATAGCCTGTGTTCACGACAACGCGAGTAACATCGTCTTAGCAAACAGCCAACCTCGAGTCGACTGGGCCTCTGTTCCATGCTACACCCATACCCTACAACTGGCCATCAACGATGGTTTCGCTGGGACCCTGCACCAAGTCATCGCAGCTGCAGGAAGATTGGTCAAACACTTTAAGCACAGCACTAAAGCCACCAAAGCGCTGGAAACCAAGCAAGGCCAAATGGGCTTGGAACGCCACCAGCTCATTCAATCCTGCAAAACGAGGTGGAATTCAGTCTGTGACATGTTTGCGAGACTGGTGGAGCAGCGGTGGGCGGTGTGCGCCGTACTATCAGACCGCACGTTCACCAAGCTGTCTGATGCTCGGACACTTGAGATCAGAGACGACCACTGGAAAATCATGGAGGAAATGGGCCCTGTTCTAGTCGCTCTGAAGACAGCAACTACCGTGATATCTACAGAGACTGAGGTAGAGTATTACTTTACCCCCCCCCCCCTTGCACGATTTTGTCATTTGAATTTGAATGCTACTTTATGCATATCACTGTTCTCTGTGTAATATATTTCCAATGTCATATATTATGAGTAAAAAAAAAGAGGGGGAAAGAAAACGTAAGCTTTCTTTTAGTTGACCTTGTACCTATTTACCTAACCTGTGAATCTGTACTGTTATGAAACTTTTCTATACAAAGGAACTAAACTCAACTAATATATTTTTTTTTCTTCAGGTGTCCATATCCAACACGTATCCCATCAGCTTCGGTTTAATCGACGTGCACCTCAAGAAGAGAGTCGAGGGAGACTCAGGCAAAGTGGCAGAATTCAAATCTAAAGTGGCTGCTTCACTGAGCAGACGGATGAAGGTAACAGCTAATGTCTATTATTAATATTATTATTGCAGCATCTAATAAATAACCTATACAAAACATACATAGCATTGTACAAAATATGCATTGCCCATGTAAGGTTAGGTGGCACTGCTTGCTTATTATATTAATAATTGAAGTTATATTATTTATTTGTTTTTATTTGACACAGATTGCATCTGATGACTTCCTAACATCAACCCCAATGATAGCAACGATGGTGGACCCTCGGCACAAGCACCTGTCATTTCTCAGCCCAGCCAGGAGGATTTCAGCAAATGCCAAACTGCTTGAACTGGCTCAAGCAGAAGATGTGAGCTCCACATCCACAACAGCAGATGGAGCAAGCTCTGCCTCTGCCAGTACCACTGGAGAGGAGGAGGAGGGGGCTCAGCCAGACGTGCCTGTCCAGGAAGCTGCACCACAGAGACACACATCTGCTATGGTTCAACTCCTGGGTGCCTACTACACCAACCAGGTCACTAATGATGTGGAGAGAGAGCTGGACAGTTTTCTGAAGGATGCTGTGCCAAACCTTGATTCTGATCCCACAGATTGGTGGGGAAAAAATGAAGCAAGGTATCCGAGGTTGGCAAAAGTGGCAAAACGATACATGTGTATCCCTGCTACATCAGTGCCTTCTGAACGCGTGTTCTCAGCATGTGGCCTTACTGTAACCAAGCTGCGCTCACGGCTCACACCTGAGCATGTAGACATGCTCATATACTTGAATAAAAATGAATAAGCAATTGTACCCATGGGCCATGTTACATGTATGAGGCAGAGAGCCTTCTCTAAAATGTGACTTTTCCCTTTGTTAAAATTTCAATTGTCCACCTGCCTGATGATCTAAATATTAAGTTGATTGTTGTAGCCAGGGTTGGCTAAACTTGGCTTGCTTAATATTTTACTATCACGATCACCATTGTCTTTCAGGAATGTTTACTTGAAGTTGTTGTCAGCCTGTTTCAAGCTGACTGATTATTACATTAATGTTTACACTAATAGTTTGTGAGAGACAAACTAAGATGGGCATAGTGCATGCACTTTATTTTATTTTATGCAGTGACATGTTTTTCATTCAGTTCTTCTGTCAGCCTCACTTGAGCCCAAATGTTAAGTTGAATCAATGACTGTTCTTCTGCAGCAGGCTTAGGTTTACTTATTTTGCTGTTACTTACAATTTCAGGGATGTCTGCCTTATATTTTTTCAAGTTGACTGTCATATAGGCACTTTTCCCAGTTCAAGAGGGATTCAATTAATGTTGCAGCTTGCAGGCTGCTAGCCTTCTAATAGTTTGTGAGACAGACTAAGATGTGCATTGTGCATGTTGTGCACTTGATGTTACTTTATTTTTCTTGTCTTTACAGTAGTGAGTGAGTGACATGTTTTTTCACTTCAGTTCTTGTCAGCCTCACCTGAGTCCAAAGGTGAAGTTCTGCAGCAGACTGCAACAGCCAACAGGCTTACTTATTTGCTGCCTGCTGTTACAATTTTCAGGGATGTCTTCCTTGTATTTTTTCAAGTTGACAGATAGGCATTAGGCACCTTTCCCAGTTCAAGAGGGATTATATAAAATAAAGCTAGCTATTATGGCTGCTGCCACTACCAAGTCTTGCATGTGTGACAAGACTAAAGTGCACTTTATATTATATTCCTCATGTTACAAAGATGACTTACTTTTGTATCAAATAAACATTTGATTAGGGAATACAATGTCCTTTGTATTTTATACCAGCAAAATTTTGATTTTGATTTTGTACCTTATTGAGGGGAAATCTCAGATGGGGGGAAAACGCCGCTTTATCAACTAATCGATGATCGATCGATAAGGTTATCAACTATCAATTAATGAAATAATCGATAATTTGCATCCCTAGTTTCACTGTACCAGTTGTTATTTCACTGATACTAAAAACCTTACAATTAGATCAATACAGTAAAATTGTTGAAATAAAATTGTTTTAAAATTGAATAAACTGTTTCACTACAGGCTCCGCTGTATTTTTTTTATTTATATCACAATCTAGATCGTAAAGCTTGGCTGTTGCAACTAGAAAATGCAGAGAGCAGAATGAAAAGCTCTCTGCCTCATGCTGGGGTTGACATTATTGAGTAGCAGTGTCTCTCAGTGGCCATCCAAATCCTCCAGGCAACATAACGCCACTTATCTCCGTATACAAAGACCAATTTAGCTACATCTTACCTATTGGACTGGAATTGCATGACATTGAGCTAGCTTGAGTGGCCAAGAAATGAACCTTGTTATGTGTCCTGACACCCGGGCCGTGCACTCGGGCAAATAAAAACATGGCTCTCACTTACTGGCCGCCTGTGCCCACGGGCTCGTACATCAGCATTAAGAAAAGGGGGGCTCGGCAGCTTCAAGGTCAGCTCAATTTCCTCCCACTGTTATGAAGTATCAGAATCACAGCAAGGGGGCGAGCAGCCACACACATGTAAGGAAATGATTTAGGGAAAGGGAAGGGAAAGGAGAGGTGATGTGTAACACAAAAAAAAGGAACCGTGACAAATCACTCAGTGAGAGGCATGCAACCTCTTGTACAAAAAGGGATGTTCCAGTAAGGACATTAGGGAGAAAATGTCTTCCTGCTTGCTCATTCTATGCAGCTAAAAGTAATAGGATTGGATTCTTGTTGTTGTTGTTGTTAACCAGCAAATAGCGCTGGTGTAATTGCTTAAGTGTAGTCAGTAAACTACAGTGCAATCAAACCGTCTACTTCTTGGAGAAAATGTGAATGCTTATGATTACTGTAATTACATTTTAAGCTGTTCCTAAATGTTTTCTTTTGAGACCTGCGGTCCATTCGCCACAAGCCCCGGCAATTTGATAAATTACACAAAATAAAAACTGACCGGTGTGTGTGTTTGCTGCTTGTCATCCTTGGCTGCCTCACCAGCGGAGGTTTGACATCTTCAGCTAAGAGCCGGGGGAAATAACAGCAAATTCACTTAATGGCACCACCTCATCTATTGCTCATACACAGAGAGGTGGAGGGGAGGAGGATGGGCTACAAAATGGCTGTATGTGGCTGCTGTCAGTGGGGGTGCAGGTGTGTGGGTAAACACTAAGCACTGAGATCCATCACTGGCTTTGCTTGGAGAACCAACTGTAATTTGCAGTCAACCCTAACCCTTTGTATAAAGTCAGGCTGCCTGCACTAACACGACTGTGTATCTTTTTTTTTCTTTTAATATGTGATGACAGCACAATCTTATTTGATGCATGGGTGCAGTCGCATTAGCATAATACTTAAACGCAGTCATGATGCAGATGCATGTTTGTGCAGGCCCATGTGTAATTCTGCTGCATGTCTTCAGGGAGTGTTGCCAGGCCAGATGTATAATGGCCTCCGTGTGAGGTACTGCGGTACAACCCAGAGAGGACAGAGCCCAGCCGCTGGGAGCGACTCCATGCCGACTTGCAGATAGAGAACACGTCAGGGTAATAGCAGGTGTGATATCCACAAAGTCCCAAATTCCCTTAAGGCTACTTGAGCTTTCTATCCTCCAAGAAGTGCATTTTGGTGTGCAATTTCTACTGTCAAAGTTGTAAAGGTTACAAAGAGTACAACCTTGGTAATGAAGGCAATCGTGGTTTCCTCTATGGCTTGTGCTCAGAATGCTTTGGAAGAGATGATAGCATATTAGTTATACAGATATCCTCAAAGTCACATTTGGGCAATTAGTTGCAATAAGTCCCACCCATTATCAGTGGCCATATTTTTCAACTAAGTACTCAAACATTTCAGACAATTTGATTGTCAATTCCCTTAAAGTATGTACCAAATTTTGTAACAAACACCATAAAGTTACTGTGAGTGTTTTTAGAGCGCAATGAGATGTGCGAGAAATTTCACGTCAATCTGACTTCTTTTGGGGTTTATTACCATCATGTGGTGTAGGTAGGAATGTAACAATAAACAATATAATGACAAACTGTTGTACAACTTCCAACGGTTAGTATTACCATTTTAAATTGAAGTTTTCAAAAACCCTAATTGATAACACTTTGATAAACTCATGTACCGGTAAATCTGCTCATTTACTGGAGAGGCATGCTAGCGCTAGCTCATTAGACAACTTAAATGCTAACAGGAAAACCTTCGCCATTAAAAAAAACGACATAAACTTGTATAAAAACATTGCTGTCTGAGCAACTACACTATTGAACCTGCAGACTGTGCTATCTTAGAACAAAGTGATCGTCTATACCAAGTATAGAAGTATACATACAAGTACACACACGATCACGTGCACATATTAGAGATGGAATGGTATTGTAGATACTGTGGTATTGCAGTTTCAAAGTCTTTATTTACAATATTGGCGTGACGTGTGACGGTATCAAACAAAAACTCAGATGGAAGGCAGAGTACACCCTAGGCTGGACAAGTCGCCCCCTCATAAACCGTCACCCAGAAAAGATATTTGAAGACAGCGAAGCTAAACATCTGTTTGTGACGTATATACATTATTGAAAGTTAGTTACCTTTTCTGACACACTGTATTTTCCAGGCTGATATAAAACATGTCCAATGTAGAAGACACTGTTGAAAGACACTGACGTGAACATTATTGTTCTACATGTGTTACACACAATGTTTACATTGTCACTTTAAAGGCCTACTGAAATGAATTTTTTTTATTTAAACGGGAATAGCAGATCCATTCTATGTGTCATACTTGATCATTTCGCGATATTGCCATATTTTTGCTGAAAGGATTTAGTAGAGAAAATCGACGATAAAGTTCGCAACTTTTGCTCGCTGATAAAAAAAGCCTTGCCTGTACCGGAAGTAGCGTGACGTCACAGGAGGCAATATTCCTCACAATTTTCCTTTGTTTACAATGGAGCGGGAGAGATTCGGAGCAACAAAGCGACGATTACCCCATTAATTTGAGCGAGGATGAAAGATTCGTAGATGAGGAACATTACAGTGAAGGACTTGAGAGGCAGTGATGGACGTATCTTTTTTCGCTCTGACCGTAACTTAGGTACAAGCTGGCTCATTGGATTCCACACTCTCTCCTTTTTCTATTGTGGATCACGGATTTGTATTTTAAACCACCTCGGATACTATATCCTCTTGAAAATGAGAGTCGAGCACGCGAAATGGACATTTAAAGTGACGTTTATCTCCACGACAATACATCGGTGACACACTTAGCTACTGAGCTAACGTGATCGCATCGTTCTCAAATGAAGATAGAAATAAAATAAATAAATCCCTGACTGGAAGGATAGACGGAAGATCAACAATACTATTAAACCATGTACATGTAACTACACGGTTAAAAATTCTCAGCCTGGAAAGGCTTAACAATGCTGTTGCTAACGACGCTAAGGCTAATTTAGCAACTGAAACCTCACAGAACTGTGATAAAAACATTAGCGCTCCACCTACGCCAGCCAGCCCTCATCTTCCCATCAACAGCCGTGCTCACCTGCGTTCCAGCGATCGACGGCGCGACGAATGACTTCATCCGTGGGTTTGGCGGCAAGCATTGGCTAGGCGTCTGCTAGTCCTTGTTGTGTTGCTGTAAGTATTGTACTTAGCCGCTAATACACAGATCGATCCCACCTACAACGTTCTTCTTTGCAGCCTCCATTGTTCATTAAACAAATTGCAAAAGATTCACCAACACAGATGTCCAGAATACTGTGGAATTTTGTCGAAGAAAACAAGAGGTTTCTGTATCGGGTCCGACGGGGTCCAACCACTTCCGTGGATTTTGTGACGTCACGCGCATAAATCATATCCAAAGGACTTTTTCAACCGGAAGTGTGGCGGGAATTTTAAAATTGCACTTTATAAGTTAACCCGGCCGTATTGGCATGTGTTTCAATGTTAAGATTTCATCATTGATATATAAACTATCAGACTGCGTGGTCGGTAGTAGTGGGTTTCAGTAGGCCTTTAAGACACTCAACTGTAAGTTTGTTTTAATATTTTCTTAAAACAGTGGGTGTTTTTGCACGCACTATTCTTTAAACTTAAAAATACAATTTGTAGTAATAAATACGATTATAAACATTTGAGCATTGTGTTAGTGTTCAATTACTTGACTCAACATTCCTGCCACTTCATTTTACAAACTAACATTTGTACCAAGTAAATTTTTTCGGACATATACCAAAATAATATCGTACAGTGGCCTTAATACTGTAATAATATCGTACTGTGACATTTTGATATTATTACATCATTAATATATATATATATATATATATATATATATATATATATATATATATATATATATATATATATATATATATATATATATATATATATATATATATATATATATATATATATATATATATATAAATTATACACTGTACTGTGCGCCCTCGTAGTTGTTGCTTTTTTCATTTGTTTCTTGCATTGAACAAGGAAAGCACGGTCTACCAAGTCAAATTCCTTGTGTGTTAAACATACTTGCCCAATAAATCTGATTCGGATTTATTTCGCTGCCCTCAACTCCACGTTTAGCTGCAAGTTTGGTCATTACGTCTACTATTGCAGCAACATACAACAGGGGTCAACTGATTGCCTGTTGTCACGGATATTTCTGGCATATTTGATCGAGTTACTATGCTCACAGCTGATCACTGTGATCGACTGAAATGTATCATGATAACACCATCATAGGGCTGGGCGATATGGACGAAAAAGTATATCTCGATATATTTTTACTTAAATTCGATATTCGATATATATCTCAATATATTTTCCAGTGAAAGTATATATTTAAAGATATTCATTTTTGAGCGAGATTCACTGAAATTGAACTGAATGACAACTGTACTGTAAACAGTCAGTGGCACTTTTATTATACCCAGTTAGTCAAGATGGGTATTAACAGCACAGAACAGAAACTGTTTAAGTAGCACAGAATTACATAACACAAATAATATAGAAAAATATTCTTTCTACGTAAAATAAATAACATAGCTGTGCAAATACCGTATTTTTCGGAGAATAAGTCGCTCCGGAGTATAAGTCGCACCGGCCGAAAATGCATAATAAAGAAGGAAAAAAACATACATAAGTCGCACTGGAGTATAAGTTGCATTTTTTGGGGACATTTATTTGATAAAACCCAACACCAAGAATAGACATTTGAAAGGCAATTTAAAATAAATAAAGAATAGTGAACAACAGGCTGAATAAGTGTACGTTATATGACGCATAAATAACCAACTGAGAACGTGTCTGGTATGTTAACGTAACATATTATGGTAAGAGTCATCCAAATAACTATAACATATAGAACATGCTATACGTTTACCAAACAATCTGTCACTCCTAATCGCTAAATCCCATGAAATCTTATACGTCTAGTCTCTTACGGGAATGAGCTAAATAATATTATTTGATATTTTACGGTAATGTGTTAATAATTTCACACATAAGTCGCTCCTGAGTATAAGTCGCACCCCCGGCCAAACTATGAAAAAAACTGCGACTTATAATCCCGAAAAATACATTAATAGATATTTGGCAGCACTTCTCGTGCGAAATATGGCAACTCGAGAATAGTTTTGATTTGGGTTTACATTGTAAACAACTCAAATTAATGTTTTATCCAGACGCATACATTTGTCCAAATGTGGCCAAGTAGACGCATTGTGGGTTTCCTGGACGTCGTCTACATCGCTAAAAGAAACATCTAAAGAAGAGAATCCCTCTGCCATCTTCCACTAGTTTTTAATGTACACTACCGTTCAAAAGTTTGGGGTCACCCAAACAATTTTGTGGAATAGCCTTCATTTCTAAGAGCAAGAATAGACTGTCGAGTTTCAGATGAAAGTTTTCTTTTTCTGGCCATTTTGAGCGTTTAATTGACCCCACAAATGTGATGCTCCAGAAACTCAATCTGCTTAAAGGAAGGTCAGTTTTGTAGCTTCTGTAACGAGCTAAACTGTTTGCAGATGTGTGAACATGATTGCACAAGGGTTTTCTAATCATCAATTAGCCTTCTGAGCCAATGAGCAAACACATTGTACCATTAGAACACTGGAGTGATAGTTGCTGGAAATGGGCCTCTATACTCCTATGTAGATATTGCACCAAAAACCAGACATTTGCAGCTAGAATAGTCATTTACCACATTAGCAATGTATAGAGTGTATTTCTTTAAAGTTAAGCCTAGTTTAAAGTTATCTTCATTGAAAAGTACAGTGCTTTTCCTTCAAAAATAAGGACATTTCAATGTGACCCCAAACTTTTGAACGGTAGTGTAGTTCCAATAGTTTTTAATACCTACTCAGTGGCCTAGTGGTTAGAGAGTCCGCCCTGAGATCGGTAGGTTGGGAGTTCAAACCCCGGCTGAGTCATACCAAAGACTATAAAAATGGGACCCATTACCTCCCTGCTTGACACTCAGCATCAAGGGTTGGAATTGGGGGTTAAATCACCAAAAATGATTCCCAGGCGCGGCCACCGCTGCTGCTCACTGCTCCCCTCACCTCCCAGGGGGGGGGGGATCAAGGGTGATGGGTCAAATGCAGAGAATCATTTTGCCACACCTAGTGTGTGTGTGACAATCATTGGTACTTTAACTTTAACTTTAATATATAAATCGCTCTTCTCTCCTACAACTTTCTCGTCGTCATTTGGGATGTCTGTTGTGATTTCCCTTCCTGGTTCGATGACCCGCCCTATCTTGCTTCTGATTGGCCTAATCTCAACCAATCGTGACTCATCATAGTAAACAACCAACCAATCTTGGATGTTCTTATATGTGCAAGCACGTCTTGGAAGGAGGAAGATGAGGGGTTTAGTAGCCCATGAGAGGGAGTGAGAAGCGGGGGAGAACTAGGAACACAACAAATAAGCGGAGTTCAGTCATTTTAACGTGAAATAAATTATATCGATATTATGATATTTTCTTAATTCATATCTTGTTTAAATATATGTCGATACATCTTACAAACTTGATATATCGCCCAGCCCTACGCCATCATATAATCGCCACGCCCGAGACACAGGACAGTGTTGGGGTTAGATATATTGAATTCTTTTAGAATCAAAACGCATGAAGATGCGTACTGAACTGGACCAAACCGTTGTACTTGGTGCAAACATGACTTCAGGGATTGACTGCAGTGGACCATTTTAACAAAAATCAAACAGTTATCAATTAGGCTGCTTGTTTGTATGAAAATCATGTTTTGGCAACAGAAATGCAACGAGTCTCTCCATTAGATGGGAACAAGGCTCTGCAGCTGCTGTCACTGAGCTAACATCACAATAAAAACAAAGAAATGCTTTGCTTTTAAAAAAAAAAAAATTCTGTCTGCACATTACATTCTTAAGAGTCCTGAAGAGTTGTGTTTGTTTTGCGGAGAGAGAGAAAAATGTACACTACCACAGTACAAAAACAGTTATAGAAATCTCAACACATGTATTCCAATTGCGCTAATGAGTGTTTTTAGATATACCTTAATAGTACAATGAATCACACTTGGGAATTTTTTAAGCAGCAGCACATCAAAACTGGCTCTTCCTGTAGCTGCAAGACCAGCAGAACAAAGCACAGAGCAACTACAGCGTCGTTATAAAAGGAAGCGAAGCGTAAAGTGGAGCAAAAACAAACAAAGCGTATGAATGCATTCTGATAGAAAATTACATGTTGAATAAAATGATTAACATCTACTTGGAGGACAAAGATGCTAAAGCAGACTTTAATGAACCGTCAGCCTGAATCCAGAAATATGCGTCACGACAAACTTATATCCCGAGAGTAGTGTTTTGAAATGCGACTATGGTGACATGTTGCCTGGCTGATATGTTGTTGTCAAGCAAGTATCCAGCCGTGATTAAGTGACCTACAACAGAAACAAAACACCAGGAGGTGCAATGAATAAGCCTTGACTGAATAAAGAGACGCAGCTACTATCAGTCACCGCGCAATAAATAAATCGACTGGCCTTGTACGAGTGGGGCCACATTGTGCCTTCAGAATAAAAAGCAGCAGTGTGTGTTGGGAGACCAGCTGATAACGGCTGGGTAATAAGTATCAGTGAGTGGAGGGCTGCTGGAGGAGGGGGAGACCAGTGACTCCTCTGTGCTTTCCAATTACAAAAAGCTCTCTCTCCTCTTCCATCGCTTGTCAGTCTCCATTTTGGTCTCTCTGCACCTGCACCTGACACTGCAAGTGTCCTGTCAACAACCTCTTCTTATCCCTGAGGAGTTTAGCCCCCGCCCACTGAACTCCCAGTCCAGCAGCACCCCGGGGCATGAGACTATTAAATATGAGGCAGGGTTGTCATGCTGAGTCTGCAATGGGACTGCAGAAGAGGAGGGAGGCTTTGCTACTCAAACCCCCCAAAAAACCCAGAACGCAGGTTGTACTGGAGATCAACATTACTATTGTGCTATTTAATAAACACATGCGCAAACGAAGACCGGTACATTACAAAAATGTTACCCATACATAAAACAATACTGTTTGTAAATGAAGCACAATGGAGTGCACTACTGGGTTGCATTCAGCAGAGGCGCTGTTAATTTAGTCTCAACTACATCGATGTCTGAACCATGACATCAGTATTTGGAAAATTGATATGTTGATTAGCCTCATTTCCATAGTCTGCAGTCACCTTGTCACTACGTTTTTATTAGGGTGCAGTCAAAAAAGAATAAGATCAGTTGCACGATATAAACAATAGAGCAGTGTTTTTCAACCTAACATTTTTTTCATTGAAAAACTCCAGAGGCACACCACTTGCAGAAAACATTAAAAAATTAGACTCAGCAGCCGATATTGACAGTAAAAAGTTGTCCTCACAATTGTTGGATATAAATTCAAACCATAACCAACCATGCATCACTATAGCTCTTGTCTCAAAGTAGGTGTACTGTCACGACCTGTCACATCACGCCGTGACTTATTTAGAGTTTTTTGGTGTTTCCCTGTGTGTAGTGTTTTAGTTCTCGTCTTGCGCTCCTATTTTGTTGTTGATTGTCATGTCATGTACGGATGTACTTTGTGAACGCCGTCTGCTGCTCCACACGCTGTAAGTCTTTGCTGTGGTCCAGCATTCTGTTTTTGTTTACTTTGCAGCCAGTTCAGTTTGAGTTTTGTTTTGCATACCCATCCCTAAGCTTCAATGCCTTTTCTTAGTGGTACTCGCCTTTTGTTTATTTTTGGTTTAAGCATTACATACCGTTTTACCTGCACACTGCCTCCCGCTGTCGTCTGCATATTGTGATCACGACAAACCATGTTCCTGACATCCACAAAGCAATTAGCTACCTGCTGCCACCTACTGATATGGAAGAGTATTACACGGTTACTCTGCCGCGCTCTAGACAGCACAGACACTCAACAACGGCACATTATTTGCAGATTCTAATTACTGGTTTGCAAAAAATATTTTTAACCCAATTAGGTGAATGAAATGACATCATCTCCCACGGCACACCAGACAATATCTCACAGTACACTAGTTTGCCGCGGCACAGTGGTAGAAAAACACTGCAATAGAGGATCGAAACAATATGAATTTAGCCTACGATGTAGATTTGAATTCTACCGCCCTATATTGATGAAACAATCTAGCAGTATACCACAAAATTGACATCTGTAATTTGTAACAGGCTGCAACAGAGATGAGTAAGGGCTCACATGTGTGGCTTAAATCTGTGCATCCACAAGGTGGAGCTTCTAACACTAACGCTCACCTTGATGGTGTGAAGCGAACAAATAGAATACTACTCAGTGGCCTAGTGGTTAGAGTGTCCGCCCTGAGATCGGTAGGTTGTGAGTTCAAACCCCGGCCAAGTCATACTGAAGACTATAAAAATGGGACCCATTACCTCCCTGCTTGGCACTCAGCATCAAAGGTTGGAATTAGGGGTTAAATCACCAAAAATGATTCCCGGGCGCAGCCACCGCTGCTGCCCACTGCTCCTCTCACCTCCCAGGGGGTGAACAAGGGGATGGGTCAAATGCAGAGGACAAATTTCACCACACACCTAGTGTGTGTGTGACAATCATTGGTACTTTAACTTCACTGTGTGTGACAATCATTGGTAACTTTAACTTCTCAGTATATTTTAAAAGAAGTCGAAAATCGGCCGATACTGATACTGGCCAATTGATGAGCACAACCCCAGCATCCACATTCAGGGAACTGGCAAGCGCAATTTGAGTAAGATTGGTTGAAAAACATGGCCGCCTTCAGGCAAAAAAATCTTTGCAGGGGCAAGGGTGGGACTTACTGTAGCAACAAATTGCCCATAAGTCACTGAAGACTTGTCCAATGATTAAACAACTTTAAGCACATGTGTGTTTCACGAACGCTAGTATGTTGAGCACAACCCATAAGGCCACAAATGCTTTGTATATTCATTAATTTTTTTTACATTACATCTGACTTCCCATATCATTTTTCTCTGAACGTACTTCTCACATTCAGCCGAATAAGATAACTAAATCATTTGACACACCTCTCTGAATGATGCATAGCAGTGATATGCATGCCACTGCAAACCAAACCCCACAAAAACCCTGACATTGTCAATCATAACTTTAAACTGATCATTAATATCTTTATGAAAGCTACATTTTGGATTGCACCTTAGGGTTTTAGTGGGCGACTGTATTTGGACACACACACACACACACACACACACGCACACACACACACAAACAAACAAACAAAGGTATAGCTCGGTTGGTAGAGTGGACGGGCCAGCAACTTGAGGGTTCCAGGTTTGATCCCCGCTTCCACCATCCTAGTCACTGCCGTTGTGTCCTTGGGCAAGACACTTTACCCACCTGCTCCCAGTGCCACCCACACTGGTTTAAATGTAACTTAGTTATTGGGTTTCACTACGTAAAACCGCTTTGAGTCACTAGAGAAAAGCGCTATATAAAATTCTAAAATTAAAATTCTCACACACACACACACACACACACACACACACACACACACACACACACACACACACACACACACACACACACACAATATTCTGGTGTCAGCCAATTACAAGCGTGCCCTGTCTGCTCTTGACTACACTCTCTAACCTCCCTCCACAGTGCATGTCAAAACCCTCAGCACTGATTTTCTTTGCTCCTTGTGCTCTCACTTTAGCTCCCACTACTACTTTTTACTTGGTCTCGGTCTTCGGGTTCTGAAATATTTAGCAGGCCCATCTAAATACGCCTTCAGGAACTGAGTCAGGGCCGTCTACCTCTCCGTATCAAAAGCAATGACAAAGTGAGAGAGAGAGAGAGAGAGAGGGAGAGAGAGAGAGAGAGAGAGAGAGAGAGTGAGAGTGAGAGTGAGAGAGAGAGAGAGAGAGAGAGAGAGAGAGAGAGAGAGAGAGAGAGAGAGAGAGAGAGAGAGAGAGAGAGAGAGAGAGAGAGAGAGAGAGAGAGAGAGAGAGAAATGGGGAAGGTTGGCTAATATCTCATCAACATTATTAAATCATCCCTCCCCCATCGGCAATCCCTGAGTGGTCCAGGGTTGTGTTATTTTGCCGTCAGGGTTGGGTGGCCTCGGCTCCAAGGGTTATAGTTTTTGGCTGCTTGGCCAGCTAGTGCACTGCTGAGCGGGCGTCGGGGGACTTTCCCCTCAATTAAGCAAAGGTAAAGCAATGCTTGTGCCTGTGAATACATTAGTCTTCCTGTCACCAGTGGCTACATGGAAATGTAGTTAAAAAAAAAAAAAGCTGTAGACCTTTACTCTTTTTATGTTTTACTACCAGCGGTGGTTGACTTTCTACATCAGTCCGCCCATAATATACTAAACCTCGAATGCTCCTATCGTCTGTTAACTTTTTTTTTTTTTACACTTTTGTGACTAGCCTCCTTCTGTCATCAGCACTGTAGAGGTCTTGATAGGGGTGTAACGGTACGTGTATTTGTATTGAACCGTTTCAATACGGGGGTTCCGGTTCGGTTCGGAGGTGTACCGAACGAGTTTCCACACGGACGTATTAAGTAGCGTAACGCACTGCCGTGTGTTGTGCCTCGGTGTGCATTGTTTACTCAAAATGCCGGACATTTGAGGCCCTGACAGCTCCGCAAAAGAGGACATGTCCGGTGAAAAGAGGACCCGTTAGCTGCTAGCATGCCGCTAACGGGCTACGATAGACTGACCATACGTCCTCTTTTCACCGGACATGTCCTCTTTTGCGGAGCTGTCATGGCGGGGTTTCTTAAATGCCTCAAATGTCCGGCATTTTGAGTTAGGGTTGCGTGTATTTTCAATGTACGTTCAGGGCTAAGAAGGGGTTAAAAACAAAACAAATTGTGCGCGCAGCAGCATTCTGGAGGGAGGGGCAGAGACAGAGAGAGCGAGAGAGTTATGATAAACGCACATGCGTCGCCAGGCTCTGCTTTTTATCCATAGATTTATCAGATTTTAATTTTTTATTATATATAGCAGGGGTGTCAAAAGTGTGCCCCGTAGGCCATTTGCGGCCCACAGCTAATGTTTTAAAGGCCCACGGCAAATACTATTAAAATAAACAAAAACATAACAAAAGTTAAATAAAAAAGCTTAAAGGTTAAATGTAATTTAGAAAAAGTTGCAATGTTGACTAATAAAACAAAGCTGTTTTTTTTTTCTTTCGAACTGTAATTGCTCAAAACATAATATTAAATCAAAATCAATGTTATTATGAATAATTGACCTATCCAAGGTTCCGATTACTTCACATCAAATATTCCACTAAGAAAAATATTTTTGGTGGAAGATTTTGCAAATTTGGTAAATAAATGACCCAAAAATTGATATTTTGTTGTTTTCTTACTGTACCGAAAATGAACCGAACTGTGACCTCTAAACCGAGGTACGTACCGAACCAAAATTTTTGTGTACCGTTACACCCCTAGGTCTTGATATTGCAGACACAAACTGAAAGATTTCTAACTTTCACTTTCGCATATATTAGACTTAGACTTCCTTTTATTGTCATTCAAATTTGAACTTTACAGTACAGATAAGAACGGAATTTCGTTGCATTAGCTCGTTGTAGTGCAGGATAAAAGAGGAATAAGGTGCAGATATAAATATATATTGCACTTTTGCATAAGCATCCACGTTTATGGATGTATGTTATATTGTCTTTATATTCCAGCGAGTGAATCCATTTTTTGGGGGGGAATTGAGGGAATTATTTTGATGCGTTCAAGAGTCTGATGGCCTGAGGGAAGAAGCTGTTACAGAACCTGGAAGTTCTGCTACGGAGGCTGCGGAACCTCTTTCTATAGTCCAGCAGTGAGAACAGTCCTTGGTGGGGGTGGGAGGAGTCTCTACATATTTCTGAGCCCTGGTCAGGCAGAGGCTTTTTGCGAACGGTACAGACGGTATGAAAGATAATCTTTGTGGTTTTGTAATTGTCACTACTTTATACCGCGGTATATCTGAAAACGAGGAACTGGCCCATGCCTACTTCAGACAAGCGTGTGCTTCTCCAGCTTACGTCATCACGACATCCATTTTTGGCAGAGTTGTTTCGGTGATAAAAGTATTTCGGTCGGTGACTGAAAATTCTGTGCATCACTCATATTTTTACATGTTAACAATGTTCCCTTGCTTTTGTGTCCTTCGCGCACAGAAAATCTATGTGGCGCACAAAATCACAATCAAAATCCAACCTAAACTCCAAATAAAATTAACACGTAATAATTTATTCTGTGCTATTTTGCAACGCAACTCCTTGAGTGACAGGCGACAAGGTGAAGGAGAAGGAGGTGATCTGCATCGATGACACTTTGTCAGGAAAGTAAGTAAGTAAGTACATTTTTATTTATAAAGCGCTTTTCACAGATAAAATCACAAAGCGCTGTACAAAACATAGGTGAAGTAAAACAACAATTCAATTAAAACAACAGGGGCAACATCATAAAAAGGATACAAAGTGGATTAAAAATTATAGTTAAAATGTACATTAACTAAAAGCTTTACTAAAAAGAGAAGTTTTCAAATGTTTCTTAAAAGTTTCAACACAGTCAAGATCACGGAGGGACTGGTGCAAATTGTTCCAGAGTCTGGGAGCTATAGCCTGTAATGTCAGGTCTCGACAGGTTTTAAAACGAGTTTTGGGGATCTTTAGAAGACCCTAGCCTGAAGACCGCAGGAGTAGGGGCATAGCAAATCAGTGATGTACTGAGGGGCCCCACCATGCAACGCACGGAATGTCAGGACTAAAGTCTTAAACTCAATGCGGAATTTAACTGGAAGCCAATTAAGACTGGATAAAACGGGGGTGATATGGGCTGTTCTGGGTGCACCGGTCAAAAGTCTGGCAGCCGCATTTTGTACAGTCTGAAGTCTCTTTAGCGTTGACTTATTGAAGAGAGTGAAAAGAGAATTGCAATAGTCAATGCGAGACGAAATGAACGCGTGAATGATCATTTCGAGATCCAATTTTGACAACAAATTTCTCACTTTAGAAATATTTCTGAGATGATAAAAACTGTTTTTGGTCAGTTGACGACAGTGACCCTCCAGAGACATTGACTGATCAAACACAACCTCAAGGTTTCTGAGGCTGCTGAAAGGTACTCCTACGTCTCCCCTCTTGTTTATGTTGTACACAAATGTATCAGAGTACATGATAACAAGAAAAACAATGATTCAGTAATTGTTAGTTTGTTAAATGTATATGCAGTCACGAGTGTCAGCTGTCGGGTGCAAGTTGTCTCTGTTAACATGGACGCAAGACGCAGAGTTAAATCATGAAATACAACCTTTCTCTATGTTTACATTAACACACTTTGCACTATTTTGTTACACTATATTAAGCATTTCTTACATAATCCTTCCTTTTCAATGGTTGTGTCGACATTTCCTTCCCTTTCTGCCTGATATCTGAGGAGATTATAATCAGAGGAAAGTTACATTTCAAATAAAAATGTTTAAAAATGTAATATATTTTCCTCCTGGTCTATATTTTCCATGGGTGATAATGAAAAAGCAAACCAATAATTATAGATGTATCGACCAATAACTTTTTTTTATGTCATGATACAGTTTTCAGACATATCGTCCAGCCCCAGCTTAGGCACATGGGAAAATTAGGGGGAATATTGCATATAAACGGTAACCGTTTTTGACAATCTGTGATCTCCATAAATCTCCATAAAATGATGCAGAAGTCAACATTTGATGAGTACAGAAAAATAGTTGGCCATTTCTGTTAAATTAAAAATGTTTTGCACACATTAAATAATTCACTTTACTATTAACCTATCATCCTTTTAGGGTGAAATTAACTATATCAGTGTTTTTCAACCACTGTGCCGCGGCACACTAGTGTGCCGTGAGATACAGTCTGGTGTGCCGTTGGAGATTATGCAGTTTCACCTATTTGGGTTAAAAATATTTTTTGCAAACCAGTAATTATAATCTGCAAATAATGTGCCGTTGTTGAGTGTCGGTGCTGTTTAGAGCTTGGCAGAGTAACCATGTTATACCATACCATATCAGTAGGTGGAAGCCGGTAGCTAATTGCTTTCTAGATGTCAGGAACACGTGTGAGACGACGATGGTTTGTCGTGATTATAATATGCAGGCGACAGCGGGAGGCAGCGTGCAGGAAAAAAGGTATCTAATGCTTAAACCAAAAATAAACAAAAGGTGAGTGCCCCTTAGAAAAGGCATTAAAGCTCAGGGATGGCTATGAAGAACAAAACTAAAACTGAACTGGCTACAAAGTAAACAAAACAGAATGCTGGACGACAGCTAAAACTTACAGCGTGTGGAGCAGAGACGGCGTCCACAAAGTACATCCATACATGACATGACAACAAAGTCCACACAAAAAAAGATAGCAACAACTTAAATATTCTTGATTGCTTAAACAAAGCAGGTGCGGGGAATAGCGCTCAAAGGAAAACATGAAACTGCAACAGGAAAATCCACCAAAATAGGAGCGCAAGACAAGAACTAAAACACTACACCCGGTAAAAAACAAAAAAACTCAAAATAAGTCCCGGCGTGATGTGACAGGTCGTGACAGTTCACCTACTTTGAGACAAGAGCTATAGTGATGCATGGTTGGTTATGGTTTAAATCTATATCCAACAATTGCGACAACGACTTTTTATTGTCTACCGAGTTAAATATTTTAATGATTTCTGCTGTTGGTGTGCCTACAGATTTTTTCAATGAAAAAATTGCGCCTTGGCTCAAAAAAGGTTGAAAAACACTGAACTATATTATCAGCATTATTAGAGACTAATAACTTGCCTCACAGCAACATTACACACAACCTATCTATTAGGAGTGCAGAAATCATTTCACAAAATGGGTTGTTTTTTTGCATTTACACCAAATATCATACAATTCTTTGTGGTCTGTCACAAGCCTGTCACAACTCACAATAATACCTTCCCTTTGCCAGTTTTTATGAGAGTAATACATAGCAGCGTGCTAGAAAAGGGGCTGATTGACGGCTTCACTGTAGACTGTCTGTCCACCAACTCTTTCCGGATGAAACACGTCAACGTAAAGACACATGAATGCAGCGGCCTATCCTCCATTTTCTCCTCATCCTCCTCCCTTGGCGGAAGCAGGCAGAGTGAGGCAGTAAATACAGATGCTGTGCGCGCCGTAGTTCTAGGAGCTTTTTATCTGCCATGAAAGCATCGGCTGGTGCTGAAATCAAAACGTCCAGGCACAGGAAAAAAGCACATATTGCCCTTTAATACATTTCCAGGGGGAGTAGAAAGGAGACAGTCTGCTCAGCTCCGCCTTGAAATGATATCAGAATGAGAGTGGCGCCCCTTCAGGCACTGGCTGGTATATAATGTGTCACGCAGGCGTCCACAGGCATCTGGAGTACGCAGGTAGAAAAAGTAGCTTAATTGGTCCACAGGCTTTGCTGGAAGACACTAGGACTGTGATGGACGAGACACCTGCTCCAGGACTTGGAGATGCCAGGGTCAATTAATTATGCCTCTCTTAATGTTGCCAGACAACAAGGAAAGCTCAGAGCTGCTGTTGCAAGAATGAAAAAAAAACTCTTCCTAATTAAAGTAGCACATATATGAGTATGTTTTCCTCCATAACTCAACCGAAGTAGACGTTATATACCGGTAATCTAAAAATAGTCTTTTTAGAGGGGCTGTTTGCAACCATTACACGGACGACAAGAGGGCACTAACTTTCGTTTTAAGCATTATATCTAGGACTGCAACAATTAACCAATCAAATCCATTAATTTGATCATAAAAACATTTCATTTTATATTATGCTGCTTCGATTAATCGTTCAATTAGTCTAATAACAATTGATTAAATTCCAGCATTGCGGAAAATATGCGGGAATAGTTTCTTCATGACCACTGCAATAAAGCACACATGAGAGGACTGGAGTGAGGGTGCCGTGATCTGTGAGGCGGCCAATAGTGGATTTTTTATTTTTTATTAATGCAGACATGTTAAAAGTTCAATTTTAATGTTGATGATGTGCATTTATTAGGGGGGGAAAAAAGAATTAGGTTGTGGTAGGCTAAATATTTTTGTTTAGTTGAACTATTTTCCATAAAATATGCATTGAGGCTATAAAGTGTGTTTTAGCCGATTACTCGATTAATCGAACAAACTAATTGACAGATCATTAAAATAATCGATAGTTGTAGCCCTACTTGTATACCGCCCTTTTATGGCTTTCAGCACGTAATACCATAACTATCCCCGCACATAACACGTGCACGCGCAATGCATGCAATTTAGATAACTAATGCTCGCTGTCATTGAGGCCCCGTTTACCTTATCCGTTACCTTAACCTTATCCGATAAGGTTATCCAGGGTAAATCCCACCTGACCTTATCCGTGTCCACACACAACAATGACACCGTTTAAGACCCCCTCCGTCCGTCGGCGCAATGCGACCTAATACGCATGCGTGGAAAATGCGCATGTCATAGTCACTTCCAGTGTTGCTTTGTGTGCACGTTTTAACTTATCTGAACAATATCCAGTGTTATGGTATTTCAATTAACTGGAATCCAGTGTGCTGTGGGGCCCTATTGTAGTGAATCACACCCGAGCCATCATAAATTAATCAAATCTTTATTAGACACGTAAACAATGTGATTTAGGGCTGTATAAATAAACATTGATTGATTGATTGATAAAGAACATTTTACATCAATCATACTAGGGATCTGGATATCTGCTCAGGACACTCCTCACTCTTTTGCCTTCACCTTCATTGTCCATTTGTTTTTGGTGACTTTATATACTCTGGACCATGACATACATGGCGGACAATAACTGATACAGTCTGCTTTGCCAGTCCAAAAGCATTCGCTGTTTTCCGTAGTCTACCCTCGATGGCCAGGATATACAAAGCACACGCTACCTTTTTTATCACATCCACGGGAGCCCGCATTCTCGTTGACTCTCCTTCGACAAATGGACAAAGTTTTTCGTTAAGTAGAATCACAGCTGACCTGGACATTTGAAAGTTCTCTTGCCGTCTGAGAAGTGTTGTATCCCAACTTGCTGCAATCGCTTTCTCTTAACCCTTGTGTGGTGTTCGGGTCTGTGGGACCCGTTTTTGATTTTTATTAAAAGAAAAATGATACAATTAATTAATTTTTCAAACTGAGACTCACTGGCTTTGGCTCATTTTCTGTGAAGAACATATGTCAGAATACATATTTAATGAACACACACCATACACCCCCCCCTACACATTTATATTACATATAAGATGTCCGGGGTCCACTGGACCCGGGGCTAATAGAAGTGTGGAAATGTATGTTCTGTGTACCACACACACACACACACACACACACAGCAGGCCTAGACAGGAGGAGGACAGAGTGTTGGTACACAGAACATCAGAGGATCAAATGTGCGACAAAATGAGAGCAGACAGTGTTGACAAACAATGTTGCAACCTTGTGTGGGAACCGCAGGTGCAGAAACACAAAAGAGGAATCCCTGTGGGATGCAGAAACTGGCAGAGAAATTTCAATGCAACGTTCGTGTTGTTTTTACTCAGCCAGTGTTTGTGGGTCTTAGACTTAGACTTACTTTTTATTGTCGTTCAAATTTGAACTTTACAGTACAGATAGGAACGAAATGTTGTTGCATTAGCTGGTTGACAGTGCAGGATAAAAAAAACAGTAAGGTGCAGATATAAATAAATAGAAAACTGTAAAGATAAATATATTGCACTCTTGCATATGCATCTACGTTTATGGATGTATGTTATATTGTCTTTATATTCCAGCGAGTTCATCCATTTTTGGAGGGAATTGAGGGGATTATTATGATGCGTTCAAGAGTCTTACGGCCTGAGGGAAGAAGCTGTTACAGAACCTGGAGGTTCTGCTACGGAGGCTGCAGACCTCTTTCTAGAGTCCAGCAGTGAAAACAGTCTTTGGTGGGGGTGGAAGGAATCTCTGCAGATTTTCTGAGCCCTGGTCAGGCAGCAGCTTTTTGCAATCTCCTGGATAGGAGGAAGAGGAATCCTGATGATCTTTTCCGCCGTCCTCACCACTCTCTGGAGAGACTTCCAGTCTGAGGCATTGCAGGCTCCAGTCTAGACAGAGATGCTGTTGGTCAGTAGGCTCTCTATAGTGCCTCTGTAGAATGTGGTGAGAATGGGGGGAGGGAGCTGTGCTCTTTTCATCCCACGCAAAAAGTGCATGCGCTGCTGAGCTCTTTTTACAAGAGCTCCGGTGTGTAGGGACCAGGTCAAATTGCCAGTTATCTGCACCCCCAGGAACTTGGTGCTGCTTACCATCTCCACCCACCGCTGTGTCGTTGCTGAAGAGTGGAGCGTGGCTGGACTGGTGCTTCCTGAAGTCGACAATGATCTCCTTGGTCTTGTCGACGTTCAGGACCAGGTTGTTGATTCTGCACCAGTCAACCAGATGTTTCACCTCCTCCCTGTAGTCCATGTCGTTGTTGTCACGGGTGAGGCCCACTACTGTTGTGTACTTCACAATGTGGTTAGTAGTGGACCTGGCGCAGCAGTCATGGGTCATCAACGTGAACAGCACCGGACTCAGGACGCAGCCCTGGGTTGAGCCGGTGCTCAGGGAGATGGCACTGGAGGTGTTGTTGCCCACTCTCACAGACTGGGGTCTGTCTGTGAGGAAGTCAAGCAGCCAGTTGCATAGGGGGGTACTGAATCCAAGGGGGGCCAGTTTGCTCACCAAGTGCTGCGGGATGATGGTGTTGAATGCCGAGTTGAAGTCCAGAAACAACATCCGCACGTGTGTGTCCTTTCCTTCCAGATGTGCTAAGCTCAGGTGGAGTGCAGAGGAGATGGCGTCCTCTGTGGAGCGGTTAGGGCGATAAGCAAACTGGTATGGGTCGAATGTGGGGGGAAGTCTGGAGACAATGTATTCCTTTACCAGCCTCTCAAAGCACTTCATTACAGATATTTTTTGGGATAAGTCAGTATTTTAACATAAAAGTGTTTGATTGTGAGGCATTAAAAGCCACAAAATGCAACAGGTCCATCAGACCCACGAACACTGGCTGAGTAACAACAATATGAACACCACACAAGGGTTAAGATATTCATGTGTGATTTCCACAAGCGTTTGTACAGACGGAAGAAGAAACACGGGCATGTCTGGATGACTCGCCTCCATATTTCCAGGGGTTAGCTCCGAATTACGAAACCGCTTTACTATGACGCTGGCTGTGGCGCGTTCTTTCTGACGTCACTTCCTGTGTGGGGCGTGGTCTTTCTGGCGTCACTTCCTCTCCGAACTCAGTTTGTGAACGATCAATGAGTCCATACAAAGCTAAGAGCCGGAGATTCAAGAAATAGACGGCGCACTTACCCGTGTAAAATATTGTCTGAGGAGGGTGACCTTAAACGATAGTTTAGTGTGGCTAAAACGGGGCTTTGGCTAAATTATTTGTTTTAAACGTGTTATACGGCTTAGTGTACTGTAGAGATAGCCTGAGTGTATGGACGGTCGTAACAACAATAAAAATGCTAATTTTTCGACGCTTCTCTGGGACTGCCTTTGTGAATGTGCACACTCTCCCTGCGTGTTCATGTGACAAGCCTATATGCTAAACAAATTAGTAAGTGTGAAAAATATTTACACTTTCAAAATATATATGGTTTGTTAAACCACTATTGGTAACATTACCTAGGAGGTGGCGTTTGAAAATGTAAAATGTAACTGTGAGCAAGTTGCAAACAGCATAGTCTACAATTTATTTCATAAAGAGTGTGTGTGTGTGTGTGTGTGTGTGTGTGTGTGTGTGTGTGTGTGTGTGTGTGTGTGTGTGTGTGTGTGTGTGTGTGTGTGTGTGTGTGTGTGTGTGTGTGTGTGTGTGTGTGTAAAAGGATGAAGTAGACTGCTGCTTTAGAAATACACAGCCTTTTTTGTTCTGATCCTACAGCTGTCACAAGCAAAAGAGAGAGCATCCCATAAGCATAACCCCCCTCCAACTCCCCTTTTTAAAACACACACACACACACACACACCAACAGCAGTTGTACAACGGGGTCAGACTTGAGGTGCCCCCGTGAGGACGCAGCTTAGATGCACATTAGTAGTAAGATGCAGATGGGGGTAAGTCACTGAATACCTGGTCAGTGTTTAGAATCCACAGAGGCCACTAACGCCGTTACCGTGGCCTTCCTTATAATCCAATTATGAGCAGTGTGTGCGTTCTCGAGAATCAGCCATTTCCATTGCAGCCTTCTTTATCACCGTTAACGCCGCAGTAATTGGGGTTGCGCTGCAGAGAGGCAGTGTAGTTTGCATCCATCTGGGGAGGTCAAGAGGAACGCAATTGGGTGACAATGATTGCGCTCCAGATGATTAGGTTATGAGCTACCAGTGAATACGTAGCGGTGCTAACGCTACAAGCTTCAAAGCAACAAGAGAGCAGCTGCAAAGTAGTGAGGGGAAGGACAGCCATTGCATGCTCCTTGAAACATGGGTCTATTTCAGCAGGACTATTATGCAAACTAAAAGAGAGCACAGACCTATGCAACGGCTTAAAGCTTTACTGCCTGAAGCATTTAAATCTATACTCTAAGGTCTAAATTACAAAAATGAGATCTTATGTTAGGCAAAGCTATTTTATTTGTCTAAATTTAAATAAATTGGCATTTTGCTAAATGTTCTTAATTGACAAAAGGAAAAAATTAAAAGTCAAAATACTACCGTATTTTCCGCACTATAAGGCGCACCGGATTATAAGGCGCACCTTCAATGAATGGCATATTTCAAAACTTTGTTCATAAATAAGGCGCACCGGATATTAGGCGCACCTACGCATCCATTAGATGGAGCTGCGCCAAAGGGAATGTCAACAAAACAGTCAGATAAGTCAGTCAAACTTTATTAATAGATTACAAACCAGCGTTCTGACAACTCTGTTCACTCCCAAAATTAATAAACAGCTGTTTTATTATTTTCCCCGATGTAAAGTCAGTGACGTGGTGTTTTGTTTATCTTTTAACAACAGCAAGGTGTAACATGTAGTGCAACATTTATATCACATAGTGGAGGGGACTTTTCCCCGATTCAATAAACACGTAAAAAACAGTAATACTGTTACGGCAAATCAAACGTTAGTGCAATCACAATATAGTAACACTCGAAATAGTGCAGAGCAATAACAATATATCAATAACTTAACGTTGCTCAAACGTTCATGTCACACAACACAACACACAAAATAAACATGTAAAGTTCACTTTATGAAGTTATTCCTCATCCACGAATCCCTCGAATTCTTCTTCTTCAGTGTCCGAATTAAACACCATTGATTCGTTTATGTTAAATTCTCTTGTTCCTGCTCTATTCCCGTGTTCTACTGCGTGACTAATCGTCTTAAGTTTAAACTCTGCGTTGTAAGCGTGTCTCTTAATAGGAGCCATTTTTGGGTTAGAAGCGCTTCTTCTTCTACGGGGGAAAATTAAGTCGGCGGCTGCTTACCATAGAAGAAGAACTTCTTCTTCTACGGGGGAAAATGAAGTTGGCGGCTGCTTACCGTAGAAGAAGCGCTTCTTCTACGGGGGAAAAAGAAGTTGGCGGCTGCTTACCGTAGTTGCGAGACCTAAACTTTATGAAAATTAAGTTTAGGTTTGTTGTGGTTCAATATTGGTCCATATATAAGGCGCACCGGATTATAAGACGCACTGTCAGCTTTTGAGAAAATTGGAGGTTTTTAGGTGCGCCTTATAGTGCGGAAAATACGGTATTTAAAACAATCGCTCTATGAAGTCCCTCTTTCACGCCAGCTGTCGTCAGGTGGTGGCTCCTATGCTGGTTGTAATTTTGCTGGAGTTGTTTTCAAGACATGACTAAATCAAAATATATATTTTTTAAATGAATAAATAATTCTCAGAACTAGTATTAAGATCGTACATAAATAAATGATAACTTTGTCTGATAACATGCTACATTAACATGTTGAATTGGATTTCATGTTTGGATCTGCATTTCACACACACACCTTGCATAAAACCTGGCAGGTTTTTTTTTTTTTAAATATTCACACATTATAAAATATGGGATTCCTTGCTGGGGACATTTGATCATTTCATTTAGAAGAGGTCCTCAGTTGCTACGCCGTGTGGTAAGTCGTGTAAGGCTGCAACTACCGATTATTTTCGTAATCAATAAATAACTCCTATCAATTATTTTGTTTTATTAGTCGAGTAATTGGATAAAACACAATTTATGGCCTTAATGCATTATTGAGGAACAATTCCAAAAAATTCTACTTGCCATAACTTAATTTTTTTTTCTAATAAATGCACATCATGAACATTGAAATTGCACTTTTAACATGTGTGCATTACTAAAAATAATTTAAAAAACACGCAACTCACGGCACCCACACACCACCGTGGGGCGGTATGGGTCGGATCGTAGAGCGGCCGGCCAGAAACTTGAGGGTTCCTGGTTCAAATCCAGCTTTCACCATCCAAGTAATTGATGTTGTGTCCTTGGGCAAGACACGTCACGTGACCCACCTTGCTGGCAGAGCCACCCACACTGGTGTAAATGTTTATTTACATACCTTAATTGTTTTGAAACAGTGTAACACAGCAGTAAAACGGCTGATCAAACAAAACAGTCGTCATGCAGAAGCTCGCTCTCCAATCAGCTAAACAGACTCAATAACCCCACGGTGACGTTTTGGTGAATTTACAAAATAATTTGTGAAACTGGAACAATACAAAACATATTTCTATTATTAATTAATACTAAAACAGACATTCATTAATGTCTTAGCATATTAGCTAATACTAATGATACTAGCTTCATTAGATCAGAATTGTTTCAATTATATTGTAAAACTTACAAACGTTGCTTGAAATTATGATCTAATAAGCCATACAAGTAGAAACGGTATGGACGATTAGAAGACAGAACGGCACTTCTACTTTCGGTTCAAAGCTTTAAACAACAGGAAACAATGTAGGCATTCACCCGGCAACACCTGCAGTGAGTGAACTCTTCCAAAAAAATGGAGCTATAGCACAAAAAATAACACACCATTTCAGTGTCTAAATCCATCAATTAGCCACACTATTTTATAAGCCGCAAGGTTCAACGCGTTGGAAAACGGAGCGGATAGTACAGATTTTAAGGTAGATTTACTTCACCGGTAGATTTACTTCACCGGTAGATTTACTTCACCGTTCTCATGTGTGGCCGTGTAGAAACTATGTCTGTGTATTCAAAGTTCCGGGCATCCTATACGTCTAGATTTGATCAATTTTCATTGGTTACACTCAAATAATTAATTGAATCAACAGAATATAAATCAAAGCTAATCAAATTAATCGATTAATCACAACCCTAAAGATGTGTAAATCTGAACTTTCCTAAATTAACATCTTAAGTCACTCACACTACACAGAACACACATAGGACATATAAAGACAGTAGTAATACAAAGATTAAATACAAGAATAGCAATAAATAAGGACAACAAATCCTTGTCTTTATCCCTGTGGTTGGCTTACGCATTGGAACGGGCGTGGGAAGCTAGAGCCTATAAGCAACTATGCATCCTTCCACCCAGGTACATAACAAGCGAGACTTGTATTCATGAGCCAAACTGCTTAAGTTGAAGGTTTTTAAGTAAATTTTTCCAAAATGCATTGTAACCACAAAATGTCGTACCCAATACCTACTAGGGTTGTACGGTATACCGGTATTAGTATGTACAGCGATACTAATGAATCATACTTGGTACTATACCGCCTCTGAAAAGTATCGGTCCCCGACTCCCCCCACGCCCCCTTCGTCGTCACGTCGTGTCATTGCTGGTTTACGAGCAGACGAGCATGTTCCGCAGCGCACAATCACGGAGTACTTGCAAAAAGACACAGCGTGTAAACGTAAAAGGGAGAACGGACGCATTTTGGCTTAAAAACTAACGATAACGGTGAAGTTATAACACTGAAACGCCCACCGGAGGAGGTGCATGGCTAGCTAGCTAGCGGCTAAAGTCCAGCCCCAGTCGGCAGTGTTTTAGCTACCTCTAAATCACTAATCCTCGCCTCCATGGCGACAAATAAAGTATGTTTCTTACAAGTATCATCCCTGCAGGACGAGGAATAGCTAAACATGCTTCACTACACACCGTAGCTCACCGGCATCAAAATGTAAACAAATGCCATTGGTGGATCTACACCTAACATCCACTGTAATGATACCAAGTACAAGAGCGTATCTAGTCGATACTACTATGATTACGTCAATATTGTTTGGCATCACAACATCTTTAGTTTTTTTTAAAGGTATATTATGTTTATAAACTCAGGAAATATGTCTCTGGACACATGAGAACTTTAAATATGACCAATGTATGATCCTGTAACGACTTGGTATCGGATTGATACCCAAATTTGTGGTATCATCCAAAACTAATGTAAAGTATCAAACAACAGAAAAATAAGTGCTTATTACATTTTAACATAAGTGTAGATAGAACATGTTAAAAGAGAAAGTAAGCAGATATTAACAGTAAATGAACAAGTAGATTAATAATTCATTTTCTACCACTTGTCCTTAATAATGTTGACAAAATAATAGAATGATAAGTGACACAATATGTTACTGCATATGTCAGCAGCTAAATTAGGAGCCTTTGTTTGCTTACTTACTACTAAAAGACAAGTTGTCCAGTATGTTCACCATTTTATTTAAGGAGAAACTTGCAAAAAGACACATATGTTTAATGTACCGTAAGATTTTTTGTTAAAATAAAGCCAATAATACAATTTTATGTGGTGCCCTTTATTTAGAAAAGTACCAAAAAGTATTGAAATAATTTTGGTACTGGTACCAAAATATTGGTATCAGGACAACACTAATGCCTACTAATGTAATCAAAGTGCAGCTTCTCTTTTTTGTGACACAAAAAATGCAACAGAACGTAACTTATTGACCAGAGTAATTCATGCCATCAGTGTGTGAATGTGTGTGTGAATGTGGAGATACTGTCAAAGCGCTTTGAGTACCTTGAAGGTAGAAAAGCGCTATACAAGTATAACCCTAATACCGGGTAACCCAAATGTGAAACGGTTGCAAAATAAATCCAACCACAAGCAAGAGGAAACAATGCAGATGGGTCATAGCGCTTAAACCAGATAGACACACGTTAAGTAAGACACAAAATGGCTCCTCTAACTCCTGCGCATAGAGATGGCAGCACTTTTCCCCATCACAGATTGTAGTGTTTACACAGGAACTGAAGTGCACTCCTGACTGAAAATGGAGGAAGAGGGCGAGAGAGAAAACGTAGAAGAGGTTATGAAGAGACGGGAAGGGGAATGCAGCGAGAGCGACATCATCATCACAAGCGTGAAGGATAAACCAGTAGAGGAAAGGCAGGGAGACATTCACTTATTTGCAGCAGCTTCAACAGTCCTGATGCTCAATAAAGAGCTGAAGCTGATTAGGTTTATATCAAACGGCCTCTTGTAATAGCGGCGCCTGTCGCCCAGAGCACAAATCACGGTGGAGTCAGGTTTCGACTTCTTTCCATTTGAAAAAGCACCCATCGCTCCTCGCTTGTCTCTCGTGCTCTCCTTTATTCAACAGCACACAGCCTCGTAAAGCAGCCGCCTGTCAGAGTGACAGATGCAGACACGACCGCTGACCTAAATCACTCTTTTCCAGCACATTAACCCTCGTGCCCCTCCACCTTTCATACAAAACACAGAGCAGCCAACAAACAACGGGAAGCGCTACAACACCATCCTTGCGGCACGCTGCAGATTGAGAAAAGGAAAAGAGTTGCAGTAGTGACACAGAAAGACTGCCCTCCTTATTCCTCAAATAGACAATTGGAATGCAATTCTCTCCGAAATAATGCTGACTGATGCTGTCGCCCAAGTTAAATACCCAAAGATGATGTTTTACCGAGGAGCACCAGGAAACATATACCGTATTTCCCGGACTATAAAGCGCACTCAGAACCTTTTTTAGAGTCTTTTTTTTCCTCATAACTCGATAGTGCTCCTTATAACCCAGCGCGCCTAATGCAAGGAATAGGTTTGGTTGAGCTTGCCTAATGCAAGGAATACATTTGGTTGAGCTTACCCACCTCAAAGCTTTTGTAGCGTTGGACGGGGTGAAAATGGTCTTAAGTTAAAGATGTCAAAATAAGATGTCACTCTGTATGATCCTAGCCAATTTTAATGATCATGTTGATTTTGAACACCCTATATATCAGTGTTTTTCAACCACTGTGCCGCGGCACACTAGTGTACAGTCTGGTGTGCCGTGGGAGATTATGCAGTTTCACCTATTTGCGTAAAAAAATATTTTTTGCAAACCAGTAATTATAATCTGCAAATAATGTGCCGTTGTAGAGTGTCGGTGCTGTCTAGAACTCGGCAGAGTAACAATGTTATACCATACCATATCAGTAGGTGCAAGACGGTAGGTAATTGCTTTGTAGATGTCGGGAACACGTTGTGTGAGACGACGATGGTTTGTCGTGATCACAATATGCAGGCGACAGCGGGAGGCAGCGTGCAGGTAAAAAGGTATCTAATGCTTAAACCAAAAATAAACAAAAGGTGAGTGCCCCTTAGAAAAGGCATTAAAGCTTAGGGATGGCTGTGTAGAACGAAACTACAAAGTAAACAAAAACAGAATGCTGGACAACAGCAAAAACTTACAGCGTGTGGAGCAGAGACGGCGTCCACAAAGTACATCCATACATGACATGACAACAATGTCCACACAAAAAAAGATAGCAACAA
Source organism: Entelurus aequoreus (assembly GCF_033978785.1). Classification (NCBI taxonomy): domain Eukaryota; kingdom Metazoa; phylum Chordata; class Actinopteri; order Syngnathiformes; family Syngnathidae; genus Entelurus; species Entelurus aequoreus. Next base: position 61,486,564 of record NC_084737.1, read on the forward strand.
CTTAAATATTCTTGATTACTAAAACAAAGCAGGTGTGGGGAATAGCGCTCAAAGGAAGACATAGAACTGCAACAGGAAAACACCAAAAAACTCCAAATAAGTCACAGCGTGATGTGACAGGTCGTGACAGTACTTTGAGACAAGAGCAAGATGCATGGTTGGTTATGGTTTGAATTCATATCCAACAATTGTGACAACGACTTTTTATTGTCTACTGAGTTTATTTTTTTTAATGATTTCTGCTGGTGGTGTGCCTCCGGATTTTTTCAATGAAAAAAATGCACCTTGGCTCAAAAACGGTTTAAAAACACTGCCATATACAAGTGAATGAAGGGCATCCTTAGTCAACAGCCATACATGTCACACTAAGGGTGGCCGTATAAACAACGCCAACACTCTGTCATAAATATGTGCCTAATTGTGAAACCACACTAAACAACGATGACAAACACATTTCGGGAGAATATTTGCACCGCAAAGCAACATAAACACAACTGAACAAATACCCAGAATTCCCTGCAGAACCAACTCTTCCGGGATGCTACACAATTTTATTTGGTACATGGTGTAATGATGAGTGTGACCAGTAGATGGCAGTCAAACAAAAGAGATATGTCTCAAGTAAACAACACCAACATTTTAACCATTAAAAATATAGAACATTACACACTGTGCTCAAAAATCTATCAAAATGTTTTAGTAGTAAATGTTTTAGTGCCATTTCTAATATAAAGTACTGTAAAGTTCTTACTTATATCTGTTAGTAAACTCGCCATGAAAGCGCTAAAACATACCGGTGTAGTGAGTTTACATTATTCACCCAAGGAACTTTAGTTATTAGAGTTCCGGTCGGACGTTTTTTACGGGACACATTTCCGGTGTGGTTGTTTACGGATGAGGAGATGATGCTCCGTTATTGATGTAAGTAAAGTCTGAATGTCATTAAAACAGTTAGCTCCATCTTTTGACACTTCTTCCACTCCCGTCCTTGCACGCTACACCGCTACAACAAAGATGACGGGGAGAAGACGCTGTTGAAGGTGAGCCACGTAAATAAGACCGCCCAAAATACGGCGCATCCTGAAGAGACGGTCAGAAAGCGACTTGAAGATGATCTGTAAAACATAATCTATGCAACATTTTGACCAAAGAACCACAATTACATGTTATGTAGACCACAAGGAAGTGTCTTCAATTTAGAAAAAAAAATAATAATAATATGACTCCAGCGCCCTATATGAAAAAATATCAAAAATAGACCATTCATCGGCAGTGCGCCTTATAATCCGGTGCACCCTACGGTCTGGAAAATACGGTAGCTAGATTATTCAAATACTGTAAATCCAAATAATTTCAATTGTTCATCATAAAGACCTTTCACAGTATAGAAGGTATGCAATAAAAAAATAGACACTTCTGAGTGAAATATGAGTGTTGTAAGCCTTCTTTTCCCTTCTTCCTGAACAAGCAGGGACCCTTCTTTTTTTTTTTCAAGAAAATATGGCTGGAGGCATAGCAGCATATCATGCACTGTCTTGACTATTGCAGTATCATCAAAGTAGTCCTATGATAAACCAAAAAACACTAAAGTATACCGAGCTACACAAAACTCACATAATAGGCACTCATGCTCGCTTCCTGATATTTTTATTTGGATCAAAATCAATCACCATTTCCTAAAAAAGTCCAGTGTTTCTCATACATTGGAGGAAATTACAACAAATACATTTGGGTCGCCTAAAAGAGATCGGTTTGCCCTAGCCCATAAACACGTTATAAACGCACAACTCCCTACAGTAGATGGCAATGTAACTCTGATTCTTAACACATCTCATACGACCCTGATCTGCCAGAGAATAAGAAGACATAGCAGGAGGATCAGTGTTGCCAACCTAGTGACTTTGTTGCTATATTTAGAGAATATTAAAATCCCTCTATATTGTCTTCTCACAAAACAACCAGTGCCAAATCTATCCACTTTCACCATTTCTAGTATTACTGAACACTTTTGGAGACTAACTTAAAAGCATTTACCTGTTTTTTTTTAATGAGAAGCAGGTGCTGTTGTGCTGACGATTGTTTTATCGTAATGCATGTTGATGACACACCCTAGCTGTGTCTTGAAAATTTGGCAGTGACAAGCATTTTTGTTTTTATTACAAGTAACATCACTGAAGGACGAGGAATAGCTTAATATGCCACACAAGACACCATAAGAGGATATGCTAACCGTTAACCACAAGCTAGAGCTCTTGAACGTCTTTATCGCCCTCTTTTTGTGTCCTTTTGTGCATGATCCTTTCCATCCTTACCCTTTCCAGCCTTTGTAACTGAGCTACTGTGTGGAAGAATTTCCTTTGTGGATCATTGAAGTTTGTCTAGGTCTAAGTAAACAAAATGGATACAAATATTGACAGTAACACGACCAAGTATAATATCTGTATACTACAGTGATTAGATAGTAGTTTGTATAAAATAGTTTTGACAAAATAATACAACCGTATATGAAACAATATTTTACCAAATATGTCAGCAACCAAATAGGGAGCATTTGTAACAGATTTGTTATTTATTATGAAATTATTATTTATTAATATTTACATACCAAATAATATATCATACATCGTGAGCTAAGGCTGAAACGACGCGTCGACGTAGTCGACGTCATCGGTTACGTAAATACGTCGACGCCGTTTTGGTGCGTCGACGCGTCGCATAATGACGTCACACTACCGTCATGGCGAAGCGCAAAGCAGACGATCAAAGCAGACGATGCGAGCGGTGCGAGCGAGGGGGGAAAAGCATTCCAAAAGGGGTCAAAAGTGTGGGAGTATTTCAATAAACGGCCTAATAATGTTGTTGTATGCACACTGTGTCGAGCGGAAATGGCCTATCATAGCAGCACAACGGCTATGAACGAACATTTGAAAAGAAAACCATCAACTAGTCAATCGTCCGCGCGAGTATACGTTGTCATCATTACACAAAAACATGAATGTGTCATTTGTATCTGCTAGGGGTGTAACGGTACGTGTTTTGTATTGAACCGTTTCGGTACGGGGCTTTCGGTTCGGTACGGGGGTGTACCGAACGAGTTTCTAAGCTAAAGCAAAAGTCTTAACAAGCTGCTTTGCTCCGTCTGCCTCTGTCTCAGCACGCAGCATTGTCCCACCCACACAACCATCTGATTGGTACACACGCAGCATTGTCCCACCCACACAACCATCTGATTGGTACACACGAAGCATTATCAGCCAATCAGCAGTGCGTATTCAGAGCGCATGTAGTCAGCGCTTCAGCGTGGAGCAGATAGGTGTTTAGCAGGTGAGCATCAGGCAGCAGACTCTCCCCAAATGATAATAAACACCTCCCAGTCAACTACTAGTAACATCACTATGAGCCTGTTGACCTTCTAGAAACTTAAACTGCAGCTCAGCTCACTCGCAATCCTGGTTTGAGGTGAAGGCTAATTAGCTCTCAGTTCCAGCCACATCGACCCCTTCTGAGCGCCTATTTTCAACTGCTGGGAATATTGTAAACAAGAAAAGAACCAAAGCAAGTAGACATGCTAACCTTTCTTCATTACAACTGTTAGTCACTCACTGGAATGAGTAGAATTGGTTATTGTGTACTGTGTTGGACTGGATGTTTATTTTGCACATTTTAAAAGCAATACTTAATGTTTACAGTGCTCCAGAATATTTAGATTGGCACTTTTTTGTATTGGATGTTTATCTTTATTTTTGCACATTTTAGCAAATAAGCAATACTTTCACTTTTGTTGAAATGTTTACACTGTTGTTACAGAATATTTCGTTTTGCACTTTTTTGTATTGGATGTTTATCTTTATTTTTGCACATTTTAAAGCAAAATAAGCAATACTTTTACTTTTGAAATGCTTATACTATTGCAGAATATTAAGATTTGCACTGGATGTTGACTTTTATATTTGCACATTAAAAAGCATATAAGCTACTTTTAATTTTGTTAAATGTTAAAAGTTTTAAATGTTTACATTGTTACAGAATATTTAGTCATGTTGTTGTCAATGTTGACTGAGTGGCCATACTTCTTTTTTTTTGTAAATAAAAGCCATGCCTTTTGAAAAAACGGGCTTACATTTATTTTTTCATCTTCATTTTGAATAAAAAAAATAATCGGTAAAAGGAAAAATAATCTATAGATTAATCGAAAAAATAATCTATAGATTAACCGATTAATCGAAAAAATAATCTATAGATTAATCGATAGAAAAATAATCGTTAGCTGCAGCCTTATCGTGAGCGCAGAGGCTGCAATGTATATTGCAAAATACATTGGAGGCCATTTCACCCACTATTGTTTTTTTGCAAAAATCCTCATTGTTTTTCAGCAAATACTTTGATCTACCTGCATAAAAAAATGAACTAAAATCCATCCATTTTCTACCGCTTGTCTCTTACAAACTAATAAACTGATATGTTGAAAATAGACTTAGACAAACGTTATTGATCCACAAGGGAAATTGTTCCACACAGTAGCTCAGTTACAATGGATGGAAAGGGTAAGGATGGAAAGAATAATGCAGGTATTAAGTAGACTAAAAATTTACCATAGTAGCAATATAAAATGTAACATATATGTAATATTTACAAATTATACGACCCCGAGGGGAATAAGCGGTAGAGAATGGATGGATGGATGGATATACAGTATATAATATATACTGATATATATGTAACCTGTTTTGTTGAATGTGTGTGATAAAAAGACACAGAAAAAAACAAAATTAACTATGACCGCAAATGCTTACTTCAGCCCAATTTTTTGAGACAAAAAAGAACCATATAATATGAATAACACATCAGTCTAATTATAGTACTAACATAGCAACAAATATGCTGTGAAGGGCAAAACACATTTGTCCGCATGGGGGACAAAATAATCAATAATACATTAAATACAGTAGCCAATTTTGATTGAGTGTAATTATCATTCATTAAGGATGCGGAGAAAAGCAAGCTGAGGGCCGGCTGGTTGTGCAGGCATAAGAGAAGCCAGAAGAGGACGAGTGTAAATGATTCATGGTTTGATATCTTTTCTGTATAATGGGCTCCTCCGGGGAGCTGCTCGGGTTCTTCTACAGATACTGACTGCCTCCCTCGCTCTCACTCTGCCTTGGAACCAATGCATGCTGCCCAAGATTTCTTTTTTTGTCGAGCATGAAAGGCGGCTAAGTGAAAGCACGGATGTGCATATATATCTACTTGATTCCATATTGTCTGACAAAACACCATGTGGCACGGAACGAAAAAAATCCTCCTGTGGAGATACTGGGGATGCTTCTGAGGGTAGTAATAAGGGAGCATCTTTCTCCTTCACTACCACCCCCCCCTCAACCATGAAGAGACAAGAGCGAGCGGGGGGTAAAAATAAAGAATTAAGGGTGTAACGTGTTGGGCTAATCATAACATAGACAGTTTAGTGCCATCTTGCATAATTAAATGCTTTGCTCTAACCACCTAATGCATACTAATTTGGAACAATCCACTCGTGGAGTTGGCAGACCATGAAGCTCCCTGCAAAATAGGGGGCTCTTTTCTCTCTTAGCATGTGTGTGTGTGTGTGTGTGTGTTTCATTCTGACACGCACACACACATACTGTATACGATGAGAGGCTAAGGCGCTAAAGGGCAGGCTGTGGACTCGGATAAGGTCAAGCATTATTACAACACGACTAAATAAACAGGCCGATCGTTGCCTGCAGCCCGGCTGCCGTGCACGCTGCAAAGGGACGTGTCCGCATGGCGACACGGAGGCTGAGATTCACATCCATCCATCCATCGCCTTTATCCATATATCCCTCCAGCCCTGAGACAGCTGACATGAGGACTGTCATATCGAGCTGGTTTTGATTGTGCTCTTCCTTCTGAATCCCCAACACACACACACAATGGCAAGAGAGGCAGGGCTGCTGTACTGCGCTTTAAAGCATATTAATATTAATTGTGGCACTAGCAGTGGAGATAACACAGACACGATGCCCCTGTGAGTGAATCGGGCAGGCAGGCAGGCAGGCAGGCAGGCAGTCCATGCTTGTTGTTTTTTTCCCCCCTCCGCCACTCATCTGCTGGATGTCCACAGTGAGACTGCAGAATGATGAGCATTTCATCTCAGAATCACTTTTATATATTAGTAGGGGCCGACCCTCGCTGTTGAGAGGAAATGTTTGTGTGTGTGTGTGTGTGGGCGCGTGTGTGGGCGCACCCAAGCGTGGGTGTGATAAAAACAGAGATGAATTATGATGTTAGTGGCTACATCAACTGCAGTAGAAATGTGCTTCATATAACAGAGTGCTTAAGCCAACCTGCTTTTATCTCCCCTACCACTACTCATGGCTCAGCCACTACCTTTTATGTTCTCCACACTGAGAGCAATAATCATTCACTGCTAAAGATGGATATAATTGCTGTACAAAGAACACGATATATATTCAATATCTCGATATATGTCATTGCAGCTGCACAGTTTCAATATATCAACAACAGATTTAGAAACTATGTATCATATGGTCATGATACACCAATATCAGTTCAAAAGCGTGCCTGTCCGATAGGGCTGCACGATTAATTGGCATCGAATCGACATCAAGGTTTTAATTAGTGCGATAAATAACCGCAAGATTTGCATGAGACACATGTTGGCTAATCAGAATTGTTGAGCCCTTTTGCCTCCTGGCTAATCAAAAATGTTTAAGGAAACGGTCGGCAAGTTTGTGTGCTGCAGTGGAGGCAGCCAGTACGCTAATAACAAACACCACCTGCTCTACCCACCACGCCACTCCGTCCCCCTTATTTTAGCAGTTTTATGCATTTTTATGTATAAAATATAAAAATTGCAAATCGAATCGCACTCTTGGAGAGAAAAATTGCAATTTGGTGTCTTTCTCTAAACCGTGCAGCCCTCGATGATCAAATTTGTATAGCTGTACACTCGTAACAGATTAACTCGCTGGAATATAAAGACAATATAACATACATCCATAAACGTGGATGCATATGCAAAAGTGCAATATATTTATCCGTACATTTATCTATTTATTTATATCTGCACCTTATTGCTCTTTTATCCTGCACTACGAGCTAATGCAACAAAATTTCGTTCTTATCTGTACTGTAAAGTTCAAATTTGAATGACAATAAAAGGAAGTCTAAGTCTAAGTAATTTGCTTTAAAACTTTAAGATAACACTAATCAATGAAACCAGTCATTAAAAAAATATCAAGCAGCTTAAAAATATCAAGCAACTCTTTTTATTGGAATCAAACATATTTTTTCATTGTAAAAATTTGATTAGAAAATACTTTGTCTTTCATTTTGTGTTGAATTTTGTCTTGAACAAGAGCGAGCGGGTGATCGTATTACTGTATAGTCAGGTCAACATTTGGCAACTGCGTTATTTGACCTGGATAATGACAATAGCAATGTTTTTGTTTTGATTAGAAAAAAGTAAGGCTGCACCAAACGATTATTACTTCGATTATTGATACATTTTTCAATTAATCGATTGATTCTGTAGATGTTATTTCCTTTTGTATCAATCTGTTTTTTGTGTAGTGGTGCCACACATTTTACAAATGAATTACAAGCAATTTTCTTGAATATAGAAACTTTAAAGGCCTACTGAAATGAATTGTTTTTATTTAAACGGGCATAGCAGATCCATTCTATGTGTCATACTTGATCATTTCGCGATATTGCCATATTTTTGCTGAAAGGTTTTAGTAGAGAACATCAACGATAAAGTTCGCAACTTTTGGTCGCTGATAAAAAAGCCTTGCCTGTACCGGAAGTAGCGTGACGTCACAGGTTGAAAGGTTCCTCACATTTCCCCATTGTTTACACCAGCAGCGAGAGCGATTCGGACCGAGAATGCGATGATTACCCCATTAATTTGAGCCAGGATAAAAGATTTGTGGATGAGGAAAGTGAGAGTGAAGGACTAGAGTGCAGTGCAGGACGCATCTTTTTTCGCTCTGACCGTAACTTAGGTACAAGGGTTCATTGGATTCCACACTCTCTCCTTTTTCTATTGTGGATCACGGATTTGTATTTTAAACCACCTCGGATACTATATCTTCTTAAAAATGAGAGTCGAGAACGCAAAATGGACATTCACAGTGACTTTTATCTCCACGACAATACATCGGCGAAACACTTTAGCTACGGAACTAACGTGATAGCATTGGGCTTAACTGCATATAGAAACAAAAGAAATAAGCCCCTGACTGGAAGGATAGACAGAAAATCAACAATACTATTAAACCATGGACCTGTAAATACACGGTTAATGCTTTCCACCCTTGCGAAGCTTAACAATGCTGTTGCTAACGACGCCATTGAAGCTATCTTAGCAACAGGACCTCACAGAGCTATGCTAAAAACATTAGCTATCCACCTACGCCAGCCAGCCCTCATCTGCTCATCAACACCCGTGCTCACCTGCGTTCCAGCGATCGACGGTGCGACGAAGGACTTCACCCGATCACCCGTGCGGTCGGCGGCTAGCGTTGGATAGCGCGTCTGCTATCCAAGTCAAAGTCCTCCTGCTTGTGTTGCTGGAGCCAGCCGCTAATACACCGATCCCAACTACAACTTTCTTCTTTGCAGTCTTCATTGTTCATTAAACAAATTGCAAAAGATTCACCAACACAGATGTCCAGAATACTGTGGAGTTTTGACATGAAAACAGAGCTTTTTGTATTGGATTCAATGGAGTCCGAATACTTCCGTTTCAACGATTGACGTCACACGCATACGTCATCATACATAGACGTTTTCAACCGGAAGTTTAGCGGGAAATTTAAAATTGCACTTTATAAGTTCACCCGGCCGTATTGGCATGTGTTGCAATGTTAAGATTTCATCATTGATATATAAACTATCAGACTGCGTGGTCGGTAGTAGTGGGTTTCAGTAGGCCTTTAAACGCATGTAAATTACATAGAGCCATCCTTCCTCCGCCATCCTGGGGAATCGCCCTTGATGCCTTTTAAAGACCTCATGCATTGCAGAGGTGCTGCTGTGAAAAGTTATTTCTAATTTGCACAGTTTACAGAGCACCGTGTTGTTTGGGTTTTTTCTATGACTATGACCTTTTTCCCCCTCACAGGCTCATTTTCTACAGTGGCATCTAGGGGTGTTCTGATTAAGGTTTATGCTGCCAATTCTGATACCGATCATCCGTAAGTCAGAGCTGCTGATACGATGATCATAATACAAATGTTGGTATTCAATACCTTGTAGGTATAGAGACTTTATTGGCCATTAAAATCAGATTTTACTTTAAAATACCAAAAATCACTTTATATTCTTTACTGCTCGCTAGTGTTATGATATCTGAGTTATTGTGTAGAAATGTGGGGAAACAACTACAAAAGCGCGCTTTGTTCACTAACGGTGTTACAAAAAAGATCAATTAGAATAATAAATAATGTTGGATATAGAGAACATACAAACCCTTTATTTATTAAATCACAATTACTGAAATTCAATGATTTGGTGCATTTGCAAACAGCTAAAATGATGTATAAAGCAAACTATAACCTGCTACCCAAGAATGTACAACAATTCTTCTCAGCAAAAGAGGAGAAATATAACCTTAGAGGAAAATCTAATTTAAAACATTTGTATGCTCGTACAACAGTTAAAACCTTTAGCATATCTGTATGTGAAATTAAATTATGAAACGGATTAACCAAAGAAATCAAACAAAGCACCAATATGATTCAGTTTAAGAGACTGTTCAAACTACAAGTGTTCACAAAGTACACAGAACAAGAATTATGACGAACATCTTGAACCCTTTTTATTGTTATTGAGACAAAGATTATTTATGTATTTAATATTTGTTGGCTTACTATTGTATATTATTTATTTGTTCACTGTTCTGTTACAGAGAACAAGAAAATTGGATAAAACTGCTATGGTATGAAAAGGGGTAGGATTAAATAAGCTCAGCTTCTTCCTACTCCTTTTCGGACGTGCTGTAATGAAACAACTGGAATTGTGTAATGCATTACCTTGTATCAAATGCATGTTCCAAATAAACTGAAACTGAACTGAATATTTAAAATGATAAATAATTGTATTTTTAGATTTTGAATAATAATTATAGTAAGCAAAACACACAGGAAGGAAGTGTAAAATATCAACACAATACTTAAACTATAATATTTAATTATTCTCTTTTACTACATACGAGCAAAATAAAGTAAAAGGTGCAAAATAACCAAACAAAAGCAAAAACTCCCATGACCTACTACTCATTGTGTTAATGCCAATAAAGTCCTACTGTGTCCAGGGACTTACTCCCTGAATTTGTAAACAATAACAAAAAACAGATTAAAAAAAATATATATAGCAATTTAATCACTAGTATCAATCATATATACTGTAACTAACTACCCTTGGTATCGACACTACCAATATATGGATCAATCCACCCACCCCCTTATGTGTTTGTACCTCTGGTGCTCTGTAGCTTGTGTAATATGATTCTCTCTCTAGACTATTATTAATCTACTTCTTAATTTCCTGTTCATAGCTGGTTCTATTTACATGTCTGTTAATGTGAACTAAGCTTTAAGTGTCTGTTGTATCAAGATAGTTTAGCAGCTATCTTAGACAATAACATGTTTTCTGCTGTCGAGATTGTGTCACATGTTTAGCCTCTCTCCAGTTACCAGTGATAATACTTGTAATTATTTGCCGCAATGAAGGTGATATTAACAAAGAAGGAGCGCTCTGCACGGGGAATGGACAGACACAAACTCAGTTAGCTGCTGTCAGTAAAAGGAACACGCTGATAGGTATGAGCCACAAGAGATTGTTTTTTTTGTGATCAGCATCGAATGGGATGCCAATCACATTATTTTCCAATGAAATTAACCACCAATCATTATTGGCTAATCGATTAGAGCACCACTGGAGGCATCTTTTCTTGACTCCTTTGATGCAAGGTATGAACATTTTCCGTATTTACGTCACTGACAAATAACATCACCTCTTAAGAGACAGTTGAACATATTTTAAATAACGCACCATGAATTATTGTTCAAATATTTGCCAATTGTCAATCGATTTGACTTGCACCATTGTTTTGCTATAACAGTAACAATTGCATGCACATTTGACTTCTTCTGTTTGCTGTGTGCATTGGATTGTCAACACAATAACTAAGTTGTGTAATGGTACAACAACCATTTGATATTTTAATTGCTGTTTATTCATAAACTGTATCTGTAAACTTTGTATCCCTTTTTTGGATGAACAATGAAGCTGAAAAGTTTGATTGATGCATGCAAGTTGGGAAAAAAATGCACATATGTATTGTGGTGAGTTCATTGCAAAATATAGAGGAAATTCATTAACATGTATGCAGAATAAATGTTTTTATGAAATACTATGAAACTGTATTTTCTGTAGCCTTAAAAAATGTAATTGGTAATTACATTTAAAGTAATAATGATATGAGAAAATGGGGGAATTTATGTATGTACTTACTTCATTTATTTAATGTGTAGCCATGTTGACTGAGGAAGAAGATACAAAAATAATCATTTTCTTAGACATAATGGTTGACACTATTACGTTCCTGTTATTCTGTGATTAGTCGCCCTTGAGAAAGCATCTTTTTAAGAGGGGAGTTGAGTGAAAGTACAATACAAATTGAAAGCATGTGTCCGCCTCCTGAAGTAAAAAGCAGCGGGCCTAAGGCATCGCATGTCTCCGCCATCCTCCTGGCGCTTCATACACACATCCCACACTACTGTGTCTAGGCTGTGGCAGCTTTGCGCGCCATTTTCGATTTCCCGCTAGACTCATCAATGCCCCATTACCAAGTCAAATCAGGTGGTGCTGCAGAGCTTTGCAGAGAACAAGGACCGCAAGCAAACACACACACACACGCACGCACACACTCAGAGGATTCATTTATGATGCCTGCGAGGTTTTCTTTTCCTCAAACCTCTGCACCGGATCATAAAGAGGGTGAGGAGGTAAGGCCAGGAGAAACTACTGCCGGCCAAATACCTGAGAGAGCTTTATGGATCAGAAAACGTGTGCTAACGTATCTTAGACGCTCTTTTTTTAAGCCGCCAAACAGACTGCCATCTCCTGGGGCCGCGCACACATTATTGTTTCTCCTATCACACGCCACAAACAATTAAAGCATGCCTCTCAATTCCCATTACCCATGAGCTCCCTTAACTGGCTTATACAAATAAAAAAGTGCTCGGGATACAAGAACAAACCTTAATGACCTCTACATTGAATCCACGAAGATGTGTTTTATCTCCCTGCAATGCTCCAGGTAGAGTGAGGCTATGTCTACACTAAGCCGGATAACCCCTTAAACGAATAAGTATTTAGCGTAAGCCCCGTTTCAGCCACACTAAACCAGCGTTTAAGGTTCCCCTCCTCTGACATTTTTTTACACGGGTAAGTGCGCCGTGTATTTTTTGAATCTCTGGCTCTTAGCTTTGTATGGACTCATTGATCGTTTACAAACTGAGTTCGGAGAGGAAGTGACGCCAGAAAGACAGCGCCCCACACAGGAAGTGACGTCAGAAAGAACGCGCCACAGCCAGCTTCATAATAAAGCGGTTTCGTAACTCGGAGCTAACCACTGGAAATATGAAAGCGAGTCATCCAGACATGCCCGTGTTTCTCCTTCCGTCTGTACAGACGCTTGTGGAAATCACACATGAATATCTTAAGAGAAAACGATTGCAGCTATTTCGGATACAACACTTCTCAGACGGCAAGAGAACTTTCCAATGTCCAGGTCAGCTGTGATTCTACTTAGTGAAAAACTTTGTCCATTTGTCGGAGGAGAGTCAACGAGAATGCGGGCTCCTGTGGATGTGATAAAAAAGGTAGCGTGTGCTTTGTATTACCTGGCCGTCGAGGGAAAACAGCGAATGCATTTGGACTGGCAAAGCAGACTGGATCAATTATTGTCCGCCATGTATGTCGCGGACTCAACGTCTAGGTCCAGAGTATATAAAGTCACCAAAAAGGAATGGACAATGAAGGTGAAGGCAAAAAAGTGAGGAGTGTCCTGACCAGATATCTAGATCTCTAGTTTGATTGATGTAACATGTTCTTTATCACATTGTTTACGTGTCTAATAAAGATTTGATTAATTTATGATGGCTCAGTTGTGATTCACTACAATAGAGCCCCACAGCACATTGGATTCCAGTTAATTGAAATACCACAACACTGGATATTGTTCAGATAAGTTCAATTTAAGAACTTGCACACAAAGCAACACTGGAGGTGACTATGACATGCGCATTTTTTGTGCATGCGTATTAGGTCGCGTTGTGCCGGCGGACGGAGGAGGGGAGGGGGTCTTAAACGGTGGCATTGTGTGTGTGTGGACACGGATAAGGTAAGTTGGGATTTACCCTGGATAACCTTATCCGGCTTAGTGTAAACAGGGCCTGAGCCAACAGGGAGACACAGGACATGTTTTTTGTTTTGTCTGCCTCTTGTCTTTTTACATCAGCACAGGCAAGACATACTGGAGAAACACCAGAATCAGCCTTGTGCATAGTTTTATGCGCATATTTTCACAAGCTCACAGTTTATTAATGGAAAAGCTGGAGTGTTAAATACAGAGGGGGTAAGAGGGAGGGGGAAACAAGCAGGGCAGCTTGGCTCTTCAGGGACGGCCCCCTCTCCCCTGTGACAAAGCCGCCGTAATGAGCAGTGACATTTAAACTGCTGTCACAAGATTTCCTTTTTGGCTTTTATTACATGGAGCCCAGGCCACCGTCTTTGGCGGGAGCGGCGTACTGGCCAACTGGTTGGCTTTGTGCCCGAGCATAATGTTTGCTTTGTGCCTTGAACCTGTGACAGCGCTGTCAGAGAGCTCAATCGCACCCCGTGTGAAATCTGCGTGCAAAAAAAGAAGAAAAAAAGCAGAGCCAACCTTGACGAGGAAGTTGCATGACAGCCGCCGCCAATCATTTTTAGAATCAAGTGGGGATGCAGAAGAACAGTGCTGACTGGGGCGGTCCGGCTGGAATAGATTCAATCAAGCCGAGCGTTTAATCAAGTCGCTATCAGTGGCGATCCAGAGGCAAATAATGAGCTTTCGGAAAGGTTGTATGACACTGGAGGAACTTGGATTTAGGGAGTTACAGCTATGTTGATGACTGCACTGTTTTATAAGCATAAGCAATCATTGAGAATTTGTTGATTGTTTGAAACAAAACTTTGTTGTCGGGGATGGGAAATATAGCCTTAAATCCATATTGCAGCCACTTGGGATGACAATATAAATCACGATATATTCATATGGCAAAAAAAAATTATCACAAATATATTTTTCATACCATCCGATCTCGATTAATATCACGATTATTTTTTTAAATTAAAGTCGGATTGTCCGGTGCTGGATTATACAGAGTACCGCATTCCTACTGTTTATTATTGCAGTATCTTGTAACAGACATTTCCGCCATGTTTGATCGAGGTAATATATGCTCATAGCTGACAGCTGTCGTTTTGTTCATATCTATAATTGTGCTTACTCGAGGTGCAAAGATACAGGTAACCCACGCTCCGGTCCGTACCTCGGTCCAAGGGCCACAGTTGTGCTTCTTTTTCGCTACATTTTGTGGGAATAAAGACAACTTTTTGTTATTTTTATTATTTTGCTTGTCATCAAAAGGTGCATTCTGCAGTAAACAAAGTATCAGTGGTGTGAAGAATACTACAATATGTTTACTTCAAGTAAACATTTACTAAACAACACTTTCAAAAGGCAAATTATTATTTGTATTCTTTAATTACTTCTATACATCAGTGCGTCTCACCAGTGCTTTGGCAAACGGCAAGTGGTGAACCAGGTTGTGGAGTTTTTTAAAACTCAAAAACTGTAGTATATATTGAAAAAATATATATTTTAGTGGAGTTTGAATTTGAGGTACTGTAAAATAATGTGTACTACCAACACATAAAACAAGTTCAATGATTATTTCAGGACCAAAATGTTTTTGATCCACAAACTAAAATTATTTGAACACAAAGTGTTTTTTTGTACATGTTTTATCAAAGGAGTTGAATTTTTGCAGACACATAAACAAAAAGTCTGATTGAAAAAGATGTATGTATGAAAATGCCTTTTTCTGACTAAATCAGTGTGTGTGTTTATTCTCCCAGCCGGGACGATTTTGAGAAAAAGCCTAACTGCGATTTTTTCTCTCCAGAATTGCGATAGCAATTTGATTAGTCATTTTATATTTTATACACAATGCATAAAGCTGCAAAAATAATGAGTGAGGGAATGCATGTCACTTTTAGACTGTGAATTAATATATTGTTGACACAATATACAATAATTCATCTAAATATATATATATATATATATATATATATATATATATATATATATATATATATATATATATATATATATATATATATATATATATATATATATATATATATATATATAAAATATTTGGCTTTATGCAGACAGAGCTTTTGTCAACATCATGCTCTTTAATTGAACAAATATTTGATTAAAACTGTAAAGTGATTATAATATAATTTAATCATAATATATAATAAAGCAACTAACCATTTAAAATGATATAAACTTTCATTTTTCATTAATGTAGAATTGTTTACCATTGTACTGTAATTGGAAAGTAAATAACTTTATCCAAAATGAATAAACATAAAAAAAGGACTAATTTCTGTAAGCAAAATGTTTATCTGAATACATATCGAACATCTTAAAGTGCATTTTTTTCCCAAATGGAAAACGTTGTCTTTTTGTTTATTGCTATCACGTGATCTCAACGACATTTCCGCTCATTTGACTGTGTAGATGGGCTCACATCGCCCATCTGATTTGAAGCTGAAATGTTCCCACATCGGGACACAATCTTTTTTCCTCCTAATTTGTGTTAGTTTGCAGCATTTCAGGTTGCTATATCAAATTGATTTCCTCATAGCCTTAAGTAGAAGGAGAGGAGTCCCCCTCTGGTGTCCAGATGTCCAAAATGGAACGCCCACCTCGCTGTGACGTCACAACGTAGCTTGAATGAAAAACCCTGCAAATAGAGGCATCCGAAACCGCAAGCTAATGCCGAAACGCATGAACCTTATGATTTGACATTGTTTAACACGAGTATCCAATGTGTGTAAGTCAGAAAAGATGAATGTCATCACAGGTCTTCTTTATGAAATGAATTTGTTCAAGGGCTTGATTTTGATTTGAACATGTCCATAGTAAAACTAAATATGACAAAGTAAAATTGCTCACCCTTTTGTTTCGTAGTCACTGTTATTTTATTTTTTTTAAATACTTAATTGAATCAAATGTCCATCTCTTAAAGTTAGTATCATTTGCAGATGATACAACTGCATTTTGTTCAGGAGAGAACACACACCAGATAATACAAATAATAACAGAAGAAATGAACAAATTAAAAAGATGTTTTGACAAAAACAGACTATCTTTCAATCTCAGTAAAACTAAGATAATGCAATTTGGTAGCAGTAGAAGAGAAAGTCAAACACAAATACAAATAGATGGAGTAGATATTGAAAGGGTAAAAGAAAACACATTTTTGGATGTAATAATAGATGATAAAATGAATTGGAAATCTCATGTAAAAAATATACAACATAAAGTAGCAAAAAACACATCAATAATGAATAAAGCAAAACATGTTCTAGACCAAAAATCACTTCATATTCTTTACTGCTCGCTGGTGTTACCATATCTGAGTTACTGTGTAGAAATATGGGGAAACAACTACAAATGTGCGCTTCATTCACTAACTGTTACAAAAAAGATCAATTAGAATACATAATGTTGGATATAGAGAACATACAAACCCTTTATTTAATTAAATCACAATTATTGAAATTCAACAATTTGGTGCTTTTGCAAACAGCTAAAATGATGTATAAAGCAAACTATAACCTGCTACCCAAGAATGTACAGCAATTCTTCTCAACTAAAGAGGAGAAATATAACCTTAGAGGAAAATCTCATTTAAAACATTTGTATGCTCGTACAACAGTTAAAACCTTTAGCATATCTGTATGTGGAAAATAAGTTATGGAATGGATTAACCAAAGAAATCAAACAAAGCACCAATAGGATTCAGTTTAAGAGACTGTTCAAACTACAAGTGTTCACAAAGTACACAGAACAAGAATTATGATGAACATTTTGAACCCTTTTTTTTCTATTTAGACAAAGATTATTTATGTATTTAATATTGTTTGCTTACTATGGTATATTATTTATTTATTATTTATTTGTTCACTGTACAGTTAAGGAGAACAAGGACATTGGATAAAATTTGCTATGGTATGAAAAGGGGTAGGATTAAATAAGCTCTCCTTCTTCCTACTCCTTTTTGGACGTGCTGTAATGGAACAACTGGAAATGTGTGATGCATTACATTGTATCGTATGCATGTTCCAAATAAACTGAAACTGAAGTGAACTGAACTTGTCAGTACAATGGCGCATCCTGCGGGAAAAAAACAAAGTTTAATTCTCGTAAAAACAGGCTGACAAGAACTACTGTATCTATATATCCCTCATGCATTGCCAATTAGTATTGTCTTCATTTGACACGTTGAAGAGGAGGATGGAGGAGGAGGATTGAACCTCCTGGTGTGCTGTTATGTCCAAAGCTAAGTGACAGTGAATCCTACAGCGAGTCCATTTGCTGCTTTTGAGTGCCTGAAAACTTGTCTGGCTGAGGGGCTGGCAAGGGAGAAAGATGAAGAGTTTCACCTCTCGCTGTCTTCTATTTGTCCGTTTCTCCCCGGGGGCTTTTTGGCTGCATGCAACAACAAAGAGAGAGGGAAAAGGCGACAGAAAATAATACTGTGGCCATCCAGGGAGTGGGGGAAAAAAAGCTTACAGGTAAATAGTGTGTGGGAGCTATAGTTTCAATCAATCAATCACAGCCCACGCCTACACAACAACATGTACCTTCAGTACACATCATATTATATTTCAGCTACTTTCCTGCTCTATACATTGACAGGCAGCAGTACAAAACCAACATGATGTGCTTCAAAGACCTGCAATGTAGCAACGCTGACACAAGTGCAAACAAAAGCGAGCAAAGCGAGATTTAACCTGACTTTCAACTCCGCTGATGATCACACGCCGCCTCGCGAGCCGATGGTGACAGCGGTAATTTGCTACATCGCTGATTTGAAAAAGGCACACTCCAAGATAACACGGAGGAACAACTTTATTGTCATCTTCAAGGGGATCTATGGAACCAATGACAGGAAATCAATGTCCTCCCTGGCGCTCTGCCAGCAATTTACATAAGCTACAATAATCATCATCCAGCACAGACACTTCTTCTACTGCATTGGTCACATTCACCACTTTACACATAGCAAGAGACGGAAGAGGAGTGGTAGAAAATAGCCAGATAGAAAGGCCTAGAACAGGGGTTGGCAACCTTTACCACTCAAAGAGCCATTTTGACCAGTTTCACAAATTAAAGAAAACAATGGGAGCCACAAAACTCTTTTGAAATTTAAAATGAAATAACACTGCATACAAAGTTTTTTTTGCTTTGTGCTATGTATAAACCAGGGGTCTCAGACACGCAGCCCGCACCTTAATATGAAAATGTAATGTTAGTGCGGCCCGCGAGTTTTATATGAATGGTGCTTGACAGCGTCATACTTGCCAACCCTCCCGATTTACCAGGAGATCCCCGAAATTCAAGTCCAATTTTCACTCGAAAGTCTGCTGATTTTCACCCTAACAACTATAATAAGGTCGTACCGTGATGACACGGCATTTAGCGCCCTCTACAACCAGCATGCCAGTCCAGTCACTTGATGTATGCAGCTTCTATACACCCCCGCTACCACCCGCGGGGTTTGGTAGTAGCGGGGGTGTAAATGTAGCCTGGAAGAGTTAGGGATGCATGGGATTCTGGGTATTTGTTCTGTTGTGTTTATGTTGTGTTACAGTGCGGATGTTCTCTGGAAATGTGTTTGTCATTCTTGTTTGGGTTCACAGTGTGGCGCATATTAGTAAGAGTGCTAAAGTTGTTTATATCGCCACCGTCAGTGTAACCTGTATGGCTGTGGACCAAGTATGCCTCGCTGTCACTTACGTGTGCAGACAGAAGCTGTATACAACATGTACCTGGACTGGCACGCTGTTACTGCTTTTTGTAGAGGGTGCTTAATGCTGTGTCATCACAATATGCCCTTATTATTGTAGATAGGGTGAAAATCGGAGAATAATTGCCCCGGGAGATTATAGGGAGAGGCACAGAAAGCCGGAAGTCTCCCGGGTAAATCGGGAGGATCGACAAGTATGCAGCTGAGCCGCATCAGAGTGGTCAAAGAGCCGCATGCGGCTCTGGAGCCGCGGGTTGCCGACCCCTGGCCTAGAAGCAGGCGTCTACAAAAGTGTCTTTATTAACATCTAGCTCCTACACTGAATAGTCAAGACGCTCATCGTCTAAGTCAGTGTTTTTCAACCACTAGTGTGCCGTGAGATACAGTCTGGTGTGCCGTGGGAGATTATGCAGTTTCACCTATTTGGGTTAAAAATATTTTTTGCAAACCAGTAATTATAATCTGCAAATAATGTGCCGTTGTAGAGTGTCGGTGCTGTCTAGAGCTCGGCAGAGTAACAATGTTATACCATACCATATCAGTAGGTGGAAGCCGGTAGCTAATTGTTTTGTAAATGTCGGGAACAGGTTGTGTGAGATGACGATGGTTTGTCGTGATCATAATATGCAGACGACAGCGGGAGGTAGCGTGCAGGAAAAAAGGCATCTAATGCTTAAACCAAAAATAAACAAAAGGTGAATGCCCCTTAGAAAAGGCATTAAAGCTTAGGGATGGCTGTGTAGAACGAAACTAAAACTGAACTGGCTACAAAGTAAACAAACAGAATGCTGGACGACAGCAAAAACTTACAGCGTGTGGAGCAGAGACGGCGTCCACAAAGTACATCCATACATGACATGACAACAATGTCCACACAAACAAATATAGCAACAACTTAAATATTCTTGATTGCTAAAACAAAGCAGGTGTGGGGAATAGCGCTCAAAGGAAGACATGGAACTGCAACAGGAAAAGCCACCAAAATAGGAGCACAAGACCAGAACTAAAACACTACACACAGGAAAACACCAAAAAACTCAAAATAAGTCAAGGCGTGATGTGACAGGTCGTGACAGTACACCTACTTTGAGACAAGAGCTAAAGTGATGCATGGTTGGTTATGGTTTAAATTCATATCCAACAATGACTTTTTATTGTCTACTGAGTTTCATTTTTTAATTATTTCTGCTGGTGGCGTACCTCCGGATTTTTTCAATGAAAAAAATGCGCCTTGGCTCAAAAAAGGTTGAAAAACACTGGTCTAAGTAAATTAGGGCTTGTGCTTCATTCCAGGGACGGGGAGAGGATATCGGAGGCTTCATTGCCTTTTATTTCCCGGCATAACGCCGAGGCTGACTCTCGCTTCATTAACAGGAAATATCTTACAGATTTACAGCTCTGCAGAAAACATAAATTTCAATAATTACAAGAAACTCATTAAGGAGGACACAATGTAACACACACACAAAAACGCTTTAAAAAAAATAAAATAAAAACATCTCTACCAAGTATCCCCCACCAAACACGCCTCCTTTGCAGAATCTCATTTCCACAGAGGTGCCCTTTTAATGATTGAATATTATAAACGCATTAAAATGTGCACTAATTTGCCTCAGTCACACTTCAAACACCAATCGACGCCCTGAAGGGCTCAGCAAATACTGAAAATGTCACATTTACATTCAGCAGCATCATTTCAACAATTCTGCTGTCACTAAACAAAATAGATGAGCAACATAGTCTTAGTGGAGGGACTGCACTGGATGAATGTGCTACTGGTGTGAACGTGAAGGAGAAATATGTGAATTCATAGGACAAAACAGAGGGCATTACAAGAAAAGTCCTCTTTTTTTTTTTTATCGGGACACACAATACGTTTCCATGCACTAAATCTCAAATAATAATTAATGTAATAAATAATTTGGTTTCTTCTGTTTTCATCTTTCTTTCTGCTCATCTCTAATGCAACTGTTGGTCATATGCAGTGTGCCTCTCGTGCACTAGAGGGCGATTGTGGACATTTCAGCTTGTTAAGCTAGGTGGTAATGTAAATAGAAAAAGAGAATGCTACATGCTAATACGCAAGCGCTAGTAGCTTTCAAGCTCTGGATCTAACCTAACTACAACTTTCCACTGCTATTTGGTGTTGTGGGTAATATTTTCATGAGTTTAAATGACACTTGTAGTTGTTATGATCATCGGGGACTTACAAAAACATGGCTATTTTGTTAACCTGCTTTTGCTATTTACTGTTAATAGTAACTACGCACTTCTAATTGCTGGTTTACATGTCATTGACGTTTTCCTGTTTAAGTCACTAAATAAAGTATGAAGCTGTTAATGTTTTGAATAAATGAGATCGATGCTGTCTTGAAGTCATGTGATCTACCGCTACTTATTACCGCAGTCTACTGACTAACAAAACATACAGGTATTATTTTTACTCTGTATTCATTTCATTGTGTATATAAACAACTTTTAGTGTGAAAATACAGCTGTTAAGGTTTCTGTCCATGGTTGGGGGTGTCTTCTTTGAGTACATTCTAAAACCTATTAAACGGGTAGGTATTTTTATTTTAGCATATGCTTTAAAATATTGACTTATTACAATTTCTCTATCTTTACTTTGTATGCATGTTGATGTAAAAAGTCCCCCCCAACACACCCCTCGGCTTGTTCTTATACACGTGTGAATAATGTAAGAAACATTAGTAGTTGGTCCTGCAAGGAGAGAACTGGTTTTCAATCGTATAATCTCGGTGTGTTAACATGATTTTTTAAAAGACAAATACCATCAGATTAAGGTGTATCCATGTGTCGTAGATAGCGTATTTCGGCTGAGTTATTTGAGAAATCAGACTAATTTTGTGCTTGGAAACATAGTGACTGGATTGAACCGCATGCTTAGAATTTGATTTTATCAGCTGGTAGGGAGAAAATACGAAATGACACATTAAAAAGAGCTGGTTCCATTTGAATTAAATCAATACTTGCACTGTGTTGCTTTCCTGTCTTCTCATCTTGCCTGCTAATGTTTCTTTCATGAGGCCGACCCACTGCTGGTGACATTATAGCTACAGCACTCCCACACGTCCCTGATGGATGGGTGAAAATGGTTGGCGTAAAACACAATTAGTACGGTCCATATGGCTGCTAGTGGAGGAGGAGCTGCGGGATCCCACGAGGTCCCTTAAGAGGCCGCTTCTTTTGTTACCTGCAATGATCAAACTGTTGTCATAATAATAGAGCCCTTCCAATCGGAACATGCTTGGTTTTCGCGCGGATACAAAAGCGGCACCGACAACAGATCCTTACATTGTGGCATGACTCTTGGCAAATACATTAACCAACCTAGACTCAAAGCTCAATCAATAACTCCATCATCATGATTAATGGCTCATATTGGATAATGGGGAGATGTAATGTGAGGGGAGCGTTACTTCTTCCTTCCATTGATTGGTTATACTCCTCCCCTCTTATTGTAACCAATTGAATGTGATGAGAGCAGAAATGTGTTCAAGCGATGTTAACCTCACATCACAGACAAAAAGATTAACTGTGATGAAGGCACTGATAGCTTTCAATGTTCGGCCTGACAAATATTTTTCTTGCCGGAGAAATGCAGGCACCTTATAGCGAGTGGGAACGAACAACAGCTTGAGGCAACAGATTTATTACAAATTGATCTATTAGATAGCACTGCTTCACTGTTCTCTCTCTCTCTTTCCTTCTCCCTGACAGCCTTCCCCTGATGGCTGCTCGAGTGGAAGTGCTCCTGTGGCAAATCTAAACCCAATCCTCAGAACTCATTTTCTCCGCGCCAACTGCCGAGGCTAGGGTGCAGAGACAAGATGTCCATCCTTAAACCTAGTCGATCCAGCTTTAAGTCGCAGCATACCAAACCCGAGTCTTGGGTCGGTCAATAGGTGGGTCGAAAACCTGCATGGGTGAGCAAGGACGCCATTTACCCGAGTCGCCCTATGGACAGGAGAGTGGACAGTGCCACAGATGCGTGATGGGGTTATTTTCTTACAGCTGCACAAGCCCTGAACTCAGCATTGACTTGTGTGTCGTCTCTATTAAATCATCTGTCACAAGTCTGGATTGTGCAGTTCTGCCTCATGTGCAGTCAAACACTGCAGTGCATGCATTAGCCACAGTGGCAACAACACCACAAGCACCTTGCAGAAATATACACATTGATTGAAAACCCCCATAGTGCTATACTCTTTTTAATTTGACACTCAGTATTTCACCAGCATGTACTGTTAAAAGGACATAGCTTATCAAGCAACACAACATGTTTTACAGTATATGTTGGCTGCTAGGACTGTCCTTTAAAACATACTACTGATTGGCGATACATATATTGCAGCCTCTTGCAAAAACAATATACATCACTATACCGTATGTTATTTGGTATGTGAATGATAATGAAACAATTTCAAAATAGGTTAAAACATGGGTTCCAGTTATATTATTATTAATCTACTTGGTAATTCAATGATAATAGCTGGTTACTTTCTGTTGTGACATGGTTCCATCTACACTTATGTTAAAATGTAATAAGAACTGATTAATATGTTGTTTAAATCAATACCTTACATTAGTTTTGGGCTATATTACAAATTTGGGTACCGATGCAATACCAAGTAGTCAAAGGGCCAGTATTGACTGATAGTAATACTTCAAATTTTCAACATCAATCTTTTTTTATCATGGTTTCCATGCACTAAATTAGTTTGATTTCTCAAATAATTAGTTTTGTATTTTCACGCCTACCTGTGAAATCCCAGTGTCCATGCACATTCTCTAGTGCAGGGGTGTCCAAACTTTTTCCACTGAGGGCCCCGCACTAAAAAATCAAAGCAAGCGAGGGCCATTTCGATATTTTTCATTTTAAAAATCAATTGAATATATGTATAAAAAATATACATTTAGGCCTCCACTCAGGCTTGATCCCGGAGACCCCAAAGGGTTTTGGTCAAAAAAATATTAAAAATGTGTCATTATTCAGTATTATTATTAATTAATTTTTTATTTTTTTTTAATCTCTAGATCAACACTAGGTCTATCTGTCAATATAACTTTTTAAAAGATTTAAGTTGTGTGCTCTTTTTGTCAAAGAAAACCCAGTTTTTTATGGAAAAAACACAAAATATGCAATATTTTCACCCAATACAATTTTTAAATGGAATATTTGAGATTATATAATAATTGGAGCCTTAAAAAGGTCAATAACTCATAACACTATTGATTTTAATTCATTATTATTTTTTTGAGCAATGACACTTAAAAACAAACCACACTAAAATTATTGGGGATTCAAATTAATTCATTAAAGTGTTAAAAAATAAATTCTACATTTTTTTTACTGTTTACTTTTAACACAATAATCTCGAGATCCACTTCAGATCTATCCGTCAATTATAAGTTTTATTGTTGTTTATGTTTTTTGTTTGTAAGTTTTAGGCCCTTATTTTAAAAAAATCAGCTCAGTTATTTATATGGCAAACACAAAATATGCAACATTTTCCCCAAAAAATACCTCAAAGTGGAATATTTAATGTGACTTAATTGGAGCCTTGAATAGGTCAATAATTCATACTAACATTGATTTTGATTCATTATTGTTTTTTAAACAAAGAAACAGCCTGCATGGCAGCTTTGTGTTATTAGAGTAAACATTGCAACATTTACTTGTTACATTTCACCTGTTTGCTCTTATATACCACTTTTTATGTTTTAAATTTTTTTCAATCGTATTTTTAAAATGTGCCGTGGGGCCGTTAAAAAATGACCTGCGGGCTGCAAATGGCCCCCGGGCCGCACTTTGGACACCCCTGCTCTAGTGTGACTATTGGTCATACGCCATTTCGTACACTGTGGGGCGCTTATTTCCTTTTAGCGCAGATTCATATATTGCTTTTCCGGTTGACTATGACATCACACCAAAACAATATATCTTTGCAGCTCCTTACAAGTCAAAAGCCTAGCTATGTTGTACCCGATATCCACTGTAATATTGGCACAGATGACAAATATTACATCTCTAATGGCGATGCTGATGTTAGATAGCAGATAGTATCAAGAAATGATCTCAGATTTCGCCACGAACATGACGCTACTACCAAAAAAAACTTGGAGTGGCTGTAGGTCCGAAGCAAAGTAAAACTGGCAGTAGAGAGTTGTTTCAAAAATAATTTTCGGATGGAGAATCATGGAAACAAAACTTATGAATGTCTCAGAGTTCATTCAAAATGGCTTAAAGGAAGGAGTTTTAAATCCAAAGGAGAAAACTGTTTATGCTCTGGCCAGTACCGTCCAGATGAAAGTTGCTATTGCCAGTTGTGCAGAATACAGAGTTACTGCTGATCAGTTTGGAGTGCAAAAATGCAGAGCGGAGAGGTTTGAGTATGCTTTCTTCTTTTGCCTTGTAATTTACATTACCTTCTTCATTCTCTTTCATCTCATTCGTATTCCGTTCGGGAGTCCGAATAAAGTCAGCATTCTCAATTTTCTTAGCTACCTTTTTAAATAAATATCTGTTTCTTTTTCTCTTCCATCGTTGCACTTTACAATGTTATGTAACTGGTTTCCAAACGCATAATTGTAATCGGGACATCAGCAATGGTAGAGGAAAGCACAATATATTGTCTGTGAAAGGGACTGTTAGCATCTCTGCTAAAGCTAAATAGCTAACGTTTGCGGCTGTCAGAATTGAGCAAACATATAACAACATCTACAGTACTTATACTGTATCTGCACAAAGTTGTGAAAAACAAGAGTGCAGACAGAGCGATTGTCTAAAAAGAAAGAAGGCGATTAGACAGAATTTGGATGTCAATAATGTGGATAACATTCAAATTTGGTGAGCTCATTGTGTATCTGGTATGTATGAATACATGCTTACCTCTGTTTTGTGACTTTTGAAAACATATTGCTAATAAACAAGTACTAGTTTTTATTTAAGCATGACAAAATGACATTTGCAAATTTTCCTTGCTTTCCTCACCCAACAACAACCAGAGTGTAAACACTGAACAGACAACTTTTATAGCTTTTAATGTTAATTGCTGCATAAACTTCGAGATTAGGCATGAGAAGCTGACCTGAAATTATTGGAGTAAATAAGAGAAATTAGCATGTGCTTACTTTATATAATAGTATAATTTCACTTCGGCATTTGGCGTAACTTTACCCACATATCACTCCTTGGAGGTCAACATCCGGGTGGTAAACACATTATATGATCCCATCCACCAGCTTCAAGCATGCATTAAATTGATCGTTCTGGAGCCATAAATCGTTGAACCTGCATTTAGCCATCTTAATCAAGTAATTTGGCTTTGCTGTGGGCTTTCGTTTAGTTTTCTCCAC
>NC_084737.1:61518130-61705630 GCF_033978785.1 Entelurus aequoreus
GTAGTGCAGAGACGTCCCCAACCGATGCATAGTAACACGTCGCCGTACGACAGCATTAGCCGCAAGCTAGCTTCTGCTTCAACAACTGAATGGCTTTTAGGTTTGTAATGCACAACACAATGCAACAGGACATTAATGTGTACTGAATGAAAAACATGGACAATCATATTCCAGTGTATGTATTTGTACTAACAAGAATGACATGCCGCATGTATCATGATCAATATTATCATAACTTCGTCGATGGACAGTTGTCCGTTTGGTCATGCATGCCGGGGTTGTTTTTTTCCAGTTGATTTTTGGGTAAGAATGCAATTTTTGACAACATAGCTTTTACAAGCAGCAGTTCATATATTCCAGCTATCCATATATTCAGCTTTAAAAGATAAGGTTGTGAATCCTCATTTGTCCAAAAATAGCCATCTTTGTTGTCTATTACCTATTACCTGTCTGCCACGATTAGAACAAACACGTGTTAGTTTACGGGAAGTACGAACACACATTTATGGCCGGAAGTTAGAAGTGCGTTGCTATAAATAAAAATGAACTCCAGCTTACATGCTGGAATTTCAACCGTTGTTTCCGCTGGTCTGGATCAATGTGTCCATCACTTAAAAGGTCCGCCAGAAAACAATGACTCGAGCTCTTGCTCGGAGCGGAACATTCATACTTTGTAGTCCAGTCGTTGTTAAAAAGTCTGATTTTTGCAAATTATTTAGATTTTTTTTCAGGGTGAATGAGTAGACTTCGATTTACCCAACTGCTGCTTCATTGTGGCACATGCCTCGCTGGAGTACTGCATTAATTATCAACCCCAGTTTTAATGGTTTCATCAAAGATATTTGGGTGATGTTCGGCGGGCCAAATGAAAAGCTTTAGCGAGCCGGATGTGGCCCGCCAGTTGACTAGAGCTGCATTAAGTCAAGCCCTCAATCAGAGAGAGAGGGAAGAGCTCCCCCCCTCATAGAGTGCGCATAATAACACAGACGTGTGACATACAGTGACATAAATGCTGCTAAAAGCAGCTGCTGTTAAGCACTTCTGAATCGACCGGAGAGTCAGGTGCACACAATGTTGTGACCGGGTGAATCTATATAATGTGTATGAAGTTTATTTTTGATCATGCCTGGGAAAAAAATAGCAGTGACGACTTTAAGATATATATTTAAATGGTGTACATTTTCAAAAGATACATTATAATACTTTTTTTGGAGAGGCTGAGGGGTTGTTTCATTTGCAATCTGGGAACGCCTCCACAATTTAACATCTTGCAGGCAGAGGCCTCGATTTTGATTAAACATAGTATTGGAAACCATGGAATGCGTGCTGTGTCGGTTATGACAAACACATCATCTGTTCGTATGTCTACAATACCACCCGCCTTATATTAATATATATCTATGAAGCACATATTGATAACTCACAAAAAGCTCTCTTTGGCACAATAGTAAAGCTGCAAAGCCGGGCCTCAATCAAACCAGGATGAAATATGAGGCAGCTCTTGTGAGAGGTGAAGGGAAACTGACAAAGAACATATTTATAACACATCCAGTATCTTTCTTCTGCTGACTTGCTGGGATCAGCCAGAGAAAAGGGGCCGCTGTGGTTGCTGCTGCTTGTGGTTTCAGTGAAGCGTATATGGTGGGAATGTTCTTGTCTCATTCTGCTAGTGTGGCTTCTGCGTGCCAGTCCAATATCTTAAAACACCACACCAGGCTTTGGCTACAGCCAATTACCCTGCTTTTGGCACATGTATTGAGGAAGACTTAGGGGGAAACCGTGCAAGGAACCTCCCTGGTTGTGCGAGCCCATCACGTAGTACTCTGACAAAGGATGCAATATTTACACAAAAACATTCATTTTTATAAGCAACAAAAAAACATGAATTTAATATTCAAGACTATTCTTGTGCTTTATTATTTCTTATTGTTTTTGCACATTAATGCCTATAAACCTTTTTGGAATCATATACAGTTCTGTGTAACAATATTGTCAGTGGAGCTGCACAAATTTGATGGATTATTTGGGTATTTTCTATTCATTTCTACCAAGAAAATCCCATCAAGAAAAACCATTGCAAGTTAAAACAAAACAACGAGGAGTCTAATAGGGCTACAGCTATCAAATATTTTAGTAAATCGATCATTCTACTGAAAATCCCTTCAGTTAATCGAGTAATCGGATAAAATACTTGTGCTTGGTTAAGGATAAATTATTGGTACACAAGAGAAAATAAGACATTTCACTTAATAATGAACAAGCAATTGGTTTCCTTTTGAAATGACTAAGACTAAATTACATAAGAACCCTAAACGTAAACCGGCTGACTAGAAATAAGACATAATTCTTCATAATATTTTGAGTTTTTGTAGTGTTTAAACTAAAAAGTTACTTAAAAACTACTGCAGTGAAGCACATTAAATGCTATTGTTACTTGATATTTTATCATCAACCAAAAGTGAGACACATACTCCCTTTAATTGGCTGCTAGAAATTAGCAGCTACTGATTAGAGAGTTAAAATGTTTTTATTTGCCATATCTTTAACTCACAGCTCTGTTGTGATATTATCATGTAATAAAAATAATAATAAAGAAAAGTTAAACATATGTTTTAAGTATCGTACTATCAACATATAGGGCATTACATACATATATATATATATATATATATATACGTATATATATATATATATATATATATATATATATATATATATATATATATATATATATATATATATATATATATATATATATATACGTATATATATATATATATATATATATATATATATATATATATATATATATATATATATATACGTATATATATATATATATATATATATATATATATATATATATATATATATATATATATATATATATATATAGTAGTATCAACATAGTGGGCATTACAAATATAGCAGTATCAACATTGCGCATTACATATATGGTAGTATCAACAATTCAGCGCTTTCTCATTACAATATGCCTTTTTAATGTAGTTTTCCATTTTTGTGTGTATTTATTTCTACAACGTGCCAGGTTTGTGCACAAAACACAGTGATGGTAATGCAGACTCCAAGGTCTTGTGGAGGCAGATCTCCGCGTGCAATACTTCATCTTTCGTGATCGCTTGTATTTGATTTCAGAATAAATGCACAAACCAAGACACGCCCCCGCCCGCTTCTAATGCATACCTGTATTTGCTAAATATATTGCCAAAGGTGCTAAATTAGAATGACAGATCTCGTCTGCTACGTTTCTCGCAAAGCAGGTGTGTGTGTGAGGTGTGTTACAATGGCACAGTTGCGATACACACTTTCACTATAATTTGTTTATGAATGAGGGCGGATCGGAATTTTGTGGCAAGGCAAATTTTATTTGTTTATAAATGTCCCCCTTAAATCAATGAATGCACGGGAAACACTGCGTCCACTTTATCCTTCCTCTGCGTCGGTGACGCAAGCACAATGGACCCCATTAAAAGTCGTCATGCTTTAGTAGTCACATTTTTTTAATCGATTTACTCGAAATTACTTGATGAATCGCTTCCCCCTTAGAGTCTATGTATAAGGACACAATTAAATAAAACAACAGTATGCTTTCTGAACGTGGGTGTGATTGTTTTCGTGAAAAAGATTGTGCCAGGTTATCGCGAAAAAAAAATCTTAGCAAGAAAATTGTGATTTACATTTTTTACAGAATCCTGCAGCCCTAACTGTTAAATCCATTGTATTTGTTTCCAAATTCTGTTTTAATTTATAAAATGTTTATTGAATAATTGAATATTGGTGCAATACATCATTGGACAATTATTATCAGCAAATGTATTAATGAGTACAAAGTGCTTAAGTCTTTCTTAAATTTGAAACGATTATTTTTTATTACAGCTGCTGTCCTGTCTGCACTTAGAGCTTGCCATTAGTGGTGTCATTGACAACAACACAGGCAGATGAAATGTGTTGCGATAGTATGAGTAGTCCTGGCTAGCAATAGCTTCATAGTTTGTTCACAGCCTTAGCTAATGCTTTAAGTGGCCTTTCCGGCATTGTTAAGTTCTAGGGGTTGGTTGATTGTTTTGAGGACGATGACAGCATTTCAGTCACATTTACGTAAATGTCCGTGATATTACACGTTTAACAGTAGATCCCGTATTTATTGACCAATTCTGTGATTCCGTTAACGCTGAAATCATAGTGTCAACATATTACATTATATGTCAACTGAAGTTACTCGTTAATTATGTTATCATGATTATAATTATATTGCAGAATGGCGACTAAGGTAGGATGGGTTGAGCCAATCTTGGACCGCAAAAATGAATGCACACATCGTTTCAGAGAGTGCTTCAGGAAGGCTAATTGCCAGAAATGTCTCCAGCATGACATCAAATCATCTTTAATAATGTGCTGAGAATTTATTCAAGGTAAGACTCCATGGTTGAATTAAACTCAGAAACTTTCACATTCTGTGGTTTTGGGTAGCAATTAATTTAGCAATAGAGTTAAGGGCCTCGACAGTAAACTCATTAATGTCTATACTGTATGTGAACAATAGCTATAAACTGGGGTACTTGCATTTATCGACTTGAGTGAGACGTTTTATGTTTATATGTGTCTTAAGAGGATGAAGCATCCTGTGACTAATCCATTAAACTAACAAGCACTATTTTAGGCATAAATGAAATGGAACTAAATGTTCAGGTATTAATTGAATGTATGAAGACAGATGATTAAGTACCTGTTGACAAAAGAAGAATCTCGCAAAAAGGTTTTCTTTCTTTGCTTTTTTTGAAAGACAATGCATTTTACAACCATCCTATCCTTTCAAACGCAATAAACCTTGAGTTCTCATTAGTTTTTTTCTACCATTGCTACTGGAAGGCCAAGTACTTTTAATTATCCTAAATAAGTAAACAAATAATAAAAGTATAATTGACGCTTAATCTCTGTTAGCAAACATTTGCACTTCAATAAATAGTGAACATCTTGAACTGCAGTTTTTTGCCCAGATGGAAAAACTGGATCGAGTGGTTTGTTTTGTTGTTTTATGGGGGTTTTTTGCCATCACTTTCCAACAAATTGGGCATACTTGCTCGTTCGGTTGTGTTAATGAGCCCATCTTGCTCACTCGTTTGAAGCAGAAATATTCCCACACCGGATATTTGGCTTTGCAATCATCTTTTTTCCTCCTAGGTTTTGTAACCTTGCGGTGTTTCTCACTAGCGAGTCACGACGAGAGAGAAGGCTCTCTGGCTGTGCATCAGCGTGTCAGCGAGCGGTCCAGCCTCCACCCACCGAGACAATGGCTGGATGGAGGACAAGAGGGTTCACTCCGTTCATTTAATTTTGCTATTGAATAATGACATGTCAGTGCTGAGAGCGATGCACAGAGTGAACCCTCTGTTTGGAAGAGACTGACCAAAAAAACAAACACACGAATATGGCAATTTATCGAGTTCATTTTTATTTATCATTCAATTATTTGGTTTATTTAAAATCGTCCCAAGCTTAATCTTGGGTGACATACACATATGTGCATGTTTACACCAGATTGATGAACTTCACTTTGAGGTAGGGCTGGGCGATATATCGAATGTACTCAATATATCGCGGGTTTGTCTCTGTGCGATATAGAAAATGACTATATCGTGTTATTCAAGTATACGTTCTCACGCAGTTGCTTTTAGCTGCGGGCATTACACTGCAGGCGTTTCTCAGGCTTTCTTGTCTTTCCTTCACACAGTGACATAAAACAAGCGCACCTTGTTACATACGTCACATACTGTCGCGCATGCAACGTCATACGCTCTTGCGGAGCAGAGAGGTAGCGACAGGGGTAACGTTAGCTGTGGTGCTAGCGGAGCGGTGCGAGTGGTAATACGAGAGAAAGAAGGTGCGAATCTTGTAACAAATGAAGGAAGAATTAATTCCCAAGAAAAACAGCACAGGGTCCAACGTCTGGCGGTGGTTTAGCTTCAAGCGGTAAGATGTTGAACAGACAACCGTAATATGTCAAGTATGCGGCAAAAGCGTTGCTACAAAAAGTAGCAGCACTGCTAATTTGTAGCATAATTTGAAAAGTCACCCGCTAAAGAATGAGGAGTGCTTGAAACTCTGCATGTCAACATCGCCGTTCGGTGCCACACCCACAAAATGCCCAAGCAACCATTTCCAGATCAACACCGTATGAAATAAATTTTCAACAACAGAAGGAGATAAAGTCCGCAGTATCCTACCACATAGCAAAGGACATACACTATTTGATTTCCTATTATGCAGCTAATTTTTATTTGACAATTATTGAAATATATTGTGTGACATCATGCACAAAAGTGCACTTTATTTGTTTTAAACTATTGTAGTGGGGTTCTGTACAAAAAGTGCACTTTAATTTAGTGTTGTCTTGGCATGTCATCTTAGTGACATCATGCACAAAAGTGCACTCATAGCTTGTTTTAAAATATCTCTGACAATTTTGCACTTTCTGTTTTGGAAATTGCATGAATGTTTGTGCTACTGCTTAATAACTGTTTAATAAATACAGTTTTGGTAAAATGACTTAGTTGTGATTTCCCTCTCTGCATGAAAGCTTTAAAATTACCATACATTAATGCAGTATGAACAAGAATGTTTTAATGTAGACACATAGAATCATCATACTGGTGTGATTATATACATCAAGTGTTCATTCAAGGCTAAGGCAAAATATCGAGATATATATCATGTATTGTGACATGGCCTAAAAATATCGAGACATTAATAAAAGGTCATATCGCCCAGCCCTACTTTGAGGTTTTTAAAAGATTGTATTTTTACTAACAAAAACGGCGTTGTCATGTCAGTGAGCGACCAAAATGACATGTTTTATTCCAAAACGGTTTTATGTAAGAAGCCCCTGACTGTGTTTCTGATGAGACAACATTTCACTATTTACTGCGTACCTTCTGTCAGCATAATTTCAAAGTGCAGAGTATAAGAAGTGCTCTCAGCAGCCAGTACACCAGCCAGTCACCTTGCTTTCAAGCACAATTGGATTGCACACAGTGAAATATCTATTTTACAACACAGGTCGCCACACCAGCGCCTTTATTACGGCACCTTGTGCACAGTCTGACACAGCTCGGAATCCACAGCCAAGCATTATAATGGCCAATCATCACGGCTATTCAGGGTGAAGGTGAACAAAAATACACCCAAGTGATGGCATCTAGGTGAAAAACAGTAAGAGGAAATTCAAACACAGCGTGTGTAAAGACAAATCATCCGACAAATACTCAAGAGTGCCAGACTGTAGTGAAAATGGATTGTATTTTCCGTTCCTTCTATTCACTACATATTCATGCTAGCAGGGAGCTGACACGACTCCAACAGACATGAATCATTAAAAAGCAAATAACTAAAGCTATTACGTTTCTCTTATGATTAATCTGCAAGCCCTTGGACACATTAACATTCAGTAGACGGGGTGTGTCACTCGTCATTTTCACCGCTGCTGCTGCCTGAGCTCAATTTGAAACACTATAAAAACACCCTGGCCTCTTCTAACCCCCTGAACTGGCCTGAAAATGGGGATTTTCGTCTCACTGACGAAAAAAACAACATAATAGAACAGAGTAAAATGTCCTACACGGCCGTTATCAAACAGACATATTAAACGTTTCAGTCTTTACCAAGCAACCAAGCAAGCAGAAGCCAAAACGCATGAATGATTGGAAACAGCGAAACACGTTAGGTTGTTTAAGGCCATTAAACGTAATGCCCTGATTTACCAAGCAATGCTTTTAGGCTCTTGAGTAATTCAATTTAATGTAGGTGTTGACTAACACTGTGACACTTTGACAAGCAGGCAAAGGCAGGCTCCCGTGTCACCATAAAGACGAAGGAAGGGCTTGGAATAAACAAGTGAGTTGTTGGCACTCTAGGAAAATAAATCACAAGCATTACAAGGATAGGTGACGTTTTTTGGTTTGTTTGTTTTTTTTGCTCTACTAGCTAAGTTGGCGCCATACATACTGTAGTCAAAGCTCAACAAGGTTCTAAGTGAATGATGGTTCATAACAGGGATGGCCTAAAATCTATATTGTGATATATATTACAGCCTCCAGCGATAACAATATAGTATACATAATATATCATTTTGGCATATAAATGATACATGAAACAGGTCACAGGCTGCTAATTAGGCTGCTGAAGTATGCGGTAACAAGTGTCATTTCGGGTTGCATTTTTTCTTAAAACTATTATTAATTTACTGTTAGTAGCTGGTTACTTTTTGTTGTTCACATATTTTTATCTACACTTCTGTAAAAATGTAATAAGCACTTATTCATCGGTTTCAAAAGTGTATACCAGTTTTCGACGATACTTCAAAAACGTAAAAGCCTTGTCATACCGATATACTTACACTTCAAATGTTCAAAGTCATTTAATGATAACATTTTAATAATCATTCAATGAAAAACACAGGATGGCAGTGTAATAAGATCAATTAAAAATTTAAATAATTTCCTTCCCTTTTTTATTTTGAGCAAAACAAAGTCAATACTCAAGTAAAAAAATAGTAAACATAAGCAAAAACTGGCTTTACAGCCCTTACCTTTGGGCTGATACAGAGGGCGACTGTGTTGACCAGTTTGACGCGTGTAAATGATAGAATGTCCAGTACTGTAGAACTGTGTTTGGATATGACAATCCGTTTATTCCAAGCTATCTAAATTAAATCAAATGTAACTTATATAACAAAGTATGCTAACCTTGAATGGCACATTATCACAGCATTGTCACCACATGACACGACACGACATGACACGGTCAAAAACTGTTTGTCCTCCAATCTCCCTGCCCATGCTCACACCTGAACCCAATTTAAGGAGGCTACCATGGTAACCGCACCATAGAAACAGTCCCCTCCTTGTCAACACTTCCTGGTTCTTAACAGGAAGTGGGCGGAGCAATCTGCCGAAAAGGAAATTCAACATGCTGAACCCAACAATCAATTTAGAGAAAATAAAATAAAAACAATATAAACAAATAAGGATATTTGGCTCCAACACTGGCCATTAAACTCCACCTGTCTGTAGGGACTAATTTCCTAGGTTTGTAAACAAAAACAAACAACAACAAAAAAGAGTTTGTGATGATAAGAAATATCGATCTAATCAATGTAGTATCAACCACATATACAAATACATACTTGCTATTGTTATTGTCAATATGTGTATGGATTCGTCCACCCTGTTTACATTCAATAGATCTAGCCTTAGCGTGGCTTCTTGTATCCTACTACGATGTGTAGTGTGGCATGTTTAACTATACCGCGTCCTCCAGTGATAATGATACTTGTAGGAAACATACTTGGGCTCAATTCAAATCCCTACTTGACCCTCCCCTTTGGCTCTAGCATCTAGTGCAATGGCAAAGTATTGCAAATATGCCCCTATGCATACGGACGTCGCTCGAGTCTAGCTATGTCATCAACCCTCGACGTTTGCCAGCAGTGACGTAAGGCAGATGCGACAAATGTTTGACTACTTTCAAGATGCCGTCACACGCTTGTGATCTTCTTATTTTCTTTCGCCTGTCTTCATTCAG
Organism: Entelurus aequoreus; assembly: GCF_033978785.1. NCBI lineage: Eukaryota > Metazoa > Chordata > Actinopteri > Syngnathiformes > Syngnathidae > Entelurus > Entelurus aequoreus. The sequence goes on from NC_084737.1 coordinate 61,527,731, forward strand.
AAGAAGACCAATTAGAAGAAGTTTTTTTTGCGAAATGTACAAAAAAATGTGTAAAATGTGTTTCATTGTGTATTCGTGTTTGAAGCCAACAGTTACGTGCTGTAGCAGAGGTTGTGAAGTCTGACTAAAGCCACAAGTGCCATTATTATGAAACCCATTAATTACGCTTATTACTTACATTTGTACGCTTCTCTGTTTTTTTTGGTCTACCATCTTTCTCCTCGCACTATATAGTGTAGGGAAGTCTGCGAGCTGACTTTGGTAGATAATTTGAACGCCTCTTGATTGACGTGAATGCGCAAAACCGAGGAGGCGGGCGAAAACAAGGGCAGAGGAGGGGTATTCGAATTGAGCCTTTATTTGTCACCATGGAGGCGAGGATTAGTGACTTGAACTGTGTCGAAATGTTAGCAAGAACGCTACAGTGTGTTGAGGAGGCGGTCATTGGCTTGTCACAGCGAGAATGTGTCATCAACATGCACTATCAAGATATCAAGCTTTATCGTCAGCCAAATTTCTATCATTTATATCGTATATCCCTAGTTCATAACAAGTCTAAATATCTTCCTATTCCTCGTTTAGCCACAAGGGGTGATGGTGCTGGCAGCATGGCACAAATTGCTAGTCTTTTTAGCGAATAGGACATCTGATTCTGTCTAATAATTTAACCTTTTCTGCATATGTCTGATTAGAAATACTACAAATGACATGGAAAAAGTGCAATAATATTATTTTAACATTTAACATGTTTGGATACATCAATAAGAGTCTAATATAAGTAACTTAATGAGGATTGCATTGGCAATTATCCATGCATTTGGGGATGGAATGCAGTAAGTGTGTGTGCGTGTGTGTGTGTGTGTGTGTGTGTGTGTGTGTGTGTGTGTGTGTGTGTGTGTGTGTGTGTGTGTGTGTGTGTGTGTGTGTGTGTGTGTGTGTGTGTGTGTGTGTGTGTGTGTGTGTGTGTGTGTGTGTGTGTGTGTGTGTGTGTGTGTGTGTGTGTGTTGCGTTGACATTCAACTATCTTTCTCGAACGAGACTGACCTTATATTTAATGGCACTGCTTTAAAAAGGAATGATTTGGCATGAAAACCATACAGCAGGGTTACTCCACTGACAGCTCTGGAGTTCAGTTCAGTTCAAAACTTGGGAGCGACTAACATTTTCATTAAGGACGTTCCGATCAGTTTTAGGATGCCGATTCCGATACCAATCATCCATGAGAGAGATCGGCCGATACCGATCACATTGTTCAATGGATTCATGTTAAGTGCTATTGACAGTTTAACAATATCGACACAATATTTAAACTACTTCCTTATTCTATTGTATTATATTAAAAAAAATAGTTTGAGCAAAAAATAAATTAACCGTTCACAAACTGAACAAAAGTAACAACTGCTATCTACTGCTTTTTGGCTTAAAAGTCCTCCCATGTCCAGAGAATTATTCACTGAGTTTGTAAACATTAACAAAAACTACAAAAAGTGATTTTGACTAAATAAAAATATCCATCTAATCACTCTAGTATTGATCACATACTGATCTACCCTTGGTATAAACACCTAATAAACAAAAGGTGAGTGCCCCTAAGAAAAGGCATTGAAGCTTACAAAGTAAACAAAAACAGAATGCTGGACGACAGCAAAGACTTACAGCGAGTGGAGCAGAGACGCCGTCCACAAAGTACATCCGTACATGACATGACAATCAACAATGTCCCCACAAAGAAGGATAGCGTCCGCACAACTTAAATAGTCTTGATTGATAAAACAAAGCAGGTGCGGGGAATAGCGCTCAAAGGAAGACATGAAACTGCGACAGGAAAATACAGACAAAACAGGAAAAGCCAGCAAAATAGAAGCGCAAGACAAGAACTAAAACACTATGCACAAGAAAACACCAAAAAACTCAAAATAAGTCACGGCGTGATGTGACAAGTCGTGACAGTACACCTACTTTGAGACAATAGCTATAGTAATGCATGGTTGGTTATGGTTTAAATTCATATACAACAATTGCGACAACAACTTTTTATTGTCTACAGAGTTTAATTTTTCAATGATTTCTGCTGGTGGTGTGCCTCCGGATTTTTTCAATGGAAAAAATGTGCCTTGGCTCAAAAAAGGTTGAAAAACACTGCATTAGGGCAATAGGTAAGCTGGAGCCTATCCCAGCTGACTTGGGGCGAGAAGCAGGGTACACCCTGGACTGGTCGCCAGCCAACCACAGGACACATTTAGACAAAAGTAAGAAAATAAAACAGAATCTGGGGATAAACAGCAGGAAATTCCACAATATATGCCCCAGTTTTTTTAACCGTAGGAGAGGCCCTGACCAGAAAATGTTCTCTATTATGGGGACAGCGCGTTGTGTCCTTGAGCAAGACACTTCACCCTAGCTCCTGATGGGTTGTGGTTAGGGCCTTGCATGGCAGCTCCCGCCATCAGTGTGTGAATATGTGTGTGAATGGGTGAATGTGGAAATAGTGTCAAAGCGCTTGGAGTACATTGAAGGTAGAAAAGCGCTATACAAGTACAACTATGGAACTCTCTACCTGACACTTTCAAAAAACAAACAAAATTGGGGCTAGTTGAGCAACAATTGTGTTCCCATGTTTAGTGTTTACTAATTTTTACTTATTGGTTCTTATCTAGTTTACACTTTGTCTGTGTTATTATTATTATTGGCTTTTATCTAGTTTGCACTTTAGAATAGAATACAATAGAAAGTACTTTATTGATCCCTGGGGGAAATTCAGCACCACAGTTCGCTCACAATAAACTATAAACACTTAGGTATTTTGTACATGTGAATAATATAAATACAGTCTATTATACATTCAAGTACAGTCAAAAAGGAACATATGCATTATACAGTCTGATGGCTGTCGGTATGAAGGACTTTGTCTGTTATTATTATTATTGGCTTTTATCTACTTTGCACTTTGTCTGTTTTATTACTATTATCATAATTATCGACTCCTCTTTGCCTCATTTTTTTTACTTTCCTATTTTAATTATGTTAGATCTGTGTTGTTGTTGGGGACAAAAGTGTTGTAGATTAGCTTTGGCTACAAACACTATGATGCATGCATTGGATGACTGTTTCAGATAGCTATGTTTCTGTATCTGTCCCTATTTAAAAAAAAAAGTTCATTTATTTATTTATTTCAGGCAATGACATTAAAAAGTACAAAGTTGACAACACATAATAATATAAATGAATATAGTGCAAAAGGTAATGTATAGTATGTAATGCATAATTGTCCAGTTTTGCCTGAAAGGGAGTGGGAAGAAGATAATGTATTTAATCCCACCCCCAGTTCTCCATTCAGTGATTATTCACATGAGTTTCACTCTTACTATGTTCAAGGATTATAGTACAGATGTTGTATCATAGTGGCATTACCACAGGTAACAATAATTATTACACTGTAACAATAATTTGTATCAACAATGTAGGAATAATGAATTTACCAACAATGGTAATAGTGGGCTGGCTCAGGGTGGAGGACAGAGTAAAACAACTTGCACTGAGCCTAGTCTATAAAATCCGCTACACCTCCCTGATACAGAAGTACTTGTCAAACTACTTCCTTAACGTAAATGACCGCCATAACCACAACACCAGAGGGAGCTCCACTAACCATGTTAAACCCAGATTCCGATCTAACAAATGTCTTAACTCATTCTCTTTCTATGCCACATCAACATGGAATGCACTCCCAACAGGTGTAAAAGAAAGGGCATCTCTATCCTCCTTCAAAACCGCACTAAAAGAACACCTCCAGGCAACTTCAACCCTAAACTAACACCCTCCCCTCCCTTCCCCTTCCTCATCATACCTCTTCGGATTGTAAATAATCAAATGTAACTTTTTCTTATACTTTCTGATCTCTCTCTCTCTGTGTCCACTACTTGCTGTACATATCCTACCAAGTCAGTACTACACTGTTCCAATGTCCATTTGTCTGATGATGCAATTGTTGATGACTGAAGTGTTGATACCAACCAAACCTAAACCCCCCCCCCCCCCCCATATCCCACACTTGAGATTGTAAATAATGTAAATAATTCAATGTTTATACTCTGATGATTATCTTTTGTGATGACTGTATTATGAAAGTAGTGTATATCTGTATCATGAATCAATTTAAGTGGACCCTGACTTAAACAAGTTGAAAAACGTATTCGGGTGTTACCATTTAGTGGTCAATTGTACGGAATATGTACTTCACTGTGCAATCTACAAAGAAAAGTCTCAATCAATCAATCAATCAATCAATCATAATTATTGACTCCTCTTTGCCTCATTGTTTTTACTTTCCTATTTTAATGATGTTAGATCTGTGTTGTTGTTGGGGACAAAAGTGTTGTAGATTAGCTTTGGCTACAAACACTATGATGCATGCATTGGATGACTGTTTCAGATATCTATGTTTCTGTATCTGTCCCTATTTCAAAACAAAACAAAAAAACAACAACCCATTTACCATTTACTATACAGCCAAAAACAAACAACATAATGAATACCATCATCTTAAATTCACATCAGGGATGACAACTTATTGACCATTGCTTGTTTTGAACTTCACAGCCTTCTAAATCTTGACAAAGTCTACAATTGTCCTCATTGTTGACCACTTATTCAGTAATATGACAAGTTCAAGTCTTCATTAAGTACAATATTACCCAAGAGTAAAACAACTTGCACTGAGCCTAGTCCATAAAATCCGCTACACCTTCCTGATACCGAAGTACATGTCAAACTACTTCCATAACGTAAATGACCGCCATAACCACAACACCAGAGGGAGCTCCACTAACCACGTTAAACCCAGATTCCGATCTAACAAAGGTCTTAACTCATTCTCTTTCTATGCCACATCAATATGGAATGCACTCCCAACAGGTGTAAAAGAAAGGGCATCTCTATCCTCCTTCAAAACCGCACTAAAAGAACACCTCCAGACAACTTCAACCCTAAACTAACACCCTCCCCTCCCTTCCCCTTCCTCATCATACGTCTTCGGATTGTAAATAATCAAATGTAGACACTTTTTCTTATGATTTCTGATCTCTCTCTCTCCACTACTTGCTGTACATATCCTACCAAGTCAGTCCTACACTGTTCCAATGTCCATTTCACTGATGATGCAATTGTTGATGACTGAAGTGTTGATACCAACCAAACCTAAACCACCCCCACCCCTCCATATCCCACACCCCAGATTGTATATAATGTAAATAATTCAATGTATATACTCTGATGATCACCTTGTGTGATGACTGTATTATGATGATAGTATATATCTGTGTCATGAATCAATTTAAGTGGACCCCGACTTAAACAAGTTGAAAAACTTATTCGGGTGTTACCATTTAGTTGTCAATTGTACGGAATATGTACTTCACTGTGCAATCTACTAATAAAAGTTTCAATCAATCAATCAATCAGACAACATAGCAATAATGGTAATAGACAACATAGCAATACTATGTAAATACTAAATAAACCAGAACAAAAAAACAACAACCCATTTACCATTTACTATACAGCCAAAAACAAACAACATAATGAATACCATCATCTTAAATTCACATCAGTGATGACTACTTATTGACCAGGGCTTGTTTTGAACTTCACAGCCTTCTAAATCTTGACAAAGTCTACAATTGTCCTCATTGTTGACCACTTACTCAGTAATATTACAAGCTCAAGTCTTCATTAAGTACAATATTACCCAAGCAGCTATACAGGATTAGCCTTCTAAGTAGTTGAAAGGCAGTAGATTGGCACACAAAAGGCAGCATGATGATAGCAGTGAGCTAATAATCACAATGGCTCCAAGGGCTCCGACTACTACCTGGAACACACACACACTGTGGATGCCATTTCAAACGGGAAAAGCTCGCTGTGCTGGGTTACATCGGCGTTATATACAAGCTGAAAACACACACGTTGTTCTGAACACACGCCGGAATGATTGCACCGCATGTGCTTGACGCTAACCGCTGGGAGGGATCAGTTTGCAGCCAGACAATACACCGCTCCACGCTGGCATTCCCCAATCAGTGCTAGCAGCTAGCCGGCTAGCTGTGATTGCTAACCCGCTCCAGAGCGCAGGACAGCCCGGTCTCAAAGGCTAACTTGGCCAGCCTGGTGCTAACAGGCGAATTAGCCCCAGTGGCTAACAACCGCAGTTATACGTTTGACTAAGGAGACATGACACCAGTGGACGCTCACTTACCTTCGGGAGCTTGATCTACAACATCTGTGATGTGTTTGGCGTAGTGGCTGCAACAACAAACAATAGCAGCGAGTAGCAAAGCAGAGCAATTAGCCAACGTTAGTTAGCCACTATAGCTGCAGCGTGCCTTTGGTCGTCTGCCCGTGAACGCAGCACCTTTGAGACGATGCTGTCATAAATGATGGAGTTGGAATTAAAAAGAGGGAGTAATGTAATGGTAGCCGGGGATGCTGGGACTAGTGTGTGTGAGAGGCACTCAGCAGCATGACAGCATCTTTCTTCATGTTGGGGTGAGAGAACACTTGAAGGGGCTCTCCAAAGTTCAGCCGGTAAAATATCGTCACCCACTGGCCAGAAGTGAGAATACCACAACATTGTGGGAACACACTACTCACTGTATTCGTGGTGCGTTCAATTGCATGCACTTTGATATGGAAGTAGAATTGTATACATTTTATTTGTATATATTTTCAAATCTCAAACATATATTTACAAGTAATGCGTTTATTTATACAAATTATTTATTTATTTGTATATTGATTGATTGATTGATTGATTGAAACTTTTATTAGTAGATTGCACAGTACAGTACATATTCCGTACTAAATGGTAACACCCGAATAAGTTTTTCAACTTGTTTAAGTCGGGGTCCACGTAAATCAATTCATGGTATATCACATTCGTATTTGTATATTTATGAATATATGCATATGTATTAATATCATATTGATATATATATAAGTTGATGTGACAATTCTACTTCCATAGAGGAATGTCTCATCGGCAAAAAAGCGATCCACATATGCTAATTCAATACAAATACAAAATCAAACATATTTGTATTCAAATCTCAAAAATATATTTACAAATACATGTTTATTTATACAAATTCTTGATTTATTTGTATGTCACATTTTTATATATTTACATTTTATTTGTATATATTTTCAAATCTCAAAAATATATTTACAAATACGAGTTTATTTATTAAAATTATTTATTTTTTTGTAATATATCACATTTGTATTTGTATATTTATGAATATATGCATATGTATTAATATCATATTGATATATATAAGTTGATGTGACAATTCTACTTCCATAGAGGAATGTCTCATCAGCAAAAAAGCGATCCACATATGCAAATTCAATACAAATACAAATACAAAATCAAGAATATTTTTATTCAAATCTCAAAAATATATTTACAAATACACGTTTATTTATAAAAATTCTTGATTTATTTGTATGTCACATTTTTATATATTTACATTTTATTTGTATATATTTTCAAATCTCAAAAATATATTTACAAATACGTGTTTATTTATTAAAATTATTTATTTATTTGTAATATATCACATTTGTATTTGTATATTTATGAATATATGCATATGTATTAATATCATATTGATATATATAAGTTGATGTGACAATTCTACTTCCATAGAGGAATGTCTCATCAGCAAAAAAGCGATCCACATATGCAAATTCAATACAAATACAAATACAAAATCAAGAATATTTTTATTCAAATCTCAAAAATATATTTACAAATACACGTTTATTTATAAAAATTCTTGATTTATTTGTATGTCACATTTTTATATATTTACATTTTATTTGTATATATTTTCAAATCTCAAAAATATATTTACAAATACGTGTTTATTTATTAAAAACAATTTTTTATTTGTAATATATCACATTTGTATTTGTATATTTATTAATATATGCATATGTATTAATATCATATTGATATATATAAGTTGATGTGACAATTCTACTTCCATAGAGGAATGTCTCATCAGCAAAAAAGCGATCCACACATGCAAATTCAATACAAATACAAATACAAAATCAAGAATATTTTTATTCAAATCTCAAAAATATATTTACAAATACACATTTATTTATACAAATTCTTGATTTATTTGTATGTCACTTTCTTATATTTATACATTTTATTTGTATATATTTTCAAATCTCAAAAATATATTTACAAATATGCGTTTATTTATACAAATTATTTATTTATTTGTATATTGATTGATTGATTGATTGATTGGTTGAAACTTGTATTAGTAGATTACACAGTACAGTACATATTTCGTACAATTGACCACTAAATGGTAACACCCCAATAAGTTTTTCAACTTGTTTAAGTCGGGGTCCACGTAAATCAATTCATGGTATATCACATTTGTATCTGTATATTTATGAATATATGCATATGTATTAATATCATATTGATATATATAAGTTGATGGGACAATTCTACTTCCATAGAGGAATGTCTCATCAGCAAAAAAGCGATCCACATATGCAAATTCAATACAAATACAAATACAAAATCAAGAATATTTTTATTCAAATCTCAAAAATATATTTACAAATACACATTTATTTATACAAATTCTTGATTTATTTGTATGTCACTTTCTTATATTTATACATTTTATTTGTATATATTTTCAAATCTCAAAAATATATTTACAAATATGCGTTTATTTATACAAATTATTTATTTATTTGTATATTGATTGATTGATTGATTGGTTGAAACTTTTATTAGTAGATTACACAGTACAGTACATATTCCGTACAATTGACCACTAAATGGTAACACCCCAATAAGTTTTTCAACTTGTTTAAGTCGGGGTCCACGTAAATCAATTCATGGTATATCACATTTGTATCTGTATATTTATGAATATATGCATATGTATTAATATCATATTGATATATATAAGTTGATGGGACAATTCTACTTCCATAGAGGAATGTCTCATCAGCAAAAAAGCGATCCACATATGCAAATTCAATACAAATACAAATACAAAATCAAGAATATTTTTATTCAAATCTCAAAAATATATTTACAAATACACATTTATTTATACAAATTCTTGATTTATTTGTATGTCACTTTCTTATATTTATACATTTTATTTGTATATATTTTCAAATCTCAAAAATATATTTACAAATACGCATTTATTTATACAAATTATTTATTTATTTGTAATATATCACATTTGTATTTGTATATTTATTAATATATGCATATGTATTAATACCATGTTGATATATATAAGTGACAATTCTATTTCCATAGGGGAATGTCTCCTCGGCAAAAAAGCGATCCACACATGCAAATTAAATACAAATACAAATACAAAATCAAGCATATTTATATTCAAATCTCAAAAATATATTTACAAATTCATGTTTATTTATACAAATTCTTGATTTATTTGTACGTCACATTTTTATATCTATACATTTTATTTGTATATATTTTCAAATCTCAAAAATAGATTTACAAATACACGTTTATTTATACAAATTATTTATTTATTTGTATATTTATTAATATATCTATATGCATTAATATCATATTGATATATATAAGTTGATGAGACAATTATACTTCCATATTTGATCAAGTGTCTGTAGCTTTGTACTGTACTGTATAGTGAGCTGATACCAACATTTTAAATATACTGTCCTGCATTGACGTAATCTGGACTGTACATAAATGTTTAATTTGAAAATTTAATTTTGTTTATAGATTATATGCAATCTGTTGTTGTGTTCCCTAATTTGAGTGTACATAAAGGAAGGTGTGTGTTGGTGACATGATCTGGACTGCACCTGGTTTTAAGAACCCTTTAAAAAATAGAATTTCATTGACAACCTGGTCTGGTGAAGATTATGTCCTTTATTTAAAATTAAATTAAAATTAAAAAAAACCTAAAATAAAATAGAAACAGTTTGTAGTTAATGAAAATGAGTCAAATGAACTGTTAAAGGTTAGCACTATTAGTGGACCAGCAGCACACGCAATCATGTGTGCTTCACTGACTATATCCCTTGCAAACTCTATTGATATACTAGCAGGGGTCACCAACGCGGTGCCCGCGGGCACCAGGTCGCCCGTAAGGACCAGATGAGTCGCCCGCGGGCCTGTTCTAAAAAAAAAATAAAATAAAAAAATTGTTTTAAATTTAAAAAAAATTTTTTTTTTTTTTTTATTTTTTTTTTTAAATTAAATCTACATAGAAAAAACACAAGATACACTTTCAATCAGTGCATCAACCCAAACAACCTCCCCCATGCACACTCATCCACACCCACTCACACAAAAGGGGTTATTTCTTTCTGCTACCAATATTCTGGTTCCCACAACATAGACAACACATCTGCAAGGGACACAGTCCCTGAAGCACACATGATTGTATAGGCTGCTGGTCCACTAACATTTTCATTAATTACTATTTTTTATGTAATTATTTTTATATTGTTTTACTTTCTTTTTTATCCAAGAAAATGTTTTTTATTTATTTATCTTATTTTATTTTATTTTTTAAAAAAGGGCCTTATCTTCAACAGACCAGGGGCCGTACTTATCAAGCTTCTTAGAGTGCCATTTTACACTTAAGTCCTGAAAATTTGCGAAATTTAGTCCTACTCTCAAACTTAAGAATAAAAGCTTTTTATCAACGTTCTTAAGTCCAAGAATCACTCCTACTCTCCACGATATTTAAGAGACCTTCAGAGGTGTCTTAAGTGGTTAGGAGTTGCCAGCAGGGGATGGCACTGAGGCGAGAGATGTGCGCGAACGTTCATCTTTGTTTGATGACGAGCAGCTGATCAAACGGTATCGTTTAGACAGAGCAGGTATTATTTTTGTCACAGATTTAATAATTTTCGATGCCTTGTTGATTTCTGCATGTGGCTGCAGTGGACTAGTATATAGAGAGCCACACACACCAGTTTCAAATTAGTTGCCTAATTAATGAATTGGAAAGAAAATGTTATGAGAGTAGCGTATGTGTGTGGCACACACATACGCTAGGTTACAGCATGTGAGGTGAGTGACGTCAGTGAGTGTGTGGGCGAGAGAAGAGAGGGAGCGGTATTGTGAGTGCGAGCGGGGACTAGTTTGTTTTGTGTTGGATTGGCTGTGTGCAAGCAATCAATAAAGCAAGATTTGCAACTAATCGCCGGACTCATCATTCACTCTAAAGTCGTCCGCTGTGGAGACCCACTGCCGGGTAAAGTGAAGGGTGTTGCCCCGAGCATACATCCTGGAGAAGTGTCTCCCCTGCCTCTTTGTTATTGTCTGGGAGCAGGAAGCAGGAAAGGTGCAACAAAAAGGAAACATTTATTTTTGATTCATTGCCAATATTGTTTGTTTGTTTTGTATTATTTTGTAGTTTATTGTCAAAATATACACTCCCATTGTCCACTTAAATATTTCTAAGATATTTCTTTATTCTTAGACAAGGGATTCCCTTCCGTGATTGGTCATTTCTATGGACACAGAAATGACGTCACCTAAAATTCCGTTTACGGCACATAGTAATGTCGTAATTCAGCTCTGAGTGTGACACTTAAGATTCAGTCCTACACTTCGCTGAAAGTGTGAGTAAGACGCTTGATAACTAACTTTTAAGTGCAGCTTTCAGCGAAGAATTTATTTACTCTTAAGTCAACTCTTAGCAGACTTCTTAGGAGTAATTCTAAGAAGCTTGATAAGTACGGCCCCAGGTTGTCAATGAAATTAGATTTGTTTAAAGGGTTTTTTAAACCAGGCCCAGTCCAGATAATGTCCAAGTCGGACTCAGCAACACACACCTTCATTCATGTACACAGAAAAAAATTAGGGAACACAACAGATTGCACATAATTTATAAACAAAATTACATTTTCAAAATAATTTTGTTTATAAATTATATAAATGTACAGTCCAGATTATGTCCAGGTCACTCAAATTAGGGAACACAACAACAGATATCATATAATCTATAAACATAATTATACTTTCAAAATAAGCCTTTGAGGACTTCTCATCTTTTTTTTAAATGTTTTTTGGCATCATTATCGTTTTCAACCATGTAACTTTCTAAAGTTAGAAAATACTGAATAAATGTTTTAAAGAAAGTAATACTAAGTGAATATCTGTTTTTGGCCTTAAAAATAAACATTTTATCGAGTACTATAATTAAATTGACTAAATCATGATTGTCAATGAACTCTCCTAAAATAACAGAAACCCCATTAAGCTTCATAAACAAACCAATCCTTAAACACATTTTTTTTAACTTCCACCCAAAACAAAGACACAATATGACAATACCAAAACAAATGCAGGGTGGATTCAGGCTCCTGACAACAAAATCGGCAATCATCTGACTCTGTCATATTCCATAATTTTAACATTTTTCCTGTGGGTAAGAAGTTATAAATAATTTTAATTTGAAAATAACGATTTTGCAAATCGATAGTGGTTTTATAGATTAGTTTGAATATGGCATCCCATGGCAACGGGCAGTCAAAAAAGTCCTCCCATTTTCCATTTGTGTTGTATGAGGCAGCCTTCAAAGATTTCTTTATTAAATAGAAATTATATATTTTTCTATTTATTTTAGTTCCTTTTTGCCAACTAGAATTTCTTATTAGAGGTTTACAAACTAATAATTTAGTAGTTCCATAATTAATTATTTGTTTCCATCTTTTCCCAATTACTCCAGTTAGTTGATAAAATGAAAAGCTTGAGCAAGCATCACCATACATAGCTCTAAATTCATCATACTTCATAATTTTACCATTCTCATTGATAATATCATTGACTAAAATGATTCCTCTTTCAAACATATTTTTCCAAAAGAAAGGCTTTCCATCTATTACAATATTAGAGTTCATCCATATTAACTGCTGCAAAATATCGTCTCTTTTTTCTGGCACATAAAATTGAAAACACCACTATGAGTGGATTGTTTCCTTTATGAACCCCGCCATGTTTCCCAGCAGACTCTCTGGGAGGGGATCACTTGTAAAAAAGGATACAATTTATTTTGATACAGTATATGTTTTTTGTCCAACAGGACATTTGTGTACCACTCAATGTTTAAATACATCTTTGGAACAATTGATGCTTTTAAAGACAGACACATAGCTTCAAGGTTGAGAAGTTTCAGGCCCCCATATTCATACTCTTTGTACAAAACCTTTCTTTTAATCTTTTCTGGTTTGCCGTTCCAGACAAAATCGAAGACCCTCCGCTCATAAATCTTAAAAAAGTTTTGTGATGGAGCTGGTAATGACAAAAACAAATAAATAAATTGAGGAATAATTAACGAGTTGGCAATAGACATTTTACCATACAAGGTTAGGGATTTCCCTTTCCATAATTGCATAATTTTGTCCAGCTTTCTTAGTCGATTATCATAATTTACTGAGCCTAGATCTTCCAGATTTTCTGGGACAACAACACCAAGTATGTTAACTGGTCCATCTGTCCACAAAACAGGCACTTTGCATTCCATTCGAAAGGACGTTCCCTTTAGATTTCCGATCCTTAACATTTTACATTTATCATAATTAAGCTTAAGGCCAGATTGCTGTGAAAATATGTCCAAAAGATTAAGAAGGTTCCGCAAACAATGAGGAAAAATCTTATCTTTGTGAATCAGCCTTTTCTGACATGAACTTCATTAAGAACAAACACAGAACACGCCTCACTTATGCACATCTGCAAGACTCACTCAGAGTTGCAGTGTCAAGTTACACACCAGAGTACAACACACTAGTTAACAGCATGCAATGCCAGGCTTCCCACTAACTGACAAAGAAACAGATAACAGATTTGGTGTCCAGTTCAAAGTGTGACATGATTTAAACATTTGAGAGTTTACTTTTGTATTTTACATGAGTTATTATTTGTACAAACATGGTGCAAAGTAATTCATGATTTGTTAAAAAATGTTAGTGGCTAGCTAGTTAAAATGGGATATTGTGATTTCACAAGACTGTCTTAGAAGTGATCATTTGAAAATGTTCAATTTGAAAAATGTGCACTTAGAGAAAATATAAAAATAAAGTGTTGCATATTGATATTTATCTGTTTCTATATATATTTATTGTGAGAAATCATTAAGATGATCAGTGTTTCCACAAAGATAAATATAATTAATTATTATTAACAGAGTTAAAGGTAAATTGAGCAAATTGGCTACTTCTGGCAATTTATTTAAGTGTGTATCTAACTGGTAGCCCTTCGCATTAATCAGTACCCAAGAAGTAGCCCTTGGTTTCAAAAAGGTTGGTGACCCCTGATATACAGTATATTGTTTGAATGAGTGAGAATGAGTGTAAATGGGGGAGGGGTTCTTGGGTTGGTGTACTAAGTGTATCTTGTGTTTTTATGTTGATTTAATTAAAAAATAAAATAAAATAAAATCTACTGTCCTTTTTGTCCTGGAATAATTTCAAAGACATTTGATTGATAATACAAAATTTACAAAAGTATGGAGGACCAAATGCGACAAAAATTAATGAATAAATTAATATCTAACTAATGACTTCTGTCATTAATTGTAGTTATTCAATGTTTCATTAATGTATTTATTTATTTCATTACTATTCGTATTTATTTCATTAATTAATGTCACATTTAAGTAATTGTTTAAAAGTGTATGTATTTAATGTTGTCCAATTTGGCCCTCCGTACATAAGAGGTTATTTATTTTTCAATTGAATCAGAATCAGAATAGTTTTATTGCCATTGTTTGAGAACGGGTTCACAAACTAGGAATGTTTCTTGGTACAATCGTGCAACATAAAAACACATAACACAGAATAGGTAATAAAAATGAGCTATAAAAACTGTAAGGCTATATTAAGGGCATGCATTCAACAACAAAAAAAAAATTTTATTTCATTATTTTATCAATTTGATTCTTTTTTTAAAAATATTTATACTGTGGCTGCTGTAGCAAAGTAATTTCCTGCAAAGGCTCAAAAGATGGTCAATAGGATGTATTGTGGTAGTTTGATCACTAGATGGCGCAAGTCTCAATTACTGCATTAACTACAATTCACACAATCAATGCAAAGGATTTTCATCCTATATCAATTGTGATGTAAACACACCTGTTTATTTTAACTTGTGACTTTTTAAAACATTCACATTCTGTAACAGAGAATGATGATCTTTTATTATTGATTGCTTAATGTATTTTTAAACTACATTTGTCAGTTTCCTGTTCCTTTGTTTTCTACCCTGGAAATTTGTCAGTTTCCTGTTCCTTTGTTTTCTACCCTGGAAAATAATCTTTTTGAGTTTTTGAAAAGCGCTCTATAACTAACTATTTCATTGTTATAAGAAGAAGTGAGTCAATCTGCATAAAAAGGATGTTATCCCTAAATGGTAAATGAACACAATTTTCTTAGAATAAACATTAGTGAAGAATTCCATTTGTATTCTATTTAATTACATTTTATTTTAGACCCATTCCGTGTACAATCAATCAGTCATACTCCAAATACACATTAGATTTTTTTACTTAATTTTTATTAATGCAATTTTTAATTATTCATTAATGTACTTGTTTGTTTTCTTCATTGCGGTTTCTCCCTATTAGAACATTATTTAAACACAAGAAGTGACCACGCAATTTGGAATTGCTGAGACTTGGAGGAGTTGCAATGAATAAACTCCACTTCTTTTGACTCCTTTTTGAAAATATTGAATTACACAACTTTAAAACACAGTGTATTGTAATATAACTTTGTAGGATGTCCGAAAGAACCATTACTTTTGGACCTAACTTTCGATAGCTTGCATCAACTGATTGCATCTCTTAGGTTACAGCTGAAAGGAAACATCTTGACATAAAGCTCAAAGAATTGAAAAGTAATAGTAAACCAACCAGCTGAAAAATTCCTATGGTGCCATCCCATTGCTGAATAGACCTTTATTCATCAAGGCAAGCTGTGCAGTTATGGAATTAAGACTCTTATGCCCTCAGCGACAGAAATGGTGCGTACCCGAGAGAACGGCGCTCGTGATTCTGCCTCCCACTGGTACTCAAATTACATCAAATAACTCAGTGACAGGTGCAGTCACAAGATCCAAAACTGACACTTTTCATCCGCTTGGGAGCACTGACTGATTTGTAATTGTTAAATGACCTGCTATATTGTTAGCGTGGTGTTGATCGTTACTGAAAATGTAGTTGTTGATTGAGGGGAGGAGAGAAAAAAAACAAGATTTTAAACTATATTTTTATTATGTATTTCTGCCAACGCTCACAGCAACACGAGACTTTGTCAGACGCGACATATTGCACACACTATACTCTTTCCACTGCTTGATACAGTACTAAAGTTACAGTAGCTCAAGTGCTCAGTAGGACGACCAGGAATGACTACAACTCACAAAAAGCTACACAAAGGCCTCAGATAGACAAACACGAACAAAGGGACATATTTAGGAGCTAAAGCATACTTTTATGAGGATGTGGCTGTTCTAGGTGCTTGATGCTTCACCGTGCTGCAGACCACACATTTTGGACCTCAGATATACATGGTGTTCTCTTGGGACACAGCAGGCGACTTAGCGTGGCGTAAGTATGAGTGATGGACACACCAAGCTTAGAGTGGGTGCCTGAAGTTCTGGCCGGCGAAACGGGCCTTGCTGCCGAGCTCCTCTTCAATCCTGAGCAATGAGAGAGGAGAAATTGTCACAAAGATCTACAAAACAGCAAAGTTGCTT
Organism: Entelurus aequoreus; assembly: GCF_033978785.1. Taxonomy (NCBI): domain Eukaryota; kingdom Metazoa; phylum Chordata; class Actinopteri; order Syngnathiformes; family Syngnathidae; genus Entelurus; species Entelurus aequoreus. The sequence goes on from NC_084737.1 coordinate 61,544,550, forward strand.
ATATCATCAACCAACACAAGTCCCAGATCAGAGCAGCCCAAGTCTGCGACGTACATAGTCAACTGCTTTTCTCCGAATTAAATCTGAGACAGAAAAAGGTCATTTCTATGAAGAAAAAAAAAAGGTTTGTTAATGTTGACCGTTACCGCTAAGCAGTGTGAAACGGCAACATAACTGTCAAGTTACACTGCATTAACTCTAAGAATGTCAAGATGGGCCAGTTTGCCTGAAAAAGTATGCCATCGCATTGTCAATTAATACATTTTATTGCCAATCACCTCTGGCAAATATCGTATTCATTTTTAGTACCTCAGCTCACAAGCTAACAGCTAATTTGTCTCCATACACAGTGTGGTGCCACTCCTTTAAGATAATAATAATAATCACCTCCATTATGGCAAATTAACTGCATTTGTTAGTATCATTATCACTGAAGGACAAGGCTGAAAATATTACACACAGAAAGAGAATAAGGGACTAGTTTGAATATTGTGTTGATATTGTTAAACTGTCAGTAGCACTCACAGTAAATACATTGCAAAATTAACAGTTAATATGTGATCGATATCGGTATTGGCCAATCTCACTCATGGATAGATATCAGAAAATTGCAGCATAAAACCCATCATCCCTAATGAAATCATGCCCACACTGACTTTTTGCTCTGTGCAAAGTAAGTTTCAAAATAAAAGCAGGGATTCTACCATAGCAACTAGCAAAGTGCATTCATTTCTTTTTTTTTTTTTTGTTAGAACTGGAAGAAAGACTTGAGCAAGTACAAAAGCTTTGTCATTGTAGTCGAGACACTAAGGCAGCATTTATGTTAGATTTGAGTATGCAATATTATATAAAAACAAAAAAATAAAAAATCTGCACAAATGAAGGGAAAACAAACTGCCGTAGGTTCTAAAGTCTCTGGTGAATGTCACTAGTAAATATGCAGGCAGTGGCTAGTTTCAGTTTCAATTTAATTAGAGCCATCTTCAAAAAGTCAAAGATTTAATTCCGAGGTGTCCGTTTTAACTATCAACCTTGCAGTCGCATCACCTGACATTAAATCAACCCTCACCCCCTCCATGGGAGCAAGGCAGATCAATACCTGCTGGGGCCCCGTGTGCAGTCTGTGTGTTAGGAGGTGTAGCTTTCCTTTTGTAAAAGGTAATGATTTGTTACGACTTTTGCTTCCTTTATTTAGTCAAGTTTGATGTCCTCTTGGCATTGTGAGTCAGAGTAGAGGTCCTCAAACTGTGGATTAGCTTTTTTTTGAGGTGGAGAAAGTTGCAAATGAGATCGTTTTTTGTTCTCTTTAATGCAAGACTAAATCTTTCATAAGTACCATTTGATTAACTTTGGAATATTCACGTATATGTAATAGAGCACATCCATGTGGCGTCACAGACTCCTCGTGACTGGTCTGTATACATTACTACATATCACCGTCTGTTGATTTCTCCTAAAAAAATTATTGAACGTCGATGATGGGCAAAATCTAACAACAACTATGAAAATCTTTAGCCGAAGACAGCCCAAGACTCTGGTTTTGTGGACAATCGCTAATCAGTCAGCCAGTCCGAGTGTTGTTGACATAAACTGTTTGCAGTGTATACAAATATATTGTGTCATAGGGCTGCACTTGCCTGAGCAGCTGGTTGTACTTGGCCAAGCGCTCAGATCGGCAGGGTGCACCGGTCTTAATCTGAAAAATAAACATTTGTTTAGAAAACAAACACCTTGAGAGTGTCTTCAACAAGCACACAGCAACTAGACCCAGTAATGACACATTGGCCTTCATGAAGACAGGCAGTACCTGTCCAGTGCAGAGACCGACCACAAGGTCAGCAATGAACGTGTCTTCGGTCTCTCCAGAGCGGTGGCTGACCATCACACCCCAGCCGTTGCTCTGGGCCATCTTGCAGCTACAAGGAACAAAAATGCATATAAGCTTTATTTACATGCTGGGAATTGTGGGTAGAAGGTGCGCCTGGACTGCAGTGTTGACAAAACATACGCCTGCAGAGACTCTGTGACCGAGCCAATCTGGTTGACTTTGAGCAGCAGGCAGTTGCAGGACTTTTCGGCCACGCCCTTGGCGATGCGCTTGGGGTTGGTGACGGTGAGGTCGTCGCCCACCACCTGGATACTGGTGTTGGCTGTAAATTTGGCCCACGCCTCCCAGTCATCCTGGTCGAAGGGGTCCTCAATGGACACAACTGTGGGGTACAGGAGACAATGTTACTCACAAGGCAGGTCGTAACACACGACTACACAAGGAGGCTGCTGGTAAACGAGCTGCTGCAAATGTTGTAAGGTGTGGCAAAAATAAAAAAAACTAGAGGCCAATAGAGGTTTTATAGAGGTTGTTTTTTGAGAATTGAGTCATCGGTACCCACAACTTGCAAACACTTGCAGGCAAGTAGTGGCACTGTGCTGGTGTCACATTTTCAAATGATGGAACAAGTAGATAGAAACAAAGCAAATCAGCTTTAAGTCAAAACACTGCATTATATCTTGTTATGGCTCGCAGATTTTCAGCAGGCAGATGCTTGCTCTTTTGGTCTGTTGACTATGTCTTTTTAAAGTACAGGTTGTCCACAAAGTCACATCAAGTAGCATAGCCTCATCAATATTTTGCCCCAGGTTGTTGATGTCCTGTATCTTTGTTCAATACACAATGTATGTCTTTAATATAATTATACAATTAATCAGTTATATGTAATATAATTTACAGAAAAAAGCCCAAAAGAGTGTTATCTGGTGAAATAAATGACTAACATTGTGGACATGCCACACTTTTATCCCTGCAGCATATAAAACAGTGCGACTCATTTATGGATTATTCTTCACTAACGGCCAAAATCTTTTGTGCTCAAATAGTTTTCATTAAACACGAACAGAAACACTATAAAAGGTGTGTTATTGTTTGTGCTATGGGGCCATCTTTTGGACGAGTTCACTCATTGCAGGTGCATGTGCAGGTGAACGTCTACAGTATTTTCTTCCGTTTAGTGCTTTGAACCGTTCCGTCTTCTAATCGTCCATAGCGTTTCTGCTGGTATGGATTCTCCTTTCATCACTCCAAGAATCGTTTGGAAGTTTTGTAATACAACTAAAAATAGTTCATACTGACTAAACCGTCCCATGTGTGATGTCTGTAGGAGTGTTTCATGCATATTTGTACGCGCTATCGTAATCTAATGACGCTAGCGTCGTTAGCATTAGCTAATATGCTAACACGTGTACAAGTGTAGGTGCTAGTATTATTAACTTACAAGGGCATTATTTTTGTGTCGTTTCAGTTCCACAAATTTCTGAGTAAAGTTACCAAAACATCACCGTAAATTTATTAAGTCTGTTTAGCTGATTGGAGAGCTCGCTTCAGCAGCTCTTAGGTTCATGACGATGACTTATGTTTTCTTTGATCAGCCGTTTTACTACCGTGTTACAGACACTGTTTGGAAACACTGAATTTATGTAAATAAAAATTTACTAAACACACAATGCATATATCTGCAGCTTACAGTCTGATACAATATATGGAAAAATATTTTTTTCTTCTAAAATTTAGTGGGTGTACTCCTTGAAAATAAGTGAGGTATTCAGATGTACCCAAAACAGACAAATGTAAAATATGTGCTTTAGTTTTCTGTTGAAACAGATAGTTTGTCAAGATTTAAACAATGAGGTGTGTGAAACGTTCAAAGACCCACCAGGGTAATCTTTGACGAAGCTTCTGTAGAGGTCAGCCAGCTTGTCAGAGGAGATGTAGCGGCTGGGGTCATCAGGAGACTTGAAGTCCAGGTCGTACTTTCCACCTTTGTAGAACTCTGAGGCGGCCACATCCATGCCGATGACAATTTTGTCAGTGTAGCCAGCCTTGCCGATGGCATTCTTAAGCAACTCCAGAGCTTAAAAAAACAACAACAAAAAACAGAAAATGTAAACATTTACCAATTAACGGGATGGTTGCTTTTTTAGGATGTTGACCTGACATTGGAGTCAGTGGCTGGCAGCAAGTGCACTCAAGTTGAGGCCTCAATTTAGCAGCCATATGTCAGCCAGTTAGTGACATGATAAGTAAAGTAGCTTCCTGGACATCTAAAAATATCTTAAAAAGACCAGTTAAAACGGTGAGAACGCACGCCAGCAGAGGGCGCCGCTGTAGTGGCTGCTGGTTGCATGAGTTATGGGCTCTTCTGTATCCTCCTTTTTGTTTTTGAGGTTTTCCTCTTGTTTTTAAGTGTTTTTTACCTTTTGGTTCAGGCCCCTACGGGACTGCACAACTGCTTTTTTGTGGACTTTTGGATCAGCCTCGTGGGAGTCTTTTGGCCATAGCCATGTTTGCACTGGAGACTAGCTTCTTGCTCTCTCCCAAACTGGAGTCCGCAGAGAGAGCCTGGAGGTTTTGCTGTAGACGCGGAGGAAGAGACTGAGCTGCAGAGCTGGCGTTGAGATGGTGGAGCTTCACCAAGTCTTGGCTGGACGAGCCTGTATCAGACACTTCGGTCTCCCTGGACAGACTCTCAAACGGGACATTGGCCGTGGGCTGGTGGGCGGCCAGTTGGATCTGTTACAGTCTCTGGCTGTGCTGCCCCCACTCCAGCAGACGATGGCTTTAAAAGTGTGTTTTTGTTTGTTTGTTTGTCTATGCATGGTGCAATCATATGTGTGCAGTATATATAATTTATTGCTTGTTGTGGGTTTTTTGTTGCATTTGACTTTTTTTGCTGTTTGTAGAAATGGCGTTGCTGAAGAGACAGATGGTTCACCAGCTCTGCCTTCTTTTAATGTCTTTTATGTCCTTTGATGTTTCCATCTTGTTTTATTGTGTTTTACCTTATTTTTGTAGACTTTTTGAACCTGCACTGCAAACACATGATTTCCTCATGTGTGAGAATTAAAGTCTATCCTGTCCTATCAATAACCACCCTCTTTCTTTCTCACCTTCCTTGTTCTCCAGGATGTTGGGTGCAAAGCCTCCCTCGTCTCCCACATTGGTGGCGTCTTTGCCGTATTTCTCCTTGATAACGTTCTTCAAGTTGTGGTAGACTTCAGCACCAATACGCATGGCCTCCTTGAAGGTGCTGGCGCCCACAGGCAAGATCATGAACTCCTGCATAGCCAGCTTGTTGCCCGCGTGGGAGCCACCATTGATGACATTGAATGCCTAAAAGAAAGAAGGAATCCAAATTAGATCATTTGTATTTAGCACACTGCTGGCTATTCTAAATTAATATTAGCGTTATACTCACAGGCACAGGGAGGATGACTTCAGGGTTGCCAGCCAGGTCAGCAATATGACGGTAGAGTGGCACGCCCTTCTCAGCAGCACCAGCCTTGCACACAGCCAGGGACACGCCCAGGATGGCATTAGCACCAAATTTAGCTAAGGTGGGAAAAACATCCACACTGTAGTTAGATATATTGTATTTCTCTCAACAATGCACTGGAGCAGGTATCTTACATTTGTTCTCTGTTCCATCCATGTCCAACATCAGCTTGTCAATCTTCTCCTGCTCTAGAACGTTCACATTCTGGAGTCCACACACCCAAAAAAGTCATGTTAATGTAACAACGCAAAAGGAAGAAGCAAATCTCTCGTATTAATTTTTAATACACTTTATGTGTCCCACTTAGGGAAATGTGTCATAGACATAGACAAGATAAGTACAAAAACAATTGTTAGAAAAGACAGCATTTCACAATTACACATTTGGCAGCACGTTATTCATTCCACAAAAAGCGTACACTTAAGAGATCTCTACCAAATAAAGTATTAAGTCATTTCAGGAATGGTTATGTGTAGTACCATTAGTTAGACAATAAATGGTCCTACCTTGCTAACCAGTGCAGGTGCAATTGATTTATTGATATGCTCAACAGCTTTTGAGACACCTGCAAAGGACAAGCAGACCATAACTGACCCAGGCTGAGGACGACCATGCAGAGCAGGGGAGGAAAACAAACACAGAACATGCCAAAGTTATAAAATTGTATACACATACTGTATCTTCCGAACTCTAAGCCGCTAGTTTTTTCCCAATGCTTTAAAACCTGCGGCTTATAAAATGGTGCGGCTAATTTATGGATTTTACTTCGCTAATACTCATAATATTTAGTATTAAACAAATAGTATTCAACACTCAAAAGGTGTGTTATTGTTTTGTGCTATGACGCCATCTTTTGGACGAGTTCACTCACTGCAGGTGGTGGGTTGAAAATATACTTCCAGTTTCGTGCCTTGAACTGAAGTATAACCGTCCATTGCACTTCTGCTTAAAAGATCCCTTCATTCATCACTCCAAGTAACGTTTAAGTTTTACAATATACTAAGTCATTCTTAATAAACCGTCCCATGTGTGATGTCTGTAGGATCATTTCATGCATATCTATAAGTGCTATTGTAATGTATTCAAGCTTGCATCATTAGCATTAGCTAATATGCTAACACATTTACAAGTGTCTGTGTTAGTATTATTAACTTACAATGGCATTTTTGTATTGTTTCAATTTCGAAAATTCAGGTAGCGGGCCCATGACGATGACTTCTGTTTTGTTTGATCAGCCGCTTTACTGCCGTGTTACAGGCACCATTTGTGAATGTGTGTGTGAATGGGTGAATGTGGAAATACTGTCAAAGCGCTTTGAGTACCTTAAAGGTAGAAAAGCGCTATACAAGTATAACCCATTTATCATTTGGAAACAATTAAAAAAAGGTACATAACTAAACATTTACAACAAAATATTTTGGACCAGTTTTTTCTGTGGCTTATATAGTCTGGTGTGGCTAATACATGTAAAAAAAAAAATCTTAAATTTGGTGGGTGCGGCTCAAATACCGTTGCACTCTATAGCCCGGAAAATACGGTATTTGGAATGGAGAGCTCCATCTCTGAAGCGGGTGTTATACGCATCTCTATACACTGCCAACGTGCAGAATAGGGTTTTAGAAATATTATAAGCATCTCCTGATGCAATATGATACTATTGCATCTATACTATTGATACTATACTATTGCGCCATTTAGGATGCGATACAATTTGATGTAAAGGCTTCTTGACTAATGAAGAAAGGTGTGATACTTTCATGGTTTATATGCACTGTGAGTCATCTTTAAAATAATCCCAGATATTGATAGATTTCAACAGAGGACATTGCCGACAAACTTCCCTTCCCATTTCCTCACAGCTCACTGCGCAAGCAACTTGCATCACCTTTAGATAAAGATGGTGTAGATTGGAATGCAGAGTAAATACACCAATGTGTTTTCTTTCCAATGTTGGACTATTGTTTACTGGCGGTCTTGTAAGATAGTCATCATGACACTACAATTGTTGGAATAAAAAAAAAAAAATCTACATTACCATCCACATTAATAAGTTAGTTGTACGTAGTTAGTTCCCAAAAGCAGACCCATTTTTCATGCTTCTGCGCACAGCGAGCGGTTAGTTAAAACCTTTATTACACCCTCGTTACCTGGTTACACAACGCAGGGCCCAAGAATTCATTTACATATTTTACAGCTCTTTTGACTCCTGACGGGGAGAAGATGGAAGAGTTGGAAAAAGAGACGAGGACAGAGACAGAAAGTGAAGTGTGTCGAAAAGTGCAAAGTCACAAATTAGGTTATGTACCTTTGCCCATGTAGCGAGTTTTGTCATTGTCACGGAGCTCCAGAGCCTCGTAGATGCCTGTGGAGGCACCGCTGGGCACTGCAGCTCTGAAGAGACCTGGTGGCAGAGCGGACATTTTGATAACTTAAAAGTGCTGTGTCATGTTCCAAAACCACTGAAAATGACAGGAAGGAAAAGGGACTTCCGAGGGATGCAAATGTTCTGCCACATTCAGTTTTATACTTGGTACTATTTTATCATTTCCATTTGACAACATGCATGACTAAAGTATATGTTTATCTCTGGGGGTGGGGGGGTGGGGGTGTGGGTGGGGGGGTGTTCTGCAATGCATTTAAACGCCACTATGGTCCACTGTTCTCCCTGCAGTGACAAACGGACCATGTAAAAGGTTCTGGCTGTGGTGCAGTGCACTGTTATGTAACAGGGCCAGACGGGGATCAACTGAGCATGTGCAGTGCATCTGTGAAAGCCTGTCATCCCCCGTATGGCTGAAGGAAGCAGAAATCTATTCAGTTTGACCAGTGGACTGACAAGAGGGTCTGTAATATGGGATTTAATGCATAATAGCTGCTGTCTGGGCCACAAGCTGAAATTCGGCAAATTGTATTGTGTCTTTTGTTAAATCTTTATTGAGATAGTCCTTTGCAGCTTAACAATGCAGCTGAAATTTCATCCCTGTAACAACACACAGGCACAGCATTGTGTCCGACAGGGAGGCTGCTTATGTAACAAAAAAGGGCTTATATGACACTCATCTAAGCGAAAAGGACGACAAATCACACCTGGCTGCTTTGAAAGGGAACTCCATACAGTACCAAAAAAAGTAAAGGAAGCCTAATACTGTAAACAGGCGCACTTAGCAACCATCCCATGCAAATGAAGAGCTGTTGAGCTTTGGTAATTTACTTCCATGTCAGTGCTCATTCAGGTTGCTTCATTGACATTCGGAGGACTTTTTCAGGGTTCAATTAGTCTTTTGTTTTCACCCCCCATAGTACTCCCAGCCAAATGTTATTCACAGTAGCTGAATGTGAATCACACCAACATAAATTCTGCTACTCCACAATATGATGCAAAATTATCATGATGTCCTCTCCTTTTCAATTAACTCATCCTCATTTATACGAGACTGCTGCAACATACAATCAGCATCTGGCCAGCGTTAGCCAATGTACAGGATCATGTTATCTATGCTCTCTTAGGGGAATCATTACAGGAGCTATTTTCACATGCTCAAACAGCTGAGCTCACCCCCTGGCCTCTGAAGTGGCCACTGTGGAGGGTAACTGCTAACAGCAAATTCAAAAAGCTTCTCAAATTCCTCCCTAAAGATTAAAATTAACTAAAAATATTACTAAAGCAGTTTGAGTAGAGTAAATCATTTTCCACAAAATATCGATATCGGCACAATCTGCATTAATGAGCCATGAACAAGCTTTGTGGAATTATAGAGCATTATCTAGTGATTTATCAAGTCCGATAATCCTAATTGCATCATTCTTCTGTTTTTATTTTATTTGACTCCTAAAACCACCATTTCGCTTTAAGAACAAATCTTAAGAGAAAAGTATAATTTGTATTCAATTAAAAAGCATGTCATATGTTTATTGCATGCTCAATGCGCAATAATATAGTTTTGCAATAGATATTACTGTGATAGTATACAGTCGCGATCAAAAGTTTACATATACTTGTAAAAAACAATGTCATGGCTGTCTTGAGTTTCCAATCATTTCTGTGATAGAGTGATTGGAGCACATACCTCCAAATTTTGCAGGACAACCTAAAATCATCAGCCCGGAGGTTGGGTCTTGGGCGCAGTTGGGTGTTCCAACAGGACAATGACCCCAAACACACATCAAAAGTGGTAAAGGAATGGCTAAATCAGGCTAGAATTAAGGTTTTAGAATGGCCTTCCCAAAGTCCTGACTTAACATGTGGACAATACTGAAGAAACAAGTCCATGTCAGAAAAACAACAAATTTAGCTGAACTGCACCAATTTTGTCAAGCGGAGTGGTCAAAAACTCAACCAGAAACTTGCCAGAAGCTTGTGGATGGCTACCAAAAGCGCCTTGTTGCAGTAAAACTTGCCAATGGACATGTAACCAAATATTAACATTGCTGTATGTATACTTTTGACCCAGCAGATTTGGTCACATTTTCAGTAGACCCATAATAAATTCATAAAAGAACCAAACTTCATGAATGTTTTTTTTGACCAACAAGTATGTGCTCCAATCACTATCCCAAAAAAATAAGAGTTGTAGAAATTATTGGAAACTCAAGACAGCCATGACATTATGTCCTTTACAAGTGTATGTCAACTTTTGATTGCGACTGTATCATGAGTTACCCTGCCTGCAGCCAACTAGCTGATCAACCTTTCCAAGATGACTATACCCAATGTGAAATGTCTGAAGTGAAGAGCTGTACAGTACCTTTCTTGGTGTAGAGATCAACCTCCACAGTGGGGTTGCCACGGGAGTCAAAGATTTCACGAGCGTGGACCTTCAGGATGGACATGGTTATTGATCTGCAGACAACCGCAAGAGAGGGAGAAGTCAGCCTTCAGACATGCTCGGTTAGCGTCCGCTCATACTCACCAACTTCAATTGTTGAGAGGAGTGTGTGGGAACAATATAATGCCTCCTTTATAAAACTATGCTGAATCATATATGCTTTTCATACAGACCCAGAAATATAAGTAGGTGTGGCTTCACTTTGTATGTTTACGGCATATCATTGTGAAATGCTTGGGAAAGAGAAAACAATCCCCCTGGATATGAGACAATAGGTCAAAAGTTTTCGTTATCCTAATACTGATAAGCTGTTTTAAGGTTAGTGTCACGGTTTAACCCAACGGTGACTTTGTTATCAATCTGCACGCAAATAGTGGAGGTCACAGGTTTGAAACCAGACTATGGCTCCATCTGTACTATTGATCGTCATTAGTTAGACCTAAATTCACTCACCAATATCTGCCCACTAAAAATGCATTAGTGGATGCTACGTGCAACATCACTTTAGCAATACAGTACATCTGGAAAGTATTCACGGTTTCTACATTTTGTTATGTTACAGCCTTATTCCAAAATGGAATTAATAAATTTTTGTCCTTAAAATTCCACACACAATACCCCATAATGAGTATTTACAGCCTTTGCCACGAAGCTCGTAAGTGAGCTCAGGCGCAACTGCTCATCTTTGAGATGTTTTACGGCTTAATTTGGAGTCCACCACATAATCCACCATCCACGTAAATTCCATTGGTTGGACATGATTTGGAAAGGCACACACCTGTCTATATGAAAAGGTCCCACACTTGACAGTGCATGGCAGAGCACAAACCAAGAATGAAATCAAAGGATTTGTGTGTAGACCTCCGAGTCAGGATTGTCTCTAGGCACAAATCTCGGGAAGGGCACAGAAAAACATTTGCTGCCTTGAATCATCATCCGTGAATGGAATAAGTTTGGAACCACCGGGACTCTTCCTAAAGCTGGCCGGCTATTTAAACTGAGTGATCAGGAGAGAAGGGTCAGAGGTGACCAAGAACCCGACAATCACTCTGTCAGAGCTACAGCATTCCTCTGTGGAGATAGGAGAACAACCATCTCTGTAGAAATCCACCAAACAGGCCTGTATGGTATAGTGGCCAGACGGAAGCCATTCCCTCGTAAAAGTTTGCCAAAAAGCACCTGAAAGACTCTCAGACCATGAGAAATCCACTGGTCTGATGAGACAAATATTGAACTATTTGGTGTGAATGCCAGCTGTCATGTTTTGAGAAAACCAGGCACCACTCATCACCAGGCCACTACCACTCCTTACAGTGATGCATAGTGGTGGCAGCATCATGCTGTGTGGAGGTTTTTTAGTGGCAGGAACTGGGAGACTCGCAAGGATAAAGGGAAAGATGAACAGAGACATCCTGGATGAAAACCTACTACAGAGCGATCTTGAATTCAGACTGAGGTGACAGTTCATTTTTTAGCAGGACAACCACCCTAAGCACATAGCCAATATATTAAAGGAATGGCTTAAAGACAAGTCTGTAAATGTATTTGAGTGACCTAGCCAGAGCCCAGACTTGAATGCCATTTAACATCTTTGGAGATATGTGAAAATGGCTGTGCACCAATGCTTTCCATCCAACGTGATGGAGCTTGATAAATAGGCCACCTACTCAGTGGCCTAGTGGTTAGCGTGTCCTCCCTGAGATCGGTAGGTTGTGACCCCAGCCGAGTCATACCAAAGACTATAAAAATGGGACCCATTACCTCCCTACTTGGCACTCAGCATCAAGGGTTGGAATTGGGGGTTAAATCACCAAAATGATTCCCGGGCGCGGCCACCGCTGCTGCCCACCGCTGCTGCCCACTGCTGCTGCCCACTGCTCGCCTCACCTCCCAGGGGGTGATGAAGGGTGATGGGTCAAATGCAGAGAATAATTTTGCCACACCTAGTGTGTGAGACAATCCTTGCTACTTTAAATGTTTAATAAGCTCCAAAAAAAAATTCACATTGTTATTATGTCAATATGTCATTTGAGGACAAAAAATAATTTATTTAATCTTGGAATAAGGCTGTAACATAACAAAATGTGGAAAAACTGAATCGCTGTGAATACTTTCCAGATGCATTGTATCTACACCTAATTTATTTAATTAGTATGTAACTACTTGCCAGACTAAAGGCAGTCTATATTTAGGAACGTTTTCTCATATAGCGATTCAGAAGACCAAAACTCCATTCCACCACAAACGCCATTTATTTTCATTCAATCAGCATTCATCGTTTATTCTACCAGGTTTAGGTTGTCAGTGACCATGATTGGAGATGCAACAATTTGATGAAAACAATATTTAAATAAGGAAGAGTAAATGTGAACCACCACTTCTGTTTGTTGGACCACAATATTTGTATAAATCTACATGTGTCTACCAAAACAAACAGGATAAGAATAATGCTTTATATCATCCATCCATCCATTTTCTACCGCTTGTCCCTTTTTATATCATTCATCCTCTAATATGATGTAATCAATTAGTTTACTTAATAGTTCACTCAGAAGCTCATTTCTGTACAATTACAACAGAGAGCAATGCAAAATGGCAGCACAAAATGGCGCCCACAGACAGGAGTATATTTAGAAGGGTTTCCTCATCACCCTAGAATCTGTTTACTCTTAACAAGGGATGGGCAACGAATTTGGTACTTTAAGTACTACCGGGTATCGATTCACGTAAAATTAAAAAGGTGCTATATTTTGATGCCTTGGTGACGTCTCGTGATTGATTGATTGAAACAATTATTAGTAGATTGCACAGTACAGTACATATGCCGTACAATTGACCACTAAATGCTAACACCCGAATAAGTTTTTCAACTTGTTTAAGTCGGGGTCCACATAAATCAATTCATGGTCCGGTTGCAGACTCGGTTATACAAGCACTGAAGCAGCACTCCGAGCGGTGCAATTTTCTATCTCAACAAAGCAAGTATGCCTGATAGAAAACACACAACCGTAAGGCTCCCTTTCAAAATGTGCTAGCTCGATGCTAACTTACATTAAATCTGCCATTGACACACTGCTGATTATCATTAGCGATTTTACATGGCGATTTCAACCCCTCCAAATTATACAATCAAACAGCTAGCATATAATACGTACAATATTTACAGTATACTTTGTAGGGCGCAACAAAAGACTAGATTCAGCTTAATGGCAAGGCAACAAACCCTAGTCTAAACACTACTGCCATCCTTGCCTTGGAATTGCAACTGCATGCAAATAGATAGATAGTACTTTATCGATTCCTTCAGGAGAGTTCCCTCAGGAAAATTAGGGTCTAATGCAGGGTCTGCTATACAATACTTACAAATGAGATTTAAAAAGTAATAAAACAACATAAAACAACTGAATAGCACATTTAATATCAAATCAATGTTAAACATTGAATATATTTGTATTGTTATTAAACAACTTTACATTTATGAAGATACATAGAAGTACCGAAAACTGTATAAATTCCCAGGTACAGGGAATTTGTTAAAGTTAAAGTACCAATGATTGTCCCACACACACACTAGGTGTGGTGAAATGTGTCCTCTGCATTTGACCCATCCCCTTGTTCACCCCCTGGGAGGTGAGGAGAGCAGTGAGCAGCACCGGTGGCCACTCCTCATTTTTGGTGATTTAACCCCCAATTCCAACCCTTGATGCTGAGTGCCAAGCAGGGAGGTAATGGGTCCCATTTTTAGAGTCTTTGGTATGACTCGGCTGGGGTTTGAACTCACAACCTACCGATCTCAGGGCGGACACTGTAACCACAAGCCCACTGAGTAGGCCTTGTGGCAGTACAGAATCGATTTAAATGTGAAAAAGGTACCAACCCTTACTCTTACCGTACAAACTAAAATGAGCGCATTGTTCCTTTGGCATAAGTGAAAGTTGGCACTGCACATACTTGCCAACCTTGAGACCTCCAATATCGGGAGGTGGGGGGTAGGGGGTGGTTATTTACAGCTAGAATTCACCAACTTGAGTATTTCATATATATATATATATATATATATATATATATATATATATATATATATATATATATATATATATATATATATATATATATATATATATATATATATGTATGAAATACTTGACTTTCAGTGAATTCTAGCAGTGGCGTGCAGTCACTAGAGGCAGGGGAGGCACGGCCTCACCTGCCATCATGGAAAGAAAAAAAAAGTAAAAAAAAAAAAAAATTATTAAATTGTTATATGTATCCAGTGATTATACTAAAGTTATTTTCCATTTAACTTCACCAGTTTTAGATTATTTTTATTTTCACATTTGCCGTTCAAATACTGAGAAGAGACGGTGCGGTGATCAGCAGCCAGTTGAGGCACGTCACTGCGTTGTGCCTCAGCATGGATTGTGCGCAATGACTCGGCTAACTGCTGAGCTGCTGTGCAGTGAGACCGTATTGCTATATGAATTATATTATACATTTCCATAGTTTAGTTAGCTGAGGTATATAATGTACAGTGTATTTTGTCAACAACTGTATGTGTGTAATGTATTTTTAGTGCTGAGCATTCAAAAAACTGCTGCGAAGACACACTATGTGAGGCTCGTCTCATAACCCCGCCTCCTGGTGCCAAGCGCCTCCTGGTGCCAAGCACCTCCGCCGCAGAATGCACCGCCCGACGGGAGCGCCACACCAACCAAAGCCCACACCCAAACCCTCCACGTGCAAGACCGAATCCACCCAAAAAAAGTCACTTAACAAGAAGACAAAAAGTGCAAAAACAACAATGCTCGCGCTGCAGGAGCCGCGAACGACTGCAGGGACACAACATTAGGTACACCTGCACTATGTTTGTAAATCTGACTGTGATGATGCAGTCGTGCCTCACCAGACATTAACCTCACCGCACGCCACTGAATTCTAGCTATATATATATATATGTATATATATATATTTATTTTATTTACATAGAAAAAAGAAAAAAAATACTTGAATTTCAGTGTTCCGGTGGCTATCCATTAGATGGCAGTATTGTCCTGTTTAACTTCTCCGTTCATGATGAGTATATCATTTCGGCCACCGTGTTCAATGGAGAAGTCTGTTCTACAAAATTTACAGGCAACATACACCTTCCCCTTCGAACTGTCCTGAATGAACTGAAATTCTTGTTTCCATTCGTTTTGGAACTTGCAAGCGTATTTCTTCATCTTGCTCGTCGACGGCGTCACCATGTCTGTAATTTCCTCGTTCTTCTGCTTCGTCTCCTTGTTGTGTGCGCAGTTGTGCACTCTACTCTCTAAAAGCCCTAGATGTTATGACATCATTGGGCAGGCAAGCTGTTTATATTGTGGGAAAGCGGACGTGAGAACAGGCTGTCCCCACTCAGTCTCAGGTCCGCATTGAGCTGGAGGGGGCGTGGCCTCCAGCTCCGGCTGAATACCGGGAGAAAATCTCTGCCGGGAGGTTGTCGGTAGAGGCGCTGAATACCGGGATTCTCCTGCTAAAAACGTGAGGCTTGGCAAGTATGGCACTGCAGGTTTTTCTTTATTTTTCTCAGACTGCTGTGCCTTCTTGGAAGCCATTTTGTGTTTGCTGTACAGTTACTGCAGAGCGCAATACATAATGGCGGCACAAAATGGCACCCACAAATAAATATGAATAAGGATTAAATCCAAGACATTTGCTTAATTTCTCACCATTAATGTTCCTCAGAGCCTTTGAACAACATTTTGAATAGAAGTATTAAAAGTAAAACAGATACAGTTATACACATTAGGAGGTTGTACATTAAAACATTAATGTAAGCAACATGAATTAACAACGAAATCCAACATTTTATTCGACACGCCCCCCCGGCGCCATGTTTGCGGCAAGCAACTGGTGTCGCTTCGTAAAGTCTCCGACATGTTTCTTCTGCGACGTTCCGCAACACATTAATGAGACTGCGGGAAGTTTGCAACATGACGCCCGTTTCTGGCACACATTGCAGTTCCTAAAAAAAAGAGGGGCTCTGCTCGACAGCTGACGGACGGTCTTGATTTTAAAAATAGCCACCCGGCTGCAAACCACTAAGCAGAAGAGAGGAGCTCAGTAGCGAAAGACCGGATATGCACTAAACGACCTCAAAAAGTCAAGGCCAACACTGCGATGGAAAACACACGCAATTGTCATGGATAAAGATAAAAAGACGACACCGACGAATAATAGATAATAGAACGTATGTGGCTGTCATGCGAATAAAAATGACGCATTCAAAGGAAAAATAAGGACTTTGAAGTTACCTTTCCGGTCTAACTGTGTGCAAGGACGCTGCTGTCTCTCCGGTGCGGGCAAGCAGACAAGGCGACCGTGACGTGCAGCACTGGATGATAAGTGGACAGACTCGAGACAGACCCGGGCCACGGAGCCACGCCATTGGCTGAGAGCCGGTCACGCGGTACACGAGAGCGAAGTGGGCCGCACGTTCGCCATCGTTGCTGCTATTGCACAAGCGCTTGGCAGTCGTCGGCGGATCAACGTGATTTGATAGCGGCCCCAGGGGTTCATGGGAAATGTAGTCTTTTAACGTCTTATAGGCTCTGCGCTGTAGAAATGACGCAGGATGTGTACGTGCAGAAAGGCAGGCAGGGGTCTGCGCTGCAGTGGTCACTTTTTCCGGACTCTGACGCTTCCTTTCTAATCAGGAGTTAAAAATACTACGACTGTGGATTTGTAATGAAATATTTATCATACCGTGCAATTAAATGCACGTTGTATTGCCACTTTTAAACAAATGTACACTTAACATGAGCAATGTACGATTATGTATTTTTCCCAAATGACAATATATTTACTTGATAGTGCATTCATATTTGTTATCGTAATCGTATTAAAGAGGGCGCCGTCTGTGCATGATGTTTTTTTTTTTTGCAGTAGCATCCTATGGCCGCCTCCTGCAGTCACCTTGACACTCGACTGGCGTGTAACTGCGCCATCTGCAGCCTGATGTGAAGCATTACAATATGTAGTGTACAGGGCAAATATTTTTCTCGAAAATATGAGTAGTGGACATTATTATTATCCATCATTCATTTATTCACACGTCAAAAGTGGTCAGGGAATGGCTAAATCAGGCTAGAATTAAGGTTTTAGTATGGCCTTCCCAAAGTCCTGACTTAAATGTGTGGACAATGCTGAAAAAACAAGTCCATGTCAGAAAACCAACACATTTAGCTGAACTGCACCAATTTTGTCAAGCGGAGTGGTCAAAAACTCAACCAGAAGCTTGTGGATGGCTACCAAAAGTGCTTTATTGCAGTGAAACTTGCCAAGGGACATGTAACCAAATATTAACATTGCTGTATGTATACTTTTGACCCAGCAGATTTGGTCACATTTTCAGTAGACCCGTAATAAATTCATAAAAGAACCAAACTTCATGAATGTTTTTTGTAACCAACAAGTGTGTGCTCTAATCACTCTATCACAAAAAAATAAGAGTTGTAGAAAGTATTAGGAAACTCAAGACAGACATGACATTATGTTCTTTACAAGTGTATGTAAACTTTTGATCGCGACTGTATATGTACATATATACACATTATACATAATATAATAAATGACATTAGATGTTAACGCTTGCAGAATTTAACGATGTCTGAAAAGGAGTAAGTAGAAGCAGAGTTTTTCCAACCCTTTTCTGTCTTAGATATTACTGATGTTTTGTTCACATTGTGTGTTTTTCACATGTTTACCCTTACATGTGTTTATATTATTTCATAAACAAGTTTACTCACTTTCTGGGTTTCCTGTTTAGAGAATGTGCAGCAATTGATATAGTTAATATAATGATGAAAAAAAAAAAAAGTAGAGTTGACAGGTAAATTAATTATGAGTAATTTAAGATAAACATTGAAAAATAAAATAAAGTTAAATTAAATCAATGAAAAAAGACTCCCTTGTTTATCACTGATAATTGGTTCTGGGCATGACATCGATAAATTATTTTCCATAAGAAGTAGGAATCTTCACTTATGAATCAAAACATTTACAAGCTAGACTAGATCATAACAACTAGTTTACACCCCTCTTATTACATTTCTAGCATTATGAGAGCCTTCAAGACATGAAATAACACCCTGTATTAATTCTTACACTCTTTTAATCCAATTAAGTAATGCTGCATGAGGTTGAGGCCAATCAGTGGCCACGATACTGAATACCGTGCTCTGATTGGTTTGGTCTCCTCTAGTGGCCAATACTACTGTAGTATCGATATTTGTATTTTATTTAGCAATGATTATCCTGGAAAATGCTGAATTAAAAACTTTTTTTTTTTATAAATAGAAGTAATTATTTATTTATTCTTATTTTTAAATATATTTTATTAATATTATTATTATTATTATTATTATTATGTATTTATTTATTTTATTTATTTATTTCCCCTACCTCAGGGGGGGACTCGGCGGGGCGGTTGCTGGTTGTTCCATCTCCATCGTTGGGGTCCCTGCGGGTGGGGTGGGTGGTTCCCGTGGCCCCGTGCTGGGTGGTCCTGTGGCGGCCGGTTTGGGTGGGGTGGCCGTGGGCTGGCCTCGCCGTGCTCTCCGGGGGTGGGGGGGAGGGGCTCGTGGGGGCCCGGTTGCCGGTGGGGCGGGGGCGGTCTTCCCGTCCGGTTGCGGGGGGTCTCCGGGCCCCTCGGGCGGGGCGTCCCGCCTTTCTGTCCGTGTGGGGTGTGGTCTCTCGCTGGCTTGGGGTCTGGCTGCCCCCTGCTTTTCTCGTGCCTTGTCCTCTGCCGGGTGCGTCTGTCTGCGGCCTGCTGCTGGCCCTTGTGGGCGGCGCGGTGGGCCAGGCTCTGGGGTTCCTGTCACTGTCCGGCTTGGCTGCGTGGGGGCGGTAGCCCCTGGTTCCCTGGGCACCGCACCTACTGTTTGTGGGATGGGCTCTCTGGGAGGCTTGGGCCGTACTCTGGCTCCCGCACACACTGGGAGTCAAATGTATTGTACCTGCAAATTCACATATACTCACACACATACATACACACATACATAGGTACCTACGCTGCCACATACATATACAAATAAATACAGTACATATTTACACACTCAAAGTTCGTACATCCACACGCACATTCATTATACAAACATACTGTATACACATACTGTACATATACACTCACTGTACAAACACACACATACACATACTACACATATACATTCACTGTACAAACACACACATACATATACTGTACATATACATTCACTGTACAAACACACATATACACATACTGTACATATACATTCACTGTACAAACACACATACTGTATACACATACTGTACATATACATTCGCTGTACAAACACACACATACACATTCTATACATATACATTCACTGTACAAGCACACATATACACATACTGTACATATACAAGTACATATGCACACATACACTCATGCACATAATTACGTTTCATCAAACATATACCGTATTAACGTTGTTGCTCTAGGGTAAACTGGGTATAACACATGGCACACTGACAAAGCTTAACCTATTGTTACTATAACAATCTACAAGGTTAATGTAGGTTGCTTCTCTTTCTTCCCCTCCATTTTTCTGCATTCTTTCGTATCTCAAGTTATCATTACGTATATGTATTGTTGCATTTGAACAATTATATTGTAGATAATAAAGGTAAAGTATTGGTATTGTTTATTATCAATAGCACTATTTCTATTGGTATTCATATTGCTCCATTTTTAGTGTAATAATGCTCATTGTCATTTCTGTATTATTTTTTATTTTTGCTAACTGCTTATTTGCTATTACTTTTACCATCATATTTGTACATGTCGTATTTGCTGATGTTGCTCTGTTGTTGTTTTTGTTGTTGTTGTGTTTGCTGTTGTTGTTTTTGTCTCTCTGTCTAATCCCCCTCTTGTCCCCACAATTCCCACCTCTGTCTTCCTTTTTCTCTCTTTCTATCCCCTCCTGCTCCGGCCCGGCTGCACCAAATGATAATATAAATACATTTAATAAAGTCAAAATACAAATAAGGCAACAAGAGAAGTATCCTACACTTCTCTTTTGTAAAGTAAATCTGAACAGCCGATATGGGCATCTACATCTGCTATATGATTTGCCCGAGAAGCTGGGCAGGACATTATTAAAAAAAAATTAAAAAAAATGCTGAATTTAGGACCCAAAAATTGAAGAATATATCTTGAAAAATATTTTTTTAAAGCCTGCGATGTGGTGAAGCTGCAATATTTGAAATCTCTGTGTTGAGGGACGACTGTAAGTATACAATAACAAATAATATAGGAGCATAAAATATAATACATATACATACATGGTGTATATGTATGTAAGGGGTGTCCAAAGTGCGGCCCGGGGGCCATTTGCGGCCCGCAGGTCATTTTTTAACGGCCCCACAGCACATTTTAAAAATACGATTGAAAAAAATAAAAAACATTAAAGTGGTATTTAAAGAGCTAACAGGTGAAATGTAACAAGAAAATGTAGCAATGTTTACTCTAATCACACAAAGCTGCCATGTAGGCTGTTTCTTTCTTTAAAAAACAATAGTGACTCAAAATCAATGTCATTATGAATTATTGACCTATTCAAGGCTCCAATTACGTCACATTAAATATTTTGAGATATTTTTTGGGGAAAATGTTGCATATTTTGTGTTTGCCATGTAAAAAAACGAGCTGTTTTTTTTAAAGAAGGGCCTAAAACGAACAAACAAAAAACATAAACAACAATAAAACTTATAATTGACAGATAGATCTGAAGTTGATCTCGAGATTATTGTGTTAAAAGTAAACAGTAAAAAAAAATAATTCTAATTTATTTTTTAACACTTTAATGAGTAGGACCCTTTTGGATCCCCTACATTTTTAGTGTGATAAGTTTTTAAGTGTCATTGCTCAAAAAATAATAATTAATTAAAATCAATGGTGTTATGAGTTATTGACCTTTTTAAGGCTCCAATTATTATATAATCTCAAACATCCCACTTAAAAAATGTCTTAGGTGAAAATATTGCATATTTTGTGTTTTTTTCATTAAAAAAAAGGGTTTTCTTTGACAAAAAGAGCATACAATTTAATCTTTAAAACGTGTTATATTGACAGATAGACCTAATGTTGATCTAGAGATTTAAAAACTTGAATAATAACACAAATAATAATACTGAATAATGACACATTTTTTATATTTTTGGAACCAAAACCCTTTGGGGTCCCCAGAATCAAGCCTGAGTGGAAGCCTAAATGTATATTTTTTATACATATATTGTATTGGTTTTTAAAATAAAAAATATCAAAATGGCCCCTGCTAGCTTTGATTTTTCAATGTGCGGCCCTCAGTGGAAAAAGTTTGGACACCACTGGTGTAGATTAAGCAATACATGAATAAAATAATATGTTTGATTTTTTTTCCAATGGGCCTGCATGCTTCTGCTGTTGAGATTGCACATTTATTGTGGAATGAAGTGTGGCTGCTGTATTTCTGTCAGCAGAACTATCCTGGTGGAGTTAGAGGTGCTACTTCTACCATCATTGTGTGCAAAGGTTGTCAGGAAACAGTTGGCTCTTCATCATGAAGCAGCATGGACGTGTGAACCATCAGGACATTTGTTCATTTGTCTCATGTTGCTGTCAACCAGTAGAACCAACCCGACAGCCATGTCTGTGCCCTGTACTCTAGATTGAAAGCAACCTTGCCTGGTTTTGTACCTAACCCAGGGGTCGGCAACACAAAATACTGAAAGAGCCATATTGGACCAAAAACTAGGGCGGCGCTAAAGAGCTGCATGTGGCTCTAAAGCCGCAGGTTGCAGACCCCAGACCTAACCCTTGGGCATCAGTATTCAGTAAAGGCTTGATTTACTACGGTCCAAATACCAGGCGCTAAATTAGTGGGCGTGCTGAGTGTGATCTACTAAGACTACGTGTGCAATTGAAAAGTGGTGCGGACAACCTTATTTAAATGAGGATTTTGCATGTACTATACGGGGCATCCCCATGGAGACACTCTCATTTACTGCACATTCATGTTATCATGCTCCTACCTGTGGCGTTTTGCTATGCTTTCAAACATGCAGGAGAAATCTACCACTATTTATGGGCTTTTTAAACACAGTCCAAAGCATCTACAACCGAACCCACAGTTTTTTCCCTTCTCTTTTCAGCGCCCAAGGCGTGCTCATGGAAGAGAGGCTGCACTTACTTATGCTCAAGACGCAAACAATTGCATACTTTGAGAAGTTTTTTTCATATAGAAAATATAATATATTTTGTAAATGAAAAAACAAACAGCATTAGAAAAACGCCAGCAGACACCAAAACGCATCAATAATTTTGTTTTTAATTAGCCCCTTAAGTCACCTAGCATGCAGCTATAAAATTATAAAAGGATGTTGCTGAATAGACAATATATATAATATTTTTTTGTTTCTGACAGACCCTGCAAAACTGTTGACACACACACACGTATGACGGAGGATTCTCTGTCAATATTGTCTTTGCAGTGGCGGCACTGATACTGCAACTGTGTGTGTAACTTAGTTTGCACATACTTTTCAGACGTGCTAAATAAAACGCTAAATAGTGCTCGCAAAACGGCGACGAGTGTTGATAATTTACATTGCGCGTGCTGTATAAGAAGACAGAGATGCAAAATGGATTGCACGCCTTACCAAAGACTATAAAAATGGGACCCATAACCTCCCTGCTTGGCACTCAGCAACAAAGGGTTGGAGTTGGGGGTTAAATCACCAAAATGATTCCCGGGCGCGGCGCCGCTGCTGCCCACTGCTCCCCAAGGGGATGGGACAAATGCAGAGGACAAATTTCACCACATCTAGTGTGTGTGTGACAATCATTGGTACTTTAATCTTTAATCTTAATCTTAATTCTGATCACTTAACAGACGCAATCCACTTTGCACACGATAATGTGCAAATATGCATTTATACTGTATATTAAGTATATATACAGTATACTTAATGTAGGAATGCTAACTCAATAATTTATTAAGTATAATAATATTAAATATTTATAGATAGATAGATAGATAGATAGATAGATAGATAGATAGATAGATAGATAGATAGATAGATAGATAGATAGATAGATAGATAGATAGATAGATAGATAGATAGATAGATAGATAGATAGATAGATCTACAAAATTGGCTAAAATGCAAACAGTTAGTGTCATAAGCTAGCACCTAACATCCATCCATCTATTTTCTACCGCTTGTCCCTTTTGGGGTCTCGGGGGGTCGCTGGAGCCTATCTCAGCTGCATTCGGGCAGAAGGCGGGGTACACCCTGGACAAGTAGCACCTAACATGACAGCACTAAATACACATGATACAGTGCTAACAGTCCTGAATGAGTTGAGCATTTTAACTTTGGAACAGTTTGAATCAGTTGTAAAAAAATATGTCAGGAGTTGATTCTGGATTATACCAACATTATTGATTGGAATTTCAAATCTATGTTTGTACTTCCCGTTTGCAACCTCAATTCAAATTCATGAAAGGGAATTCGAATTTAGGAGACACTCTCAGTTCAATTCAGGATTTTTCACTAGTCTGGTGTAAAGCTCCCGGCTAAACATCAAATAACGTCCTTAAAGATTCCCTAATAACTTAATGTCCTTCAGAGAAAGATGTAATTTTCTGTCCAAATCCTTGTGTGTGCAAGGCTGCAGGTTGTTTCCATATGTTCTATCCCACATGGTGTCGTTTATGATTACTTTTATTATCCTTTAGCTGTCGATTCCCAAACAGAGGAAACAACTGGAATCAATCCTGGAGGCCAGGAGGTGAGCTTTAATTGCAACAATGAGTGGCTCTTAAGTCAAGGTGAACGCTTCAGTACCAAAACACGCGCACACATGCTTGCCATATGATGCATCTCTCTGAACTATAAAGTTTTATTCCAATCTTTGAGCATGGGATGAAGTATAGTTTGCCATTCAGGGAAATAATCACTTTGTTGTTGACTGTTAAAAAGATTGAAAGTGCTTTCATCTCTTGATGTTAAACATGCTGCTCCTGAGCGTGGCTTTGAAACAGCTTGGAGGTAGCTGGGATCTCCTGGTAGACGGGAGTAAAATAGTAGCAAGATTTATGGTGTAACGGTAGGGCATCCTCACGGTTCACTATGTACCACGGTATTAAGGCCACGGTTTAAGGTGCATCGCAACGCATAACGTATAATACACCCAGTGGAAAATTGATGCAGAGCTTTCAGTTCAGTACAGCTGCATTTCATTGGATATGACCAATCCTTGCAAATTACGTGCAGCTTTGTCCAATCCTCCAATTTCCCCGCACATTTTTACCAACCATCGCTCAAACGCGCACATCAACTGTCTAACCATATATTTGTTTTTTGTGTAGATACACAAGGAAGCGCAATCTGTAACAATATCTCGACCCTTTATTGCTCTAACGCAGACCTGGGCAAAATAAGGCCCGGGGGCCACATGCGGCCCATTAAGCTTTTCAATCTGGCCCGCCGGACATTCCCAAATAATTTTTTTAGATCTTTAAGATGGAAAGTGTAGCTGCCATTATGATGTGCAGTGATGTTTTTTAATGACCGTAAGTCTTGAACTATACAAAGTATTTCAATGGTTGGAATCTGTGCTTTTGCATGATATACTAGTTACTATGGTCATCTAATTAGTTACTAACTTACTATGGTAATCTAATGAGTTACTATGGTAATGTAATTAGTTACTATGGTTATCTAATTAGTTGGTCATCTAAGTCACAGCAGATCAGACGAGGCACCAAGCAGTGTGGGTGGGGAGCATTTCCACAGAGTGTTTCCAGAGTGTCAGCCTGAAATGCGGGTGTCAGGGACAGACACGGAAGGAGATTTTTACAACAAAGTTCTAAAGCTTAGTGATATATCAGATATAACAGATTGTAGGTGGGTTTATTTTTTACCCTTCACGTTCAAATTTCGCTGTGTTTGTTGCATTTTTGTTGCGTGTCACTTGATTGTAAAATATGTGGATGGAGAGGGTGTGTGATGTTCATATGTTGTCAATATTCAGTGTTTTACCCTTCATAGTTAATATTGTAAATCCCAAATTCTTTATTTTCATGTACATTCTGGGTGTATCATTCAGTAAAATAAATAAAAATTCCATTCCGTTTTTTAAGGCGGTCTGTCATATCGTTTTAGCATTCAATTAGACATTATTGTGAGGTTTTGTATTAGTGTTCCTAAAAATAGATATACCGGCCCCCAGACACATTTGTTTCTCTAAATTTGGCCACCCGGGTTAAAATAATTGCCCAGGCTTGCTCTAATGGCACAAGTCTCGTAGCTCAGACCCTCTTCTGGTTTTTGACTACAGCGCTAAGCCTTCTGGGTAATCTCGTATATAAACATTTAGGTACAGATCCACAGCCTAATTTCTCACAAAAAAAAAAGTGGAGAGAGTCAGCTCCTTCAAGTTCCTCGGCACCCTCATATCTACTGACCTCTCCTGGACCCAAAATACAACTGCGGTCATCCGGAAGGCCCAGCGGAGACTCCACTTCCTGAGGGTGCTGAGGAAGAACAGACTGGAGAGGCAGCTGATGGTGACCTTCTATCGCTCGACTGTCGAGAGCCTGCTGACGTACTGCATAACAGTGTGGTACGCCAGCTGCACTGAAGCAGACAAACAGGCGATTCAGAAGGTCATAAAGTCTGCACAAAAAATCATCGGCTGCCCCCTCCTCTCCCTGAAGGATTTACACAACTCCCGCTGCCTCAACAGAGCGAAAAACATCACCAAGGACAGCACACACCCTGGCTTCCACCTGTTCGACCTGCTACCATCGGGCAGGCGCTACAGGTGCATCAGAGCCAGAACAAACAGGCTCAGAGACAGCTTCTTTCCCAGAGCTGTCACCATCTTGAACTCTAGCTTATAATAATAATTCACCCCTATACAATATCCTACCCTAATACCCTACTGTGCAATATTACCCTTCGAGTGCAATACGTCCGACACTGATTGTTATTTATTACTCCGGTACTCTTGTCTTGTTCTGTATATTGTACAGTATTTTGTATTTCTATAGTGTTTTGTATATTGTACAGGACTGCTTATTATTTTTTATTGGATAGTAGTCTGGTTATTTCAATTGTTAGTTTTTTTCTTTACTGCCTGTTGTGTAATTTATTTTATTTTATTATTTATTTATTTACCCCATATTTGTTCCCACTACCGCGCCTTAAATTGGAGTCCTTAATCTCGTTATATGCAAATATAATGACAATAAAGTCCATACTATTCTATTCTATTCTATTCTATTCTATTCTTTGTTTATATTGACATAGATGTTGAGGTGTGGTGATGATTCTTCATTGTCTTTCATTAGCCAACATAAATCATGGCCATAAATCACGCTCAAAAGTTCTCCAATATTCTTAATCAAAGTAAAGCTTTGGAACATAAAAAGTAGTTTATGATCGACAGGCACTTTTCAATCGTAAAACATACACGGGCAACGTCTGCAACTGGTGTAGGGATGGCATGGCGAAGTTGGTAGAGTGGCTGTGCCAGCAATCGGAGTGTTGCTGGTTACTGGGGTTCAATTCCCACCTTCTACCTTCCTAGTCACGTCCGTTGTGTCCTTGGGCAAGACACTTCACCCTTTGCCGCTGCTGGTTAGCGCCTTGCATGGCAGCTCCCGCCATCAGTGTGTGAATGGGTAAATGTGGAAATACTGTCAAAGCGCTTTGAGTACCTTGAAGGTAGAAAAGCGCTATACAAGTATAACCCATTTATTTATTTATACTAAAGGAGTGTTTGTTATGGTAGATTTTGTAACACTGCGTGGTAACGTAATGATGAAAATGTCAATACTTGTTTTACAAACTGTGCAGAACATTTATGTGCATATAAAGCACATTTTGTTAGATTTGGTGAAGTCAAATGGTTTTTCTGGGTTAAGTTTACAAAGAACACATGAAACATTGATAACAAACTCATAAAATCACAAGCTGATGCAAAAAAATTAGCTTAAAATTGTTGCGTTTGTGTTTCATGGTGTGGTGGTCGTGTCCCCAAGACACAGGGAAGAACGGCAAGGCGTGCAGGTAAGAAAAGTATTTAATCCTGAAATACATAAAGTCGTGGAGCTGGGAAGCAAACGTAAAGAGTAGCACAAACTTAAATCGCTAGCAAGGCTAGGTAACAAACATAACAGTCGCTAAGGACGAACAAGGCTGCCAGGCTGAGTTGATGGCGAGGCAGCTATAAATAGCTCTCTGATTCGTGATCAGGAGCAGCTGAGCATCCTGACCACTAATCAGA
This sequence comes from Entelurus aequoreus, assembly GCF_033978785.1. Classification (NCBI taxonomy): domain Eukaryota; kingdom Metazoa; phylum Chordata; class Actinopteri; order Syngnathiformes; family Syngnathidae; genus Entelurus; species Entelurus aequoreus. Next base: position 61,572,041 of record NC_084737.1, read on the forward strand.
GGCAGTTGCAGGAAATCAGCGCCCATGGCAACCAAGGAGATGCTAAAACAGAAAATGAACACTCAACTAAGAATAATAATAACAAACACAAAACATGATATGACCTGGCGTGACAGGCCATACCAATACCTCCTCCCAAAGTTTAAAGTCATGGGAGGGTGGAGGGAGGAGTTGGTGGCGGGTCGCCAGGCCAAATGTCCCCGAAGCCAGCAGGTATGAGTCAAGTGGCGGTGGTAAGTAGAGCGCCACTGCAGCTGGCTAGGCGGGCGTCCACGCACTGGCCACATCATTGGCTGACGAGGAGGTGGACGTGAGCGGCACCAGAACCTCAGCAGCAAAAGAATTATACGCCCAAGTCCTGGGCGTTTCTGCTGATGGCGCGGTGGGCGTCAATGGACTGGCCACATGGGTGGCTGAAAAGGAAGCGGACGTGGGCGAGAATAATTTGTCAGTAGCCATTGTGGTCCTGGCATGGCTGCTGATGGTGCGGGGAGCGTCCAAGGACTGGCCCGATTCGTGAGGAGCGTGAACAAGGCGACTCGGTAAAGAACCTGGGTATTATCTTCGACCCAACTCTCTCGTTTGAGTCACACATTAAGAGTGTTACTAAAACGGCCTTCTTTCATCTCCGTTATATCGCTAAAATTCGTTCCATCTTGTCCACTAGCGACGCTGAGATCATTATTCATGCGTTCGTTACGTCTCGTCTCGATTACTGTAACGTATTATTTTCGGGCCTCCCTATGTCTAGCATTAAAAGATTACAGTTGGTACAAAATGCGGCTGCAAGGCTTTTGACAAAAACAAGAAAGTTTGATCATATTACGCCTATACTGGCTCACTTGCACTGGCTTCCTGTGCACTTAAGATGCGACTTTAAGGTTTTACTACTTACGTATAAAATACTACATGGTTTAGCTCCAGCCTATCTCGCCGATTGTATTGTACCATATGTCCCGACAAGAAATCTGCGTTCAAAGAACTCCGGCTTATTAGTGATTCCCAGAGCCAAAAAAAAGTCTGCGGGCTATAGAGCGTTTTCTATTCGGGCTCCAGTACTCTGGAATGCCCTCCCGGTAACAGTTAGAGATGCTACCTCAGTAGAAGCATTTAAGTCCCATCTTAAAACTCATTTGTATAATCTAGCCTTTAAATAGACCCCCCCTTTTTAGACCAGTTGATCTGCCGTTTCTTTTCTTCTCTCCTCTTCTCCCCTGTCCCTTGTGAGGGGGAGTTGCATAGGTCCGGTGGCCATGGATGAAGTGCTGGCTGTCCAGAGCCGGGACCCCGGGTGGACCACTAGCCTGTGCATCGGTTGGGGACATCTCTGCGCTGCTGACCCGTCTCCGCTCAGGATGGTTTCCTGTTGGCCCCGCTGTGGACTGGACTCCCGCTGATGTGTTGGATCCACTGTGGACTGGACTTTCACAATGTTATGTCAGACCCACTCGACATCCGTTGCTTTCGGTCTCCCCTAGAGGGGGGGGGGGGGGGGGGGGTTACCCACATATGCGGTCCTCTCCAAGGTTTCTCATAGTCATTCACCGACGTCCCACTGGGGTGAGTTTTTCCTTGCCCGTATGTGGGCTCTGTACCGAGGATGTCGTTGTGGCTTGTACAGCCCTTTGAGACACTTGTGATTTAGGGCTATATAAATAAACATTGATTGATTGATTGATTGAAGGGCCAGGCAAGCGCTCCGGTAGCCGGTGAGCTGGAGGCGGCTTCTGTGACAGACGAGCTGAAGGCTGAGCAGAATTCTGAACTGGAGCAGGCTGCAAGGCAAAGCTGGAGGCAGCGTCGGACCCATTGAAGGCAAAGGTGGCGTTGTCGGAAGACCCATTGGAGGCAAAAGTGGCAGCATCGGAAGACCCATTAGAGGCAAAGGTGGCGTTGTCGGAAGACCCATTGGAGGCAAAAGTGGCAGTGTCAGAAGACCCATTGGAGGCAAAGGTGGCAGTGTCAGAAGACCCATTGGAGGCAAAGGTGGCATTGTCGGAAGACCTATTGGAGGCAAAAGTGGCAGCGTCGGAAGACCCACTGGAAACGGACGTAGAGCTGGCGTCGTCGGAAGACCCACAGGAAGCGGTTGTAGAGCTGGTGGCTGCGGCCTTGCTGGACGTAGAGTTGTATCTTCTGACCAGCAACCAAGTAGACAATTATAGTGTGAGGAAGTTCACATTGTAAATTAACGGACAGTAAACATGTAGACAAATTACAATTAAACAAATACATTTATTTTTCAATTGACTTGCTTCAGGCCGAGCAATGGCTCTGAGACCACTCCTTGTGTCCTGAGAAGTAATTTTCCCCTTTCTAAAAAGTGGCAGTTATTCCAAAACCTAAAAAACAAACAAACAAAATAACTACTGTGTATTTTAGTGGTTACGTTTCCAGTAGAAGAAAATGTCGGCCTCCTGCTCGCTCCCATTCGCATCGTCATTTCCTGTTTGCATATTTTTTGGGAAAAAAACATGAATATCCATATCGAACAGTTAACTAGCGACTCTATTAGCAACTGCGACCATGAACGTCAAGTACTAATTACCCTCTCATGAGTATGACTCGATGACCCGCCCCCACCACATGTAATTGGTCATCATGTTGCCTTCATTGGTTGGTTTGATTGTATGATTGACAAACCGAGATAAAGAGCGTTGGACACGCCGATGTAAAAGAAACCCCAACTAAAATAAACAGCTTCCAGCCCAGAGCATACTTCAAACAACCTACAGGAGTCCATCTATAAGACAGAGTATCAAACGTAAAAGTTTAAAAACCCAATCAGGATTTTTTTCTGGCAGGACTTCCTCAACAAACTTCACTGGCACAGATTGACTCTCTGTCTTTTCTCTGTTCCTGAATGCCATCAATCTCTTCATTCTAGTGACAGTTCCCCTTTTTATTTCTCTCCTCAAATCTTCTAAGTATTTCTCCTCTTGGGTTTCCTGTCACAAATCCTTTAGTCGCCCTTTGTTCACCCACTTCTATGTTTTATTTTATTACCTTATTACACAACTTCTGTCCCTTGGTACTTTCTCAAATGTCTTTCTTTAATCCCTGAACTAGTGTCATCAAATTTATCAGATTAATGTTTCTGTTTGAGGTACATTTCAATCATAAACTTTTTCCTACCTTCCCCCATTCAGCTTCTTTGTACGCACTTTTAGCAATCATTATTTCTTCTCCCTTTTTCCCCTCTTTTTTCTTTGGTCCCATAGCCATTTCCATGTCTTCCTCATACTGTATATCCCACCACCAGTGATGTAACAAAATGCGCCAAAACGTCGAAAGATGTGTCGAGTAATGGAGGGGGGCGTTTCCGCGAAGCACATATCGAGGCTTTTCATGGAGGCAAGGAGCCGAAATGATGACGTGTGAAGACTTGCTGCATGGCTGTACCATGTGACTGCTTCGGGTTCAGATTGTGCCGGGAGATTCTGTCACGGTGAGGTCGCATGTTACTGCGCGGATCGTTCTCCCAAGATCTGACATCACATGGACAAAGATAAGACCTTCTGGAGGAGAGTTCTGTGGTCAGATGAAACAACAATTTTGCTGTTTGGCCACAATACCCAGCAATATATTTGTAGGAGAAAAGGTGAGGCATTTAATCCCAGGAACACCATTCCCACCGTCAAGCATGGTGGTGGTAGTATTATGCTCTGTGCCTGTTTTGCTGCCAATGGAACTGGTGCTTTACAGAGAGTAAATGGGACAAAGAAAAAGGAGGATTACCTCCAAATTCTTCAGGACAACCTTAAAATCATCAGCCCAGCGGTTGGGTCTTGGGCGCAGTTGGGTCTTCCAACAGGACAATGACCCCAAACACATGTCAAAAGTGGTAAAGGAATGGCTAAATCAGGCTAGAATTAAGGTTTTAGAATGGCCTTCCCAAAGTCCTGACTTAAACGTGTGGACAATGCCGAAGAAACAAGTCCATGCCATTAAAACAACAAATTTAGCTGGACTGCATCAATTTTGTCAAGAGGAGTGGTCAAAAATTCAACCAGAAGCTTGTGGATGGCTACCAAAACTTGCCAAGGGACATGTAACCAAATATTAACATTGCTGTATGTATACTTTTGACCCAGCAGATTTGGTCACATTTTCAGTAGACCCATAATAAATTCATAAAAGAACCAAACTTCATGAATGTTTTTTGTGACCAACAAGTATGTGCTCCAATCACTCTATCACAAAACAAATAAGAGTTGTAGAAATGATTGGAAACTCAAGACAGCCATGACATCATGTTCTTTACAAGTGTATGTAAACTTTTGACCACGACTGTATATCAGATTTTGGAAGAGCCATTTTCTAATTTGGTCCTTCCGACCAAAAAATTAAGTTTGTACAATTGAGTTGACAATGTTCAGTAGAGTTTACAATCCTGATTCACACATCACTATTTATGCAGAAACTTCTCGTAGTTTTACTTGCTGCCTCACAAAGTCACAAAAAGTCTCCTGTAGTCAGGCAGTAAAACTGGTGCCAAATGGTAACCTGTCATTTGGACACTTTTATGAGCTCTTTTTATTGTAAAACAACACATTAAGACACTCACTGATGTTCCCAGCTCACGCTTTGAAACAACATCCAGACCCTAAAAATACCCTTGTGTTGTCAAATAGTTAATACTCTACTAAACCAAGATTGTATTTGGGTGTGAGGACATTTCACTCCTCCTCAGCACACTCATTCGTCAGGTATCCGAGGCGGAGGTGTCGGACATGCTCTAACTGGTACGGATCTAGGACAGGTGATGCATGCTATCCCATTATTCACCATGTTTATTAACTGTCATTTCATGTCAGGAAAAATAATCAAGGTGAATAGCGTGAACGGACTTGTTCCCTTTTTACGTGCAACTAGAAATAGGTCAGCTTTTTTTTGGGTCAATGGCAATCTCAGTCAGCATTTAGCATGTTCTTCATCTGTCTTTTATATGAACATGTCATCCTGAGCAACATATTTTTGTAAGTTTGGGTGCACATTTGTAAGTAAAATTCATAAGTTGTGGTGAATATGTAGGTAGATATTTAGATTTACAAGTATAATAATAACCTTCCTGCAATATCACCCATAAAATGTCTACCCCTTTATTCAGTGCACAGTTTGAAATATACTGAGAGGGTCTGCTTGGGGAAAAAAGCCAGGGCTTTTTTTTTTTTTTTTTTTTTTTTTTTTTAAACATAAAAAGGTTCCAGCACTTCCTTGAATCCCTTCCCTCTCACTTTAAAGGAGGAGAGCAGAACAAGCTCTGCTGTGAGGTGTCACAGACGCCGTGCCGAAAGCAACACCGGACGCAGCGATGTGCTTCAAGTGTGTGTTAGTCTCTGCTTTCTTGCTGTGTGTTGTCATGGCAGGCATTCCCCATGATGACATACACTGGACATACACAGGTAGGAGTTTTTTTTAAATTCTGTTTGGGATTTGTAGTAAAACTGTTTTGATTTGTTGCATAAAACTTGAAGAATATGATGATGAGAATAATGAAGAAATTATATCAATAATAAGAATTAGAACATCTCCAAAAAAACTCATCACAACAGTAACATTTATTATGATGATGATTACTATCATATATGTCATTTTTATATTACATTTTTAACAGCTTTTTAAGTGCTGTACAGCAGTGTTTCTCAACCTTTTCTGAGCCGAGGCACATTTTTTTCATTGAAAAAATTCTGAGGCACACCCCCAGCAGAAAACATTAAAAAATGTAACTCAGCAGCCGATATTGACAATAAAAAGTCATTCTCGCAATTGTTTGATATGACTTTAAACCATAACCTAGCATGCATCACTATATCTCTAGTCTCAAAGTACTGTCATGACCTGTCGCATCACGCTGAGTTTTTGGTGTTTTCCTGTGTGTAGTGTTTTGGTTCTTCTTTTGGGTTCCTATTTTGTTGTTGATTGTCATGTCATGTACGGATGTACTTTGTGGACGCCGTCTGCTCCACACGCTGCAAGTCTTTGCTGTCGTCCAGCATTCTGTTTTTGTTTACTTTGCAGCCACTTCAGTTTTAGTTTTGCATAGCCATCCCTAAGCTTCAATGCCTTTTCTTAGCGGCACTCGCCATTTGTTTATTTTGGGTTAAGCATCAGATACTGTACCTTTTTACATGCAAACCATCGTCGTCGTTCCCGACATCTACAAAGCAATTAGCTACTGGCTGCCACCTAATGATATGGAAGAGTATTACATGGTTACTCTGCCAAGCTCAAGACAGCGCAGACACTCGACAACGGCACATTTGCGGATTATAATTACTGGTTTGCAAAAAATATTTTTAACCCAATTAGGTGAAATTACATAGATTCCCACGGCACACCAAACAATATCTCACGGTACACAAGTGTGCCGTGGCACAGTGGTTGAAAAACACTGCTGTACAGCAACCTTGGCTACCTTGAAAGCCGCCTTATAAAATAAATGTATTATTTAGGGGTGTACCGATATTGGAACAGCGAGTTTTGGCCGATACTGGTTTTTTATCCCTTATTTTTTTATTTTTTTTGTCATAAAAAAATACAATCATGTGTGCTACGGACTGTATCCCTGCAGACTGTATTGATCTATATTGATATAAAATGTAGGAACCAGAAATATTAATAATAGAATGATTTGATAAAAAAAAAAAAAAAAAAAAAAATCTTTTATTTTTTTATTTTTATTCTTTTTATTTTTTGTGCGGCCCGGTACCAATCGATCCACGGACCGGTGGTTGGGGACCACTGTTTTATCCGATACGATATCAGCATAAATCATACATACTTTTAATAATTTGTTGCGTGGAATGTTACAAAAGACCAAATCAAGTATTCATACAGTAATCCTATAACAGATTTAGTCTTTTAATAAAGGATTGATCATTTAGTTTTTGGCGACACCAAATGGTCACAATAATTCGTTAAGGTCATGATGCAGAAAGTTGACACGTTTGTTACTGAATACGTTCTAATACACTGCTGCCTTTAGACTTAAACTTAGACTTACACTTAGACAAACTTTATTGATCCACAAGGAAAATTGTTTCACACAGTAGCTCAGTTTCAAAGGATGGAAAGGGTAAGGATGGAAAGGATAATGCAGGTATTAAGTAGACTAAAAATGTACCATAGTAGCAATATAAAATATAACATATATGTAATATTTACATATCATATATACAGTATATAATATATACTGATATATTATAATATTATATTATATTATATTTTCATATAATATATACAATATATAACAAATCCCAATTAATTATTTATATGTAAGTAATATGCAACTACAGTGGTTTAATTTGCAACTGATATGATTTGATACTTGTTTATGTTGTCAAATGTCACGTTTTAGACCGCGATCTTGTTCAATGAAGGACACTTGTTACGTATGTCTAGCTTGTGCGCTCTTGTGTGCTTAGCTTTTGCGTAACTGCTCGCTCCGAGTAGCCTATACCATGTTTACCTTTTGTAAATGACTTCACTAAAATACAAGAATACACCAACCATGTGTGCTTATTGGAGGATATCTAGATCTCAACTGACTGTCCTGCTATGCCGATGTCATCATTTTGCAGGGTTGCTTGTATCGGAGCAAATATCGAATATTTTAATGCAGCTGATACTTCTTTTTTTTGCTGATATTGGACCGATATCTGATATCAGATCGGGACACCCCTTGTATTTTTATTGTTATTAATTGCAGACTAATCCTGATATGCCAATTAATGCAGCAGTTTTATAGTTAATACTTTCATAAAGTGTTGAGGATGATTAATGGGTTGCAACAGTATCAAGTTGGGCAAGTCATGTCCCATGACTCTAAACTGTCTAATAGTCAGATACAGAAAACAATTATCCAAATCTGTCACTTCCCAGTTTATGAAATATTTTTGACTGGGGTGGATTTTACAATTGCTTAAAAAGTTGTATTTATCAGATGAATCGCAGGGTTGCTGTAGAATAATTTCAATTAATGATGATTAAATAGGATTGCTTTTTAATCAACAGTAATTGTTTCATTTTGCATGAGCAAAAAGAGTGAAGAAAGAAGGGAATATATATATATATATATATATATATATATATATATATATATATATATATATATATATATATATATATATATATATATATATATATATATATATATATATATATATATAAATTCACATGAACATCATGTTAAATGTATTTAATAAAGTGAAGAACGAAGGGAATATATATACTGTACATATATATATTCCCTTATATATATATAAGAAAGAAGGGAATATATATATATATATATATATATATATATATATATATATATATATATATATATATATATATATATATATACAAATTCACATGAACATGATGTGACATGATGATGTTCATGTGAATTTTGACATCCCCAACAGAATTTCAGCAAAACTTGCAAAATTCTTGTTTAGCCCTTTAAAGTTTACTGATAAAAAGTCAATATAAAAAAATATATTATTATTATATTATTAGAAATGATTGTATGTTATGCGTTATGAACCTGAAAAGGCATCACGTTAGTATAGTCCTAAAATCGATATTGCGATATATTATTTTTTCAGAAAAAAACACTGTGTGTGGTTTTGAGAACCTTTATTGTGCAACACTGTAAAATTAAAACATGATGTTGCAAATCCATTTAAACACAGGACAAAGAAAAGGTTTCAAGTATTGGTTTCTTCCGAAAGAAGCCATTCTAAAATGCATTTTAAGTAGTTTTTGACACCCAAGATACAGCGAACAGGAAATACCAGTGTCCAATCAGTAAACTATCAGATGCTGTGAATTACATACTAAGAATCAGGCAGGGCTACTTTAAATAAAGACCATTATTCAAATGTTGTCTGCAGATACTTCAAATGCCTGCAACAATTGGTGCTGTACACATTTTTTTTTCAAATAAAGCAATACATTTTTCAAATGAAAGAATACTTCCAGTATCAAACACACATAGTTCCACTAAAGAACACACAGTATTTCAAGAACCACACCAGAGAGAGTCAAAAGTGCGGAACAGTGCAGGAGGCCGCACATTGAGTTGATTATTTTTGCCAAAATGACTCAAGAGATACAAAGAACAGAACAACCAGTTCTCAGGTGGCATTGCTGATAGTCAACTGCGTGTTTTTCTCTGACGTGGTCAAACAGACCGCTCTTTGCCTGAGTTGTTCACCACTCAGGATTTTGCAATATTAGAATTGCAGCAATTCACACAAATTCAACAATCCTCCTTGCAACTGCATGTGTCCAATCCCTGCATCTTCTCCGCACATTTAGGTCAAACATCGTCATTTCGGCAATCTAATTTGTCTCAGAGCGTCCAATCAATCAAATGTGTCCCTGCGATGGCCTGCATTGACGACCCACATCCTTTTAGAGATGTTGATGTGTGATGATAATCACAGCATTCACCAACAAAAATGACAGCTGATCGCTTTCAACGTTTCCACAGTTTTCTCAACAAAAGCAGCGGTCAACCTTGTGTGATATGTTTTAACTAAGAACACGCACTGTTAAAGATAACAAATTGATAAAGCGACAACTTTTTTTTATTTTGCTTATGTCTGACTGAAGCCGAGAACAGAATGCCATCAGAGTAAAATGGCAACGCCCTTTGAGATCTCCTGATAAAAAAGGTTAATATACAAAAACATGTATTATTATTATTTTGTTTTTAGAAATTATTGTATGGTCTACTGATGGTCAGAAACCAAGTCCAGATAAAAGATGGTTTTCCCCTGCTCCCCCTCTTCGCTTTCAGCCTCGTTTACCGTTACTTATTATACGGCGTAGCTCGTTGCAGCTTGCAACGTGCATTATCTCATGAGGGCAATAGAACTAAAACTTCTATCTTATGTCAAATTTCAATAGTTAATCAATCAATCTGCAGCGCACCTCACCTTCCAGGGGGTGATCAAGGGTGATGGGTCGAATGCAGAGAATCATTTTGCCGCACCTAGTGTGTGCGTGGCAATCATTGGTACTTTAACTTAATAGGACTCAAAATGTGAATAAATGTTTGTCATAATATGAACATGATGTTAAAAGGTGTTTAATAAACACGCGTTAAAGGCCTACTGAAATTATTTTTATTTATTTAAACGGGGTTAGCAGACCCATTCTATGTGTCATACTTGATTATTTCGCGATATTGCCATATTTTTGCTGAAAGGATTTAATAGAGAACAACGACGATAAAGGTCGCAACTTTTGGTCGCTGATAAAAAAAAAAGCCTTGCCTGTACCGGAAGTAGCGTGACGTCACCGGAGGAAGGAGTCCTCACATTTTCCCATTGTTTACAATGCAGCGAGAGAGATTCGGACAGAGAAGGCGACGATTACCCCATTAATTTGAGCGAGGAGGAAAGATTCGTGGATGAGGAAAGTGAGAGTGAAGGACTACAGTGCAGTGCAGGACGTATCTTTTTTCGCTCTGACCGTAACTTAGGTACAAGGGTTCATTGAATTCCACACTTTCTCCTTTTTCTATTGTGGATCACGGATTTGTATTTCAAACCACCTCGGATACTATATCCTCTTGAAAATGAGAGTCGAGAACGCGAAATGGACATTCACAGTGACTTTTATCGCCACGACAATACATCGGCGAAGCTCTTTAGCTACTGAGCTAACGTGATAGCATCGGGCTCAAATGCAGATAGAAACAAAATAAATAAATCCCTGACTGGAATGATAGACAGAAGATCAACAATACTATTAAACCATGGACATGTAAATACACGGTTAATAATTTCAAGCTTGGCGAAGCTTAACAATGCTGTTGCTAACGACGCCATTGAAGCTAACTTAGCAACGGGACCTCACAGAGCTATGATAAAAACATTAGCGCTCCACCTACGCCAGCCAGCCCTCATCTGCTCATCAACACTCTCTCTCTCTCTCTCTCTCTCTCTCTCTCTCTCTCTCTCTCTCTCTCTCTATGTCCACTACTTGCTGTCCATATCCTACCCCCCCCCCCCCCCCACACACACACACACCCCTGATTGTAAATAATGTAAATAATTCAATGTGATTATCTTGTGTGATGACTGTATTATGATGATAGTATATATCTGTATCATGAATCAATTTAAGTGGACCCCGACTTAAGAAGTTGAAAAACTTATTCGGGTGTTACCATTTAGTGGTCAATTGTACGGAATATGTACTTCCCTGTGCAACCTACTAAAAAAAAAGTCTCAATCAATCAATCAATCAAACACCCGTGCTCACCTGCGTTCCAGCGATCGACGGAAGGACGAAGGACTTCACCCGATCATCCGTGCGGTCGGCGGCTAGCGTCGGCTAGCACGTCTGCTATTCAAGTCAAAGTCCTCCTGGTTGTGTTGCTACAGCCAGCCGCTAATACACCGATCCCACCTATAACTTTCTTCTTTGTAGTCTTCATTGTTCATTAAACAAATTGCAAAAGATTCACCAACACAGATGTCCAGAATACTGTGGAATTTTGAGATGAAAACAGAGCTTTTTTGTATTGGATTCAATGGGGTACCGATACTTCCGTTTCAACGATTGACGTCACGCGCATACGCCATCATATATAGACGTTTTCAACCGGAAGTTTAGCGGGAAATTTAAAATTGCACTTTATAAGTTAACCCGGCCGTATTGGCATGTGTTGCAATGTTAAGATTTCATCATTGATATATAAACTATCAGACTGCGTGGTCGGTAGTAATGGGTTTCAGTAGGCCTTTAAGTTGCTCATTCATAATGAAACATGACTAATATAGATTAACAATAAATTATATTTTACTGTGGTTAATCAAAATGAATTCACAGCCACACTATGATTATTCTGATTAAAAATGTTCATGGTCTGACAGCACTAATAGTTGCATATGGCTTATATCGGTCATTACGAGTTACTTTCAGTTCAATATTGGCAGTCAAACAGCCCTACAGTACATCTGTAACTTGACATTGACATATTTGTGACTTGGTACAGAGGGGGGTATGGACCAGATGCACTGGGCCACCAAGTATCCAGCATGTGGGGGTAAGAAACAGTCCCCCATTGACATCCAGAGACGCGGCGTGAGACACAACCCGGACATTTTACAGCTGGAGCTCAGTGGATATGACGCACAGAGAGGGACCTTCCTTATGTCCAATAATGGACACTCAGGTACTGTATGTGTAATGTACTTAACACCTTTACATTGAAAGTTATGCAGATAGATCTAAAACATACTGACTATCCAACATGCATTTTAGTTGCCGGTGGAGTTTTTAGATCTTCTAATTGATTTGAAGAAGAAGAATGAATTTGGGTAGGGTCGGGTACCGATTTCAGTACTTTTATTGGCACCGACCGATCTCTGTCGGTGTTACCAGGTGTCAATTCACGCAAAAATAAATCAGTGTCATATTACGATACCTTTGTTGGAGACCATACACTTGACTTTGACTTTATTTCGATCACCACAACCAAAAATACTTTCTATCTATCCAACTTTAACAAGGTAAAAGGTAGCAAGGTTTCCCCCTCTCTGTTGTACTTATCAAGAATATTTGTTTAGTATTCATTTTTAAATTGAATGATGTTATTGATTTGTTTACTGATTCCACAGACTCAGCCCACAAACTGTTATGCACATGCTTTTAAGAGTTAAGTTAACACACGGCTGCTTTAAATTAAATTTACCCCTCAAGTTATTTTTTTCCATCTCGGCCTTTGAAAACAAATCAGCCAGTTTATAATGTATTTGCTAGAAGAAGGCTTCCATGTTCTGGAATCAGATTCTTGGGACAGATGAAACCAGTATGTATCGAGATGATGGAGAAAAAAAAAAGTATAGCAAGGCAAAGGAGCGTCTCATAATCCAAAGCAAAACACATAATGTGTTATGTCAGGTGGAGATGGCCTATGTGGAACGTGTCTATTAATGATGTTGAAAGGATAGATGGAAAGCAAGGCAATGCAATTTTATTTATAGAGCCCAATTTGTACACAAGGCAATTCAAAGTGCTTTACAGAAAATCAAAAGAAGGAAAAATTGTTCAAATTACAATCAGAAAACACAATTGTCAATAAAACAATCATAATTAATTAAAATAAATCAAATGCTGTAGATAGAATAATTTTTTTAAATTAAATAAATTGTCATATGCAAAATTAAAAAAAAGTGTTTTTAGCCTGGATTTGAACATTGCCAACGTTGAGGCCAGTCTCACATCTTCAGGAAAACTATTCGAGATTTTAGGAGCAAAAAACTGAAACACAGTTTGATCCTGACTCTGGGCACAAGCAGGAGACCACTCCCTAATGTTCTTGGAGATCGAGATGGTTCATATGGCTCTAACACAAGACTTGCACTCAAGGAGAGCTCTTTTGAAGTCTATTCTGTGAGCAACAGGAAGTCAGTGCAGTGACTTAAGCACTGGACTTATATTTCCTGGTTCTAGTCAGGACTCGAGCAGCAGCATTCTGGATGTACTGCAGCTGATTTACAGCTTGTTTAGAGAGCCTAGTGGGAAGGCCATTACAGTAGTCTAACCTGCTGGAGAAAAAGACATGGATTAGTCTTTCTAAGTCTTATTTAGACATTATTCTTCTGGATTTGGCAATGGGTTTCAGGTGGTAAAATGCTGCTGAAGGTTTTGACTTAATGTGGCTGGTGACAGTTATGTGGGCCAAAGACAATGATTTCAGTTTTGTCTGAGTTTAGCTGAAGAAAATTGTTTTGTATCCACACACTGATCTGTTCAAAGCAGTAACAAAGGGAATGAACAGGCCAACGTTCACCTGTAGATCTGAGTGTCATCTGCAGAGTTGTGGTAGGACACATTGAAGCTGCGTATTAGCTGGCAGCATGTACAGGTTGATAGGGGTCCCAAAATCAAACCCTGAGGAACCCCACAGGTCATAGCCATTTGGTCAGAGACACAGTTACCCATTTCAACAAAGTATGTCCTGTGTTTGACATAGGACTTGAACTAGTTAAGAACAGAACCAGATATTCCCACCCAGTTTTCTAACCTCTGTATTAAGATAGTATGGTCAACTGAGTCAAAGTTAGCGCTCAGGTCCAGCAGAACCAAGACTGAGACTTTTCCTGCGTCTTTGTCCAGGCGGATATCATTTGTCACCTTGATCAGCGCTGTTTCAGTGCTGGGGTGGGGCCTAAAGCCTGATTGGAAATGATCAAACACATTGTTAAACAGGAGAAAATCACTAAGCTGTTGGTATACAACTTTTTCTAGGACTTTGCCCTAAAATGTCAGGTTTGATATGGGCCGATAGTTCTTCAGTACTGTGGCATCAAGACCAGCCTTCTTTAGCAGTTATTAAGGCCATTGACAATATTCCAGTCTGAAGTGAGATGTAACTAGATGATTGAATTGTGGTAACAAACTGCTCAGCACAAATAATACAAATCTAGTGGGTAACTCATCAAGGCAGCATGTTGAATAAAGTGCTTAACTTACCTGAATAGTTGACCATTTTGTTTCAATCAGTCCAAATCGACCTGCCCCCCACCATGAAGATCACAAAGGGCCTCCCAGGAAAATACACAGCTGTTCAGATGCATCTGCACTGGGGCGGCTGGGACCTGGAGGCCAGCGGAGCAGAGCATACCATCGATGGCATCCGCTACATGGCAGAGGTAGACTAAATAAACACATCCATATAAAGCAGCTTTGAAGGCAATACACTTCAGTGGTGACAGATGAACATGTGAAACCCAAACATCCCCTCTGGATGAAAACATATCAATTTGTCAAAGTGACAGTGTGTGCGGGTATTAGGTGCTGACATAGAAGAAATCAGAGGTGGGACCAAGTCATTGCTTTGCAAGTCACAAGTAAGTCTCAAGTCTTTGCCCTCAAGTCTCGAGTCAAGTCCCGAGTCAAGACAGGCAAGTCCCGAGTCAAGTCCAAAGTCAAGACTGGAAAGTCTCAAGTCGAGTCCCAAGTCCTGCATTTTGAGTTTCGAGTCCTTTCAAGTCCTTTTAACCACAGACTAATATTTTTACACAGATTGTGTATGCTTTTAAAACGCTGTATTTATTTATTAAAACAAGTGCATTTGAAATTGCAAGAAAAAAAATAGTGCTGACATTGCAATTCATAATAGCACTATTAACAGTCATTTTAATAGTTTAAACAATTTTAAACATTTAACTCATTCCTTTACAGAATAAACACATTTGCAAAAGCAAACATTAACATACTATTGGTTGTATTTTATGAAAATAATATTACCAGAGTTGAGAAGGAGCAAAGATCTTCAATATTTGTATGTGAGAATCACAAATAAATCTTCTGGGGGAGGATGACGCCCCTACAGGGGTTTGCTTTACAAACTTTCAGCCCCATCTAAAACAAAATTCACCAGCCGCCACTGATTATGATGCATTCTCATTTTAGGCAAAGTATAAGACAATACTTTCTTAACAGTATAATTGTAACCAGGAATAAGTCTTCAAGTAACAATATTCAAATACTAACATTGTTAGGTAAGACAGCATTTGGTTTTATTCTGAATGTAGTGAAACAGATTGGTGGTTTTAGCTGATATAAAGACTTTCAGGTGTTTGTATATGTTGAAGTATTTGGCAGACGCTTTTATCCAAAGCGACATACATAAAAAATACATACATAACAGTCACTGTAAACATGATCATTTAAGGGAAGAATGTAATACAAAATATCAATACAAAGTGCCAAGACAGAATAAACTCTCTGCTGCTGCAGCAACAGAGATACAGTCTATAAGATATATAGATATCTAATGTATTCATACATTGTTTATGTAGGATATACGCATGTATATATAACCTAATCATATTGTTTCTTCAATTTAAAAATAGCTTACTGTTTTTTCCCCTTTCTCTGGGATTATATTCCCAGTTTTGATCTCGGACGTCTGGTCACTTATAGCGTATTAGAATATTATATTACTGTTAAGCAAACTATGAATAATAAAACTTGCCAAAACATGTGTCCTTTGTCATAGCTACACGTATGACAAAAAAGCATGTGGAAATGAGTGGTATTCAGTGAGGTAAGATGAATTAAATGCGCTGACAGTTCATTGCTCCTGCCAAATGAATTGCACTGAGTGGAGCGGATCACCACTCCAAGATGGCGGCCCCGCGTCTCGTCTGCGCCAGTAGGCAGTAGCGCTCGATGCTGCGTACCCTTATAACAGGGGTCGGCAACCCAAAATGTTGAAAGAGCCATATTGGAGCAAAAATACAAAAACAAATCTGTCTGGAGCCGCAACAAATTAAAAGCCATATTACATACAGATAGTGTGTCATGAGATATACATTGAATTGAGATGACTTAAAGGAAACTAAATTAGCTCAAATATAGCTAGAAATGAGGCATAATGATGCAATATGTACATATAGCTAGCCTAAATAGCATGTTAGCATCGATTAGCTTGCAGTCATGCAGTGACCAAATATGTCTGATTAGCACTCCACACAAGTCAATAACATCAACAAAACTCACCTTTGTGCCTTCACGCACAACGTTAAAAGTTTGGTGGACAAAATGAGACAGAAAAAGAAGTGGCATAAAACACGTCCTAAAAAGTCGGAGAAAGTTATACATGGAAACAAACTAAGGTGAGTTCAAGGACCGCCAAAATTAGTAGGACAAAACGGCGCTCGCCAAATACTCGAATCAGTGAAGCATGTTTAATACAAACAGTGTGATTTATAACAACTAGGGAGGTTTGTGTCATGTTTGTCCTCCTACAGAAACCATATTAAAACAAATTTATTTTTTTCCCCCTCATCTATTTCCATTTTTCATACATTTTTGAAAAAGCTTCAGAGAGCCACTAGGGCGGCGCTAAAGAGCCACATGCGGCTCTAGAGCCGCGGGTTGCCGACCCCTGCCTTATAAGATGTCTATGGTTATAACGTTAGCAGTGAGTTTACAGCCTCACTGATTTAACGACACAGCAAATAAAAGTCACGTTACTTAGCCAATAAACGTTAGCTTACATTCAAAACTTACCCTTCTTTGTGCAACTTCAAATGTCGAACGAAGTTGGAAGTTGTTGCGTCTCCGTCTGTAATATTCCACCTGCGTGATTTGCATAGGCAATTCTTTTTTTGTTGACCAAGTCGTAGTTTTTATACCCGAACGAAACCAACTTTGGCATAATTGTTTCTCACTGCCGCATTGTTTGACAACTCATGTTCGGTGGTTGTCCTGCAATTTGATTGGATGAGAGCTGTGTGATGAAAACAATGTAGATGTAATTTGATTGGCTGTTGTACTGACAGCACACCAGCTGACACGCAGCACACACGCTTATAGACAGACACACACGTATAAAATGAAAAATACGGAGCGCTCCCAAATAACTTTTTAAGCTTTAGGTTTTGGGGAAAGTAGCAAGTCATGTCAAGTCAAAAGGCTCAAGTCCAAGTGAAGTCACAAGTCATTGATGTTAAAGTCTAAGTCGAGTTGCAAGTCTCTTTACATTTTGTCAAGTCGAGTCTAAAGTCATCAAATTCATGACTCGAGTCTGACTCGAGTCCAAGTCATGTGACTCGAGTCCACACCTCTGGAAGAAATAGTATAACTTCTTTTTTTTAAGTGTAGCACACATTATACATAATTGTAACACATTATTTATGGTGCATACTTTGTATCATTTTCCAGACTAAATTAATGAATCTGTTAATTTTACATTCAAACATGAGTTCCTTTTTTTTTTACTGCACCTTCTCTAAAGTCTTCTGATGTCTCCTAGCTTACTTTACACTTTTGTTCTTCCTTGGAAAACCTTAGATAGTCCAAGTTCAGTAAATTTCTGCAACACGAAAAATGATCATCTAATTTTGGTGGATTTGACTAAAACCAGAATAGAAGTAGTGATCATATTTATTACATGAAAAAGAGTGTTTGTTTGGTTGAGTATTCATTACAATTGCCAATACAATAGTATCTCAATTAATTGTTTCTGTGATGGCGCTCTTAACTCAAAACACTAGTATCTCAAGTCAAAATCTCCCATATAAATCAATTGAAAGCTATTTTATTTTGCTGCTTGGCTTCCCCCAAACAGCACAATTTTAACATGTAGCATGCCTTTAAAACAAAGTTTTAGACAAGAAAATAATGTGTAAAAACATAATACAATGTACTACTAACTGTACTTTATAGAAGTAATACTAATGTACAGCATTTTCTTTGGCGAGCGGACTTCTACGGTATCTTTTCAGCAGATTCTCCGTCAAACACACCATTAGCTGCTATTCTATATTTTCATGGATAAATATTCGCCATACAGATGTATTTTTTTGCATCCCTGGCTGGCGTTAGATTCTTCTGCTTCAGTATGGTGTAGACCAGCAATGATACTCTCAAATTGCTTCGCCAATCTGCAACACGCTCGGTCATGTTTTCGATTATTTATTTTATGAATTTAAAGAATATCATCCTCTTGTCGGGCTTGGTCAAAAGGATAGGAATCAGATGCAGAGTAGGGAATATTTTGACAGGCTTTTATTTTGACAGCTTCCTTTCACCTCCAGAGTCAAGGTAATACAATATCTATATTAACAAAAACTAGACGGCGAAAAAGGTTAAAAAAAATAGGAACAACCGAAAATCACTCCGAAAGGAGGAAAACACAAAAACAAAGACGAACTATAATTGGCGCCGTATATGCTATAAAATGTGTTAACACAAAAACGCTCCAACAGGAGGAAGAAACAACGGCTATGAAAAATTCTACACTTATCTAATCTAATAGTTCAACAAAAAATGTCACTCCAAAATTTGAGGAAAGAATGAAAGAAAAAACTGATAACTCACCACTTCGGCTGAATAAACTAAATAACAAAAAAAATCACTCTGCTGAGGAGGAAAAAAGGAAAACTCAAAATAGCAACGAAGGAATTCAGGATCAAGGAATATAAACACAAGACGAGGCAAGGCAAGGCAAGGCATGGACATGGACATGGATGCTAGAAAGGCACGAATACACGAGACAATCTGGCACAGAACAAGGGGAGACGTGGGCTTATAAAACATAAGAGGGTAATGGGAAACAGGTGGAAACAATCAGGGGTCAGGGATGACGTCAGACTGATGACACAAAAGGAAGGACAAGTGATCTGACACGAGAGGAGTTACTTTTCAAAATAAAACATGCAATTCACAAGACAGAAGAAACCAAGACAAGACATCCCTCACCGCGGTGTGACACCACTTTTTCTCAGCACTGTCCTTTGCACTCACTTTCTTCCTTTCCATGTTTGGAAAAACCAATGTATGTCGATCTTTAGCTATGAGCTAATGCTAGCGAGTAAAAGCAGATGTTTTGGTCTGATCATACAGGGTTCACTGTGACATTTGCATCTCCAATTAATGGCGGGGGATGCTTGTGACTCAAATTTTTGCTCACAACTTAAAGTATAACAGTTAACTTAAAGACAGCTCTTATCTCAAAACACTCTTGTCATGTCTGTGTGATCATGTTTTATTTTGGTTATGTTCGGTTTGGTTTTTGGACTCTTTGTGCACTCTTGTTTGTTTTGTTACCATAGCAACCCATTAGTTTCACCTGTTTCAAGTTTTGCACTCGCGCACCTGTTGTCAATCATGTCTGTATTATTTAAACCGATAGTTGCCAGGAAGTCAGCCTGGCGACATTAACTCTGATACCTCCATGATTACGCGTCCATGCCATAGTTCTATGATCTTTCCATGCTTGACCAAGTAAGTTTTGTTTCATGTCCTTAGTCTGTTTATGTGTTAATTTTGTTCATAGCCAAGTTTGTACTTCCGCCCTTGTGCGCGCCTTTCGTTTGTTCCTTTTGTTAGTGTTTGAATAAATATGTACTCACCTCCAAGCCATGTCCGATCCAGCTTTACTTGCATCTCGGGAAAACAAAACCCTCACAGTCCACGTATAGTCGACTCTTAAGTTTGGCAACTCTGTAATTAATAATAATAATAATAATAATAATAATAATACATTTTATTTCTAGGCGCCTTTCTAGACACTCAAGGACACCGTACATCCGTTAAAAGCAGTGCAACACAAACAATAATAAAAAAAAGTGGGAAATAATAATCAGATCAGGCTAAAATACAACAATAACACAGTGCAAATGAGGTCTTTCTTATATAATTAAACTGAATATGCATTAGTTCCAGTGACATACATTGATAATGTGACAAAAGACAATTAAACCCTTTTGTTTAAAGCTTTTTTTAAATGTTGTGTTGAAAAGTGCTTTTCAAAACCCACTATGTGTATGTAGCTTTGATGCTAACAGATACACTATGTCAGAGTTAATAGACACACTACTGTGTACTTTATCCACTTTTTCCATATAATGTCCACTGTAACTCTGCACTTCTCCAACGTAATAGATAGAATATATCACAGGCAACAACATAACAAAAAACTGAAATGCTCATTTGGTATTCTGCGGCTGTTCTCTCTGTTGTCTTTCAGCTCCATGTCGTCCATTACAATTCGGCCAAGTACAAGAGCTTCACTGAGGCCAAAGATAAATCAGACGGGCTGGCAGTACTCGCCTTTTTCTACGACGTACGTTTCCCTTTCCTCTCCATGTGTGGCGTTTGCTTTTGTATCTCAATCACGCTCTGGACGTGTACAATATACACTGCAAAAAGTCAGTGTTCAAAAACAAGAAAGAAAGGGGGAAAAAAATTAGGGGTATTTTACTTGAACTAAGCAAACTTATCTGCCAATAGAACAAGAAAATTTGGCTTGTCAAGACTTTCCAAAACAAGTAAAATTAGCTAACCTCAATGAACCCAAAAATACCTTAAAATAAGTATTTTCTCACTAATAACAAGTGCACTTTTCTTGGTAGAAAAAAAGAGACCTTTTTGCTCAATATGTTGAAAAATATTCTTAAATTAACTACCGTATTTTTCGGAGTATATGTCGCACCGGAGTATAAGTCGCACCTGCCAAAAATGCATTATAAAGAAGGAAAAAAACATATATAAGTCGCACTGGAGCCCGGCCAAACTATGAAAAAAAACTGCGACTTATAGTCCGAAAAATACGGTAAATGCTAGTGCAGTGGTTCTTAACCTGGGTTCGATCGAACCCTAGGGGTTCGGCGAGTCGGCCTCAGGAGTTCGGCAGACCAACTGCCGCAAAGGTCAATAAACACCCGACTCATCGTGTAAATAAAAACTTCTCCCTATCGGCGTATCATGTATACCCCCAAACAATGTTCCCTCTAATTTTCCATATGCGTGAGCAAACGCAAAAACTCCTTCAATGGAGCACATATGAGCGACGTCAGATGTGCACAATGTGGCCACACCAGCAGCACACCTGTCCCAAACCTGACTAAATACCAAGTTAAATGTTTTATTATTATAATCAAATGACAGCAGTAATTTCCGTGGGATTTTTATCCCTTTCCGATATCGCATTTAATTCCCACTAAAACATCCACATGTTGCACAATGATATGTAAACATGGGATCATGTGTACAATCCTGTAACGTTCTGTTTGTAACATCTTTATTAGTATTTCTTTAATATAATTACATCATTTCATGATTAATATTTATGAATTAAGATTAAATTAAGAAAAAAACATTTGATTTTACAAGGGTTCGGTGAATGCGCATATGAAACTGTTGGGGTTCAGTGCCTCCAACAAGGTTAAGAACCACTGTGCTAGTGCCATTATCTTGACACAATGATATGCGCTCGGCATTACATTTCTTGAAACCAGCAAACTTATACTAAAAAATTGTTTATTGTTCTTAATGGAAAGGCAACAAGGCAACCGCTTGTTACTCTCGGGGTCTCCTAGCCGCTCAGGCAAATCACATTGTCTAAAAATGCATTTTCCCATCCATAACATGACATCATCACGCCAAGTGTGTGCTCTTTCAGTCAATTAGTGTGCAAGGAATATATCAGATATATATATATCTGATATATATATATATATCTGATATATATATATATATATATATATATATATATATATATATATACAGCCCGGCCCCCGGCCAAATTTTTTAAAATTGTAATTTTGAAGAATTTATCTGATTGTGCATGAACTATTTCTGTTCAAAATAGTTTGAAATGTCACATCTAAAATGTTTAAATATTAACTGTCCGTTTACTGTGCCGTGCCAACTGTACTACTTTATGAGTATGTATTTTCTATTGTTTCAATGACAATAAAACAGCA
Organism: Entelurus aequoreus; assembly: GCF_033978785.1. Taxonomy (NCBI): domain Eukaryota; kingdom Metazoa; phylum Chordata; class Actinopteri; order Syngnathiformes; family Syngnathidae; genus Entelurus; species Entelurus aequoreus. The sequence goes on from NC_084737.1 coordinate 61,594,273, forward strand.
AAGTCCATTTGGCTGTCATCTGTTTTAAATATGAGACACAATTGTGTCAAAATCATGATTTTTTTTGTTCATGCTTGAAATAAGAAATTATTACTTTAAAAAAAGTAGTTTTATACTTGTGAGTGTTGATGACACTGGTTTGCAACAGTTGATATTCTAGATTCAAGCATGTTTTACTCAATATAGGTCATAAAAAAGCTGTAATATCTTACTGAGATAATTTAGGACCAAAACACTAAAAACAAGTAAAACACTAACATAAAATCTGCTTAGTGAGAGGAATTATCTTATTAGACAGAAAATAAGCAACTATCACCCTTATTTGAGATATTTAATCTTACTTAGATTTCATTTTTTCCAGTGTAAGACTATTGGACCCGGTTTTGTGCTAAGTTTGCTCCCTAGAGGAATGCGTTGAATCTCAGGCAGCCAATGATGTGTTCATCGCTATGGTAACAACAGCTATCATCCCATGTCATATCACTGGTGGCAATAATTAGAAATTATTACAGCAGGGAAACACGACCTCCTGATCGAGTGTGTATTAAAATAGTCAGATAATCTTGGCCCTCTTGTAGAAAAGGTCATACATGCACACTATCACGCGATCTGCTGCTAATGACTTGTTGCTGCATTGTCAGGACGGCCATTTTGAGAACACCTACTACAGTGATTTCATCTCCAACCTGGCCAACATCAAATATGCAGGTAAGTCATGTGGGAAGCACAATACTGTGACGTCAGTCGGATTTGAAAATGGACTCTGGCAGGTCAGTCCATGAACATTTCAAGCCTGAACGTGCGCTCCATGTTGCCCGAGAACATGAACCATTTCTTCAGGTACCAGGGCTCCCTCACCACTCCTCCCTGCTACGAGAGCATCCTGTGGACGGTGTTCGATACCCCCATTACTCTTTCACATAACCAGGTAACCAAGAAGGATTATTCATATCCGTGTTGCACACCGGCAAAAAACAGGGTGGTAACTTCTGTCAATGCACCTCTACGACAGAATAGTAACTTCTGCCAATGCACCTCTATGCCAGAATAGTAACTTCTGTCAATGCACCTTTATGCCAAAATAGTAACTTCTGCCAATGCACCCTTATGCCAGAATAGTAACTTCTGTCAACGCACCTCTATGCTAGAATAGTAACTTCTGCCAATGCACCTCTGTGCCAGAATAGTAACTTCTGCCAATGCACCTCTATGCCAGAATAGTATGTTCTGTCAATGCACCTCTATGCCAGAATAGTAACTTATGTCAATGCACCACTATGCCAGAATAGTAACTTCTACCAATGCACCTCAATGACAGAATAGTAACTTCTGTCAACGCACCTCTGTGCCAGAATAGTAACTTCTGCCAATGCACCTCTATGCCAGAATAGTAAGTTCTGTCAACGCACCTCTATGCCAGAATAGTAACTTCTGTCAACGCACCTCTATGCCAGAATAGTAACTTATGTCAATGCACCACTATGCCAGAATAGTAACTTCTACCAATGCACCTCAATGACAGAATAGTAACTTCTGTCAATGCACGTCTATGCCAGAATAGTAACTTATGTCAACACACCTCTATGCAGAATAGTAACTTATAACTTCATTCAATGCACCTCTATGCCAGAATAGTAACTTCTGCCAATGCACCTCTATGCCAGAATAGCAACTTCTGCCAATGCACCTCTATGCCAGAATAGTAACTTCTGTCAATGCACCTTTATGCCAGAATAGTAACTTCTGCCAATGCACCTCTATGCCAGAATAGTGACTTCTGTCAATGCACCTCAATGACAGAATAGTAACTTCTGTCAATGCACCTCAATGACAGAATAGTAACTTCTGTCAATGTACCTCTATGCCAGAATAGTGACTTCTGTCAATGCACCTCAATGACAGAATAGTAACTTCTGTCAATGCACCTCAATGACAGAATAGTAACTTCTGTCAATGCACCTCAATGACAGAATAGTAACTTCTGCCAATGCACCTCGATGCCAGAATAGTAACTTCTGCCAATGCAGCTCTATGCCATAATAGTAACTTCTGTCAATGCACCTACATGCCAAAATAGTAACTTCTGTCAATGCACCTCTATGCCAGATTAGTAACTTCTGTCAACACACCTATATGCTAGAATAGTAACTTCTGTCAATGCACCTCTATGCCAGAATAGTAACTTCTGCCAATGCACCTCTATGCCAGAATAGTGACTTCTGTCAATGCACCTCAATGACAGAATAGTAACTTCTGTCAATGCACCTCAATGACAGAATAGTAACTTCTGTCAATGCACCTCAATGCCAGAATAGTAACTTCTGCCAATGCACCTCTATGCCATAATAGTAACTTCTGTCAATGCACCTACATGCCAAAATAGTAACTTCTGTCAATGCACCTCTATGCCAGATTAGTAACTTCTGTCAACACACCTATATGCTAGAATAGTAACTTCTGTCAATGCACATCTATGCCAGAATAGTAACTTCTGCCAATGCACCTCTATGCCAGAATAGTAACTTCTGTCAACACACCTATATGCCAAAATAGTAACTTCTGTCAATGCACCTCTATGCCAGAATAGTAACTTATGTCAATGCACCTCTATGCTAGAATAGTAACTTCTGCCAATGCACCTCTATGCCAGAATAGTAACTTCTGTCAACGCACCTCTATGCCAGAATAGTAACTTCTGTCAATGCACCTATATGGCAAAATAGTAACTTCTGTCAACACACTCCTAAGAAATAACAGTAACTTCTGTCAGCGCACCCCCATGACAGGGTGGTAACTTATGTTGACACACTCCTATGAAAGAACAGTAATTTCTGCCAAAGCACTTCCATGACATGGTGGTAGATTCTGTCAATTCAACTATATGACAGGGTGGTAACGTCTGTCAACCCACCTCTGTGACAGGTTGGTAACTTCCGTCCCTGCATCTGTATGGTAGAGTCATAATTTCTGTCAGTCAATCAATCAATCAATGTTTATTTCAGTGTACCTCTATGCCAGGAAGGTAACTTCTGCCAATGCACCTCTGTAACAAGGTGGCAACTTCTGTCAACACATCTCATTGACAGACTAGTAACCTCTGTCAGTACACCACACTGGCAACGTGGTAACTTCTGTCAATAAACCTCTAAGAAAGAACAGCAACTTCTGTCAGTGCACAGGGTCGTAATTTCTGTCAACACACTCCTATGAAAGAACAGTAATTTCTGTCAAAGTGGTAGATTCTGTCAATGCAACTATATGACAGGGTGGTAACGTCTGTCCACACACCTCTGACAGGTTGGAAACTTCTGTCAATTCACCTCTATGACAGGGTGGTAACATCTTTCCCTGCATCTCTATGGCAGAGTCAATACTTCTGTCAGTGTACCTTTAATGCCATGATGATAACTTCTGTCAATGTACCTCTATGACAGGATGGTAACCCCTGTCAATAGAGCTCGGTAAAAAAGGTGGTAACTTTTATCAATGCAACTTTATGACAAAAGAATAACTTCTGCCAATGTATCTCAACGACAGGGTGGTAATGTCATGTCAACACATCTCTTTGACAGTTTCTTCTGTCAATGCACCTCTATGACAATACAGTGACACACTTGGCGGTAACTTCTGTCAATGCACCTCTATGACATTTTGGGGAAAACATTGACAACCAGCTCTTTGACGCTGAGAACTCTGAAAAAGTTGAGTAGCGGAAGAGCTCTGTAAAGTTTTGGGAACTATTTGTAAAATGAGGGGAGGATGCATTCCATCCAACCTCTATGACAGAATAGTAACTTCTGTCAGTGCACCTCAATGACACGATAGTGAGACACCTCTTTGACAGGAGGGTAACTTCTGTCAATGCACCTCTATGACAGGACAGACACTTTACTCAATGCACCTCTATGTGGGTGTCCACACCTTTATTACAGGGTGGTAACTTATGTCAATACACCACTCTGACAGGGTGGTATCTCCTGTCAACACACATCTACAAAAGGATGGTAACTTCTTTCAACACACCTGCACGACAGGGTGTCATACACATCAACAACACATCTCTATAAAATATAAACAATATAATATAAACAATAATTGTCCTGTCAATGCACCTCAAACACAGAGCATTGTAACTTAACAGAAACAATGCAACACAATACAAACCTGAACCAGTTTTTATAGAGGCGCTTGGCTGTTGTTTAGCTTTTATAACTTTTGTGTGCCTCTACATCAAGATTTAAGCTCCACCCCTTTGGACATTGTTGCGCTCAGATCAGGAAACTGGAGAGCACCCTGATGGACATCCACAACAAGACTCTGTGGGACGACTACCGCATGGCTCAGCCCCTAAATGACCGAGTGGTGGAGTCGTCTTTCCTGCCACGACTTGGGAAAGGAAGTGTGTATCTCACGAATATCTGACCGCTTAAAGGCCTACTGAAATTAATTTTTTGTATTTAAACGGGGATAGCAGATCCATTCTATGTGTCATACTTGATCATTTCGCGATATTGCCATATTTTTGCTGAAAGGATTTAGTAGAGAACAACGACAATAAAGATCGCAACTTTTGGTATCTGATTTAAAAAAAGCCTTGCCCCTACCGGAAGTAGCGTGACGTAGTCAGTTGAAAGGCTCCTCACATTTTCCTATTGTTTTCAATGCAGCTAGAGCGGTTCGGACCGAGAAAGCGACGATTACCCCATTAATTTGAGCGAGGATGAAAGATTCGTGGATAAGGAACAGTAAGAGTGAAGGACTAGAATGCAGTGCAAGACATATCTTTTTTTGGTCTGACCGTAACTTAGGTACAAGCTGGCTCATTGGATTCCACACTCTCTCCTTTTTCTATTGTGGATCACGGATTTGTATTTTAAACCACCTCGGATACTATATCCTCTTGAAAATGAGAGTCGAGAACGCGAAATGAACATTCACAGTGACTTTTATCTCCACGACAATACATCGACGAAACACTTTAGCTACGGAGCTAACGTGATAGCATCGTGCTTAACTGCATATAGAAACAAAATAAGTAAATCCCTGACTGGAAGTATAGACAGAAGATCAACAATACTATTAAACCATGGACATGTAACTACACGGTTAATGCTTTCCAGCCTGGCGAATGTTAACAATGCTGTTGCTAACGACGCCATTGAAGCTAACTTAGCAACCGGACCTCACAGAGCTATGCTAAAAACATTAACTATCCACCTACGCCAGCCAGCCCTCATCTGCTCATCAACACCCGTGCTCACCTGCGTTCCAGCGATCGACGGTGCGACGAAGGACTTCACCCGATCACAGATGCGGTCGGCGAGACGGAGGAAGTTAAGGTGAGTTTGGCGGCTAGCGCGTCTGCTATCCATCTCTGTCCTCCTGGCTGTGTTGCTGTAGTCTGCCGCTAATACACCGATCCCACCTACAACTTTCTTCTTTGCAGTCTCCATTGTTCATTAAACGAATTGCAAAAGATTCACCAACACAGATGTCCAGAATACTGTGGAATTGTGAAATGAAAACAGAGCTTTTTTGTATTGTATTCAATGGGGTACCAATACTTCCGTCAACAGTTTACGTGACGCGCATACGTCATCATATCTAGACGTTTTCAACCGGAAGTGTGGCGGGAAATTTAAAATTGCACTTTATAAGTTAACCCGGCCGTATTGGCATGTGTTGCAATGTTAAGATTTCATCATTGATGTATAAACTATCAGACTGCGTGGTGGGTAGTAGTGGGTTTCAGTAGGCCTTTAAGAGCAAGACAAACCATTACTGTTCACCTTTTTGTTTCGCCAGCATTCTGTCGACAAGACGAAATAGAATCCAAGCTGCTTAAAATCGAGGGACTGATAACGTCTCTTGGAAAAAGCGTGTACTCAGGTGAGGTGGTATGCCAACACACACTAAGTCATACTTGGCTGAATGCAAATGCTAGTGTTCCTATTTACTCAAGAGTGTTGATCTACTCTTACCTACTTGTATGCCTTAGGAGGTAGACTACAAGACTCACGGCCAAGCAAACATGGTGAGCTTTTCTATTTTCCAGTTCGCATTCAAGCAAACAAAGTGACTTTTAATTCATGTTCAGCATTGTGCAACAGTCTTGAGCAATTTTGCAAATAAACATTAACGTAATCATTAGTTTCTTCTAGTTTGTATTATTTCCTATCCAGCGCTCCAATTTACTAACACTAGTTTGGCCTGAGCGCCGGCCCCCATACCTGTCCCTGATTGGCATTCAGTACACACCTGTCCCTGGTTGCCAATCAGGGTGTTTCTTTTGCTCTGCGCTTCCACGTGTTTGCTCTTTGTGCACTTCCCAGCAGCACCTCTTTGTTTTTTTTGTGTTACATGCGTTTTTCCTGATAAAAAGGGTTTCTTTCATGCACTTGTCTGCCGTATTTGCATCCCAGACATACACCAGAACGTAATGGAGAATCCCTTCAACTAGCAAAAAGTCCAGCTGCCTTGGTTTAACTGTTGCGGATTACCATAAAATATCAAATTTAGGGAAATTTGCTATTTTAAAAGCATGGGTGCTTCCATTTTGCAGCCAATCTTGTGCATTGATTGTACTGTATTGGGTGTAAGTATCTGATATCTTACCAAGCATTGTTCTATCACTATCCTTGATTCTATCACTAACATGGTGGTAACTTCTGTCCATGCTTGTCTACAGCAGAGTGGAAACTTTTTACAGCTCTTTGACAGAGTGGTATCTTCTGTCAATGCACGTCAATGACAGTGTAGTGACACACATCTTTGACAGGGTGGTAACTTCTGTCAGTGCTCGTCTACGACAGTGCGGTAACTTCTATCGACATATCTATTTGACAAAGTTGTATATTCTGTCAATGTACCCCTATGACAGTATAGTGACACACCTCTTGGACAGGATGGTAACTTCTGTTAATGCTCGCATACGACATATTGGCAACTTCTGTCAATTAACTTCTACCACAGGGTGGTAACTTCGACACATCTCTTCGACAGAGTGGCATCTTCTGTCAATGCATCTATGACAGTATAATGACACCCCTCTTTCACAGGGTGGTAACTTCTGTCAATGTTCACATATAAGAGAGTGGTATCTTCTGTCAATGCACCTCTATGACAGTATAGTGACACACCTCTTTGACAGGTTGGTACATTCTGGCAATGCAGCTCTATGACAGTATAGTGACACACCTCTTTGACAGGTTGGTACATTCTGGCAATGCAGCTCTATGACATTTTGTAAAAATTAAAATCAGGATATTTACAAAAAAATATTTCTTCAAAGATACAACAACCAACTCTGAGTCTTTTGTCAAAGCAGCATAAACAAAGGCTGAGTAGCGGATAAGCCTTTTAAATCTGTATTTGAAAATACACTATATTGCCAAAAGTATTTGGCCACCCATCCAAATGATGAGTCAGGTGTCCTAATCACTTGGCCCGGGTGGCCCCACAGGTGTATAAAATCAAGCACTTAGGCATGGAGACTGTTTCTACAAAGATTTGTGAAAGAATGGGCCGCTCTCAGGAGCTCAGTGATTTCCAGTGTGGAACTGTCATAGGATGCCACCTGAGCAACAAATCCAGTCGTGAAGTTTCCTCGCTCCTAAATATTACAATGTCAACTGTGCGCTTTATTATAAGAACATGGAAGAGTTTGTGAACAACAGCAACTCAGCCACCAAGTGGTAGGCCACGTAAACTGACAGAGAGGGGTCAGCGGATGCTGAAGCGCATAGTGCAAAGACTTTCTGCACAGTCAGTTGCTACAGAGCTCCAAACTTCATGTGACCTTCCAATTAGCCCACGTACAGTACGCAGAGAGCTTCATGGAATGGGTTTCCATGGCCAATCAGCTGCATCTAAGCCATACATCACCAAGTCCAATGCAAAGCGTCGGATGCAGTGGTGTAAAGCACGTCGCCACTGGACTCTAGAGCAGTGGAGACGCCTTCTCTGGGGTGAAGAATCACGCTTTTTCATCTGGCAATCTGATGGACGAGTCTGGGTTTGGAGGTTGCCAGGAGAACGCTACATTTCGGACTGCATTGTGCCGAGTGTGAAATTTGGTGGAGGAGGAATTATGGTGTGGGGTTGTTTTTCAGGAGTTGGGCTTGGCCCCTTAGTTCCATTGATAGGAACTTTTGGACAATTCCATGCTCTCAACATTGTGGGAACAGTTTGGAGCGGGCCCCTTCCTCTTCCAACATGAGTGTGCACCAGTGCACAAAGCAAAGTCCATAAAAACATGGATGACAGAGTCTGATGTAGATTAACTTGACTGGCCTGCACATAGTCCTGACCTGAACCGGATAGAACACCTTTGAGATGAATTAGAACGGAGACTGAGAGCCAGGCCTTCTCGACCAACATCAGTGTGTGACCTCACCAATGCGCTTTTGGAAAAATGGTGGAAAATTCCTATAAACACACTCCGCAACCTTGTGGACAGCCTTCCCGGGAGAGTAGAAGCTGTAATAGCTGCAAAAGGTGGACCGACATCATATTGAACCCTTAGGTTAGGAATGGGATGGCACTTCAAGTTCATATGTGAGTCAAAGGCAGGAGGCCAAATACTTGTGGCAATATAGTTGTATTTGTAAAATGAGGGGAGAATGTGTTCTATTTAGGCAGACGTTTTTTTTGTATCACTTATTGTTATTATTGTTCAGGGTTGCAGGGAGTTGGTCAGCAGTCATTCACAGGGCAAGAGGATGCATTACCTAACTGATAATCAACCGTCACTTATGACTCTTTGTCTCCCTCAGAACCTCAAGCTTTGTTCCCTCTCGTGCTAAACTTCCAGCGGGAGAATCCTGGCAGTTATGCAAAAGCCCACCTGGGCCGTCCCATGAAGCTGGACTCCTTCACCGTCTGCATGCACGTGTTGCCTGAAGGGGAGGGTGCGCACACGGTCATCTCCTACTCCAGCAACAGCATCCACAATGAGCTGTTGATCTCCATCAGCGAGGACCGAGACAGCAAGGAGGTGGGCCTCTGGATCGGCAACGAGTTCGTCAACTTGCCGTTCAACTTCCAGTCCCAAAGCTGGGCCAACTACTGCATCACGTGGTCGTCCCTCACAGGGGGTGCGGAGCTGTGGATCAACGGCATGGTGGGGGAGCGACGCTACTTAAAAAACGGCTACAACATTAGCCCTGGCGGGGTGTTTGTCTTGGGAAACGACCAGGACAGCCTGCTGGGTATTTCCAACACGGATGCCTTCGTGGGGAAGATGACGGATGTGAATGTGTGGGACTATACCCTCAGCACGGCAAACATTCGGAACCAGATGTCATGTGAGAGGAACGTCACCACGCAGGGAAATGTGTTTAGCTGGGGGACCACCAAGCTTAGCCTTTATGGGGGGGTGCAGCTAGACAGTCAGTACAGATGCTGAAATATACATGAAATGCCTTAAAACATGCATGGCAATATAATGGGACAGGGTCAGTCAATATTTAATGTAGGCTTCAGCAATATACGAATAAAGCAAGTAATGCATCGACAAAAACATGTGGATTATTTTGGATAATGCTGCAAAAAAACATTGCGCAAAGGTTCATTGAAAATAAAATTAGAAGCACATGCAAACCCCCCAAAGTGAAGACTTCCTTTATTTTCCCCTCAAAAAGCTGTGAGCTTCCATGCATCCTGCAGGCTCTCTTTGCTGTCTTTCATGTTGCCATCATCTCCCAGCTTGAGCCCCACTTTGTTCCTCTTTGCAAACATCTGGGAGACCTCCAGGAAGGTCTTGTTCTTGGTTTCGGGCAGCACCAGCCAGATGTAAATCAGTGCTTGCAGACAAACGCAGGAAAAAATGATGAAGCTGTAAGGCCCCAGGCCTCTCTATTTGGGGGAGACAAAACCCGATCAGTTGTCAGTCAGAATACTTCCTATGCCAGCCTTGTACAGCTCTTTTACTTTGCCTGCTGTGTGCTGCACACACCTGTTTTCCCTTTGTACACATCTTTTTTTACCTTATTTTCCCTAATAAAAGGGCTTCTTCTTCTGCATCCGAACACTGTTCAACTACTGTATTTTTCGGACTATAAGTCAGTTTTTTTTCATAGTTTGGCCGGGGGTGCGACTTATACTCAGGAGCGACTTATGTGTGAAATTATTAACACATTACCGTAAAATATCAAATAATATTATTTAGCTCATTCACGTAAGAGACTAGACGTATAAGATTTCATGGGATTTAGCGATTAGGAGTGACAGATTGTTTGGTAAACGTATAGCATGTTCTATATGTTATAGTTATTTGAATGACTCTTACCATAATGTTACGTTAACATACCAGGCACGTTCTCAGTTGGTTATTTATGCGTCATATAACATACACTTATTCAGCCTGTTGTTCACTATTCTTTATTTATTTTAAATTGCCTTTCAAATGTCTATTCTTGGTGTTGGGTTTTATCAAATACATTTCCCCAAAAAATGCGACTTATACTCCAGTGCGACTTATATATGTTTTTTCCCTTCTTTATTATGCATTTTCGGCCGGTGCGACTTATACTCCGGAGCGACTTATACTCCGAAAAATACGGTAAATGCTTTTTGTATGTTGTTATTCATATACAAAACAATAAAATGGGACGGCGTGGCTCGGATAGTAGAGCAACCATGCCAGCAACTTGAGGTTTCCAGGTTCAATTCCAGCTTCTGCCATTCTAGTCATGGCCATTGTGTCTTCGGCAAGACCCTCCACCCACCTTGTTCCCTGTGGCAACTAAACTGGTTCATGACTGTGCAGGACTCCCTTGAAAAATAAATATTTAATCTCAATGGGACTAAAGGTGAAACATTTTTTTGAGGTTTATCACTGGGGTAGTAACTCACCATGCAGTAAAGAAAAACGATTTATAACAGAACTAGGGCTGCAACAACTAATCGATTAAATCGATTAAAATCGATTATAAAAATAGTTGGCGATTAATTTAGTCATCGATTCGTTGGATCTATGCACATGCGCAAAGGCTACTTTTATTATTATTTTTATTTAATTATTTATTTTTATTTTTATAAACCTTTATTTATAAACTGCAACATTTACAAACAGCTGAGAAACAACAATCAAAATAAGTATGGTGCCAGTATGCTGTTTTTTCCCCAATAAAATACTGGAAAGGATAGAAATGTAGTTTGTCTCTTTTATCCGATTATTAATCGATTAATCGAAGTAATAATCGACAGATTAATCGATAATCAAATTAGTTGTTAGTTGCAGCCCTAAACAGAACCATGGAAATTTTGGGTAAAATATTATAACATATGTAACTACAAATGCGCTCAGAGGCCCTATCTCCCAAGAGTAAAGAGTCATTAAAAAAAAAAAATAATAATAATAATAATTATAATAATACATTTAAAAAAATGATTGTGACTTCAGCTCACATCCCAAAAAATCTGATCATTTTGCTGACATTTTCATCAAAATATACCTATAACTTTTTCAGCTATGTTGCTAACAGACAGACAGAAAAACAATAAATAACTAGGTAAATAACTGGGTAATTGATCGACAGATAAATAAAATTGCAATGTCTGTACATGTTTGCTTCGTTCGTCTGCAGACTGCAACAGGGTTCACTCCTGAAATAAACTGAATGAACCCTCTTGTCAGTCATCAACCATCTTTGTCTCTGCAGGCTGTTAGCATACACGCACAGAAGTTGAGGATCATAACGTAAACGTTAGTAGAAAGAATCGGCATTAGCATCAAGATCCAATCAGTTGTTCTTTATCCCACTTTGTGGACTTCCTGAACTAACACATTTCTTAAAGTCCCATTTAAAACCTTTCATTTTTGGTTGATTTTAGCGGCGCCAGAGGACCATGAATTGATTACGTGGACCCCGACTTAAACAAGTTGAAAAACTTATTCGGATGTTACCATTTACTGGTCAATTGTACGGAATATGTACTGAAATGTGCAATCTACTAATAAAAGTTTCAATCAATCAATCAATCAAAAGAACAACGCAGTAGTGTTTTACCTAAAGGAAGAACACATTTACCATGAGGACAAGCGCATAGCGTCGTAAATGGTCAGAAACTACTGTCACGTACATACGAATTCAGTATGACTTATCTTTCCACATTAGGAACCTACATATTTTACTCAAACTTTATACTGCCGGTTTGCAGTCATCGCATTGTTTTTTTCTTTATACAGTACTTGTGAGTTTGTTGCGTGGCTGGTCGTGTCAGCGTGGAACTATCAAGCTGGTGGCTATTTAGTTGAGCGGGAATGCAGCTGAGATAGGATCCAGCACCACCCACGACCCAAAAAAGGGACAAGCGGTAGAAAATGGATGGATGGACGAACGGAGCCGAGGCAGCATCGGGTCGAATTTCCCTCCCCGACTGTGAGCTCACACCAGCGAGTGAAAGCCAGGGCCAATGTTGATCCATGACTGTCCTTGTTACCAGCTAGCCTCCCTTTTTCTTATTTTTGTCTCCTCGGGCAAAACTTTTCATTTCTTTGGTTGTTTTGCAGCTTCTACCATGACAGCAATATAATGCTGCGTTCCATTTACCTGGGAAGTGGGAAGTCCTAGCTGGGAACGGCGTCACAGCCGAGTTCAGTTACGATGTCAGAAATCAAGATGGCCACATCCACGAAAGCTATTTTTGAGCTTGCCTTGTCTTAATACAAACAACTTACGGAAAAATATGCACTCTTCCTGCAACCTTCACACACGGTGGATGAAGGGAAAACCCAGATGCCATTGCTAGCGATGTACAGCGTATATACCACATGAAATAAATGTAGTTTACGCTACTGTGACTTTTCCATTTATAAAACGTAGAACAATACATTGTTTATAGCTGATTTACTGCGACAAAAACTAATCAGAAGCGCTAATAACGGATATTATAGAAGTGGACTTGTCTTGCTGAAATAAGCAGGGGCGTCCATGATAACGTTGCTTGGATGGCAACAAAAGTTGCTCCAAAACCTGAATGAACATTTCAGCATTATTGGCGCCTTCACAGATGTGTAAGTTACCCATGCTTTGGGCACTAATACACCCCCATACCATCACAGCTGCTGGCTTTTGAACTTTGCGCCTATAACAGTCCGGATGGTTAATTTCCTCTTTTGTCCGGAGGACAGGACGTCCACAGTTTCCAAAAAAATGTTGAAATGTGAGCTCGTCAGACCACAGAACACTTTTCCACTTTGCATCAGTCCATCTTAGATGAGCTCGGCAAAGCCGGCGGCGTTTCTGGGTGTTGTTGATAAATGCCTTTTGCATTGCATTGTAGAGTTTTAACTTGCACTTACAGATGTAGCGACGATAGAAGTGGACATCATTGTTTACATACAGAGCAGCCAACTTTAAAACGAACACGGGGGTGGTGAGAATGCTCACTTTCCGAGGCGGAAATCCGACTTCGAAGGGCGTTCCAGTTTAAATTCCGACGAAGAACTCGGAAATTCCGACGTCCCAGTACAAATAGAAGGCATCGCATTGACTTTCGTCTTATTAACGAATGGCGAAAGTGCGAGTGACGTATGCCGTAAAGCAGGGGTGTCCAAACTTTTTCCACTGAGGGCCGCACACTGAAAAATCAAAGCAAGCGGGGGCCATTTTGATATTTTTTATTTTAAAAACCAATACAATAAATGTATAAAAAAAATATACATTTAGGCCGCCACTCAGGCTTGATCTCGGTGAACCCAAAGAGTTTTGGTCAAAAAAATATAAGAAAATGTGTCATTTAGTATTATTACTATTATTATTATTCAAAGTTTAAATTTCTAGTTCAACATTAGGTCTATCTGTCAAAAAAACGTTTTTAAACATTTAAGTTGTATGCCCTTTTTGTCAAAGAAAACCCAGGTTTTTTATGGAAAAAAACCCACCAAATATGCAGTATTTTCCCCTAATTAAATTCTAAAGTAGAATATTTGAGATTATAAAATAATTGTAGCCTTAAAGATGTCAATAACTCATAACAACATTGAAATTTTTTGAGCAATGACACGCGCAAAAAAAAATCCCACTAAAATGATTGGGGATCCAAAAGGGTCCTACTCATTCAAGTGTTAAAAAATAAATTATACTTTTTTTTATTACTGATTACTTTTAGCACAATAATCTTGAGATCAGCTTCAGATCTGTCCGTCAATTCTAAGTTTTATTGTTGTTTATATTTTTTGTTTGTTCGTTTTAGGCCCTTCTTTTAAAAAACAACGGCTCAGTTTTTTATATGGCAACATTTTCCCCAAAGAATATCTCAAAGTGGAATATTTAATGTGACGTAATTGGAGCCTTGAATAGGTCAATAATTCATAATGACGTTGATTTTGATTAAATATTATTGTTTAAAGAAAGAAACAGCCTACATGACAGCTTTGCGTTATTAAAGTAAACATTGCAACATTTTCTTGTTACTTTTCACCTGTTTGCTCTTTTATACCACGTTTGTTTGGGTTTTTTTATCGTATTTTTAGAATGTGTCGTGGGGCCGTTAAAAAATGACCTGCGGGCCACAAATGGCCCCCGGGCCACACTTTGGACACCCCTGCCGTAAAGCAAGTCAGCACATTTGTAGTTTTTTGTGTGGCAGCCGGCAGGGTTCCTGCCACCCTCCTCAGAGTTACAAAGTGCCAGTGAGAGTAACACAGACCCCCTCAGGCCATGGCACAGGTGTCATTAAACGAGTTGTATCATCCCAAAAGTTATGAAAATCTACTTAGTGCTGCTTTAACTAAATCTCTAGCTAACTAACTGACAAACAAACCCTAACAATAACATTACTACCTTGCAGGGGTCACAAACTGAAACACCCGGTGCACACATATCCTCCTAAAAAAAACCACATATATTTTAATTTAAACAATAATATTAAAAAAATAATATATTGATAAAAAGATACACAAATAAAAATATTAAAGCATTTAAAAAAATTGCAATCAATAACAAAATCACATTATTTGCACCCTTGTGAACTGTAAAGATATATATTTAAGAGCCTGAAAACAATAGATTTATTTTCTATATACAGTCAAGCCCTGGTGAATATTTGAATGAAAAATTAGTTAAAAGCATTTTTTCTAAATGTGTTGAATATGTTTGCTACAAAAAAAGCAGCAAAACCTGTTTTAGAATTAAAAATACGGCGTTAAACTAATACTAACAGGAATATTAGCATATGTATAAATATCAATATGATATAATAATGTTAATCGCATTAATAGTTATATTATATTAGTATCATTTTAATATTTATATAAGTTACTAAACATTATATTCACCATTTTCATTGTTTTTCACTTTAAAATGATCTTTTAGCTTGATCTTTTAACACAAACAATCTGGTTGACCGTATGTATTTGATTGTAGACTAACACAAACAATCAGGTTGACCGTATGTATTTGATTGTAGACTACAATCAAATACATACGGTCAACCTGATACTGTACACTACAATTTGTAGTGTACAGTATCAACAATGAATGGATAATGTAGATTGAGACCCGACTCGAGAGGAAGGAAAGCAGAGGAGCCCCAAGGATGTGAGGTGTGTTGAAACTGACCTCCATGAAGGGGAAGAGCAGACCGACAGCGATGTTGGAGAGCCAGTGGACAGAACCTGCCACCATGAAGGCAGCGGGTCTGGCTGACTGGCGGAACATCTCGGTGGTCAAAACGTACGGGATAGAACCTGTGGAGGAATGGTCAAGACGTATGACGTCATATTGAATTATGTGACTATTTCCAAACTCACTAGGTCCAATGGCGTGTCCCATGATGTAGATGACGACGGACGCGACGCTGACATAAGACATCCATGTCACACTCCCCTGCAAACACACACCAACAATGAGGTAATGCCTTCTCCTAATGTAAAAGGTATCTTCAATTGTGTCACTGAACTACATATGTACCGTCTTCTACAGTATTTTTGGCCCTACTGATATATTAAGACATGGGTTCTTCACCTTTTCGACCTCGGGGCCCAACTTTTCTACGACAGAGGGGCCCGTGGCCCCACTCAAATATTAACACTGAATTAGTAATCTTACTCTTGATTTTAATCATATTTGATAATTATTTTTCTAACCTACTTACAGTTTACAAACTTGTCAAATGATATGAAAGCATGTGTTGATCACAAAGATTATGAATAAGCTTTAGGTCAGTCCGATGACAAGAATAAATCAAAATACTGCAAAAGAATTTAAAAAAAATGTACATACAATTACGCAGCCAAAATAAATTATAACTAAATAATAATATACGAAAGTGTTTAACTAAACTGTCAATTAAATTAAAGTGCAAATGAAAACAGAGCTTTACCACTTTAGTCATCATTTTTGTGCTTAAGAAACTTCTCTATGACTTTGGCTGCAGACTTCCTCTGTTTGTTTGAGATTGTCATTACTGCCACAAGTGGTGGAAAAGTGTATTACAACTGAGTGCTAATGTGGCCCATCGAGAGGAGCCAGATGAGGCATCGAGTCAGGATGCCGCCAGGATGCCTCCAGGGAGGTGTTTAGGGCATGTCCGGTCAGTAGGAGGCCACGGGGAAGACCCAGGACTCGTTGAGGAGACTATGTCTCCCAGCTTGCGCCTCGAGATCCCCCAAGAGGAGCCGGACGAAGGTAAGTCTGGGCTCCCCTGCTTAGGCTGCTGCCCCCGCGCCCCAACCTCGGATAAGCGGAAGAAGACGAACGGATGAGTAATTATTGAATTTAATAAAAATCCAGAGTAAAATTATTAGTTTAGTATTAATATTTGATTGGGCCCAGAGACCTCTGTAGTGGAAAAGTTGGTCCCTGAGGTCAAAAAGGTAAAGAACCTCTGGTGTAATTCAAATGACATTTTATCGCAAACTTATTTCTCTCCCCTTCCTGCTCCATCACTGACAGGAATATAATGACACATTTCCCCACTTGGCTACACACTGCTTCCCGTGGCACACAACATTAGTCCTTGATTAGTGAAGCAAGGGAACTGGGTTTGAATCCCAATTGGAGTTGATTTAGGAAGGATTATATTTTTATGTTTTGATTCTGTTAAAATTGTTATTTTGCACTCAACATTTTATTTTACATTACTTGTTTAGACCCCGAAGGGAATAAGCGGTAGAAAATGGATGGATGGATGGATGGATGTTTAGAACAGAATATACACCAAATTAAAATCATGTTTGATTAAAAAAAAAATTGTTCTACTTACATAAAAAAAGTGTAAAAAAAAATGTAATAGGGAAGGAGGGGCCTCCAAAAAAGATCAGGCCCTTTTTGGTCTAAATTGAACCAATTGAGATATTTGAATTTTCACTTAGCAGTTCTAAAGTCCGCCCTGAGATCGGTAGGTTGTGAGTTCAAACCCCGGCCGAGTCCTACCAAAGACTATAAAAATGGGACCCATTACCTCCTTGCTTGACACTCAGCATCAAGGGTTGGAATTGGGGGTTAAATCACCAAAAATGATTCCCGGGCGCGGCACCGCTGCTGCCCACTGCTCCCCTCACCTCCAAGGGGGTGGTCAAGGGGATGGGTCAAATGCAGAGGGCAAATTTCACCACATCTAGTGTGTGTGTGACAATCAGTGGTACTTTAACTTTAACTTAACTTAAAGTCATTGGGATAACCACGGAGAGCTACTGTAAAACAAACCATAGGAGGCTCTAAGACTGGCCACAAGAGGGCAGTAGAGTGACACACTGTGGGAGCTTTCCACTGCCATCATACCTGGAAGTGGAGGGCAATGGTGAGCATCAGACAGGAGCCACAGCAGATCCCAAATCCACAGAGGAGGAGGATACGTCTCCCTAAGGCCTCCACGATGAACACCTGGAGTGGCCAAATCCAAATGAATGTCTTTGTTACAGAAGGGAAGGGATTCATATGGCCCCATTCCTGAGTGGATCTCACTTGAGAGGAAGGTGGGGGGTTAATCATTTTGCAATGCAGTCTGCTGAAAATGATGGAAAGCACCACTCTACATAGCAACTGAGGCTGTGGTCAAAGTTGGAATTACCACAAAACACTGTAATGTTGTCGAGCGGCTAAAGTAGATAGTGCACCCCCCCAATTGGTAACGTTTGAGGTGTCAGGTAAAATGAATCCCCTTCCTACTGTATGCCACTCAACCTACGAGGGTACCTACAGCTGCGATGGTCATGATGACGTTAACAGCCCCGGTTCCAACTGTGACGTATTGGAGGTGATTTTGTGCGACCCCCGCGTTGCTGTAAATGCTGTCTGCGTAGTAGTAGATCTACAGAAGTGGGAACAATAGACTCAATAATGAGTAGCAGTGTAACATTGGTGCGGGCCTCACCGCGTTGACCCCTGACAGCTGCTGACCCATGTTCATTACGACGACGGAGACCAGCTGCCAGCGAAGGGAGCGCTTGGACAGCAAGGAAAGCACGGAAAAGCGACCCTCCGCCTTCTCCGACCGGTCCTCCAGACGCATCTCCGACAGCTCCTCCGCCACGTCGGCCCAACCGCGCAGGCGCTGTAGCGCTAAAGGCAGGCGGAGCCTAAGGCAGTGTAATCTCGCACAAACTCGACATTTGTAAATCACCTTTCTTTGCCGTGGTTTTGTCGCCCCTTTGGATGAGCGTGTACCTGGGGCTCTCTGGGAAGAAGGGCAGCAGCAGGAGCTCAATCAGGGCAGGAATACCAGTGAGACCCAGCATGAGGGTCCAGCCTGAACACACACGGCACCAAGATTAAGATCTGTCATGACTCACTTTCCACCATTTCCCATAATTTAAAAATTCAACGACACATCAAATGTAATTATCTGTTTGTATTGAAAATACAGTGAAACCTCAACATAAGGTGTGTTTTGAGATAAGAGCTAATTGTTACGCTTTATGTTGCAAGCATTTATCGGCCGATAATATCGGCAGGCCGATATTATCGGCCGATAAAGGCTTTAAAATGTAATATCGTAAATTATCGGTATCTGTTTTTTTATTATTGGTATCTGGGTTTTTTTTTGTTTTTTGTTTTTTTTAATTAAATCAACATTAAAAACACAAGATACACTTACAATTAGTGCACCAACCCAAAAAACCTCCCTCCCCCATTTACACTCATTCACACAAAAGGGTTGTTTCTTTCTGTTATTAATATTCTGGTTCCTACATTATATATCAATATATATCAATACAGTCTGCAAGGGATACAGTCCGTAAGCACACATTAATTAATTGTGCGTGCTGCTGGTCCACTAATAGTACTAACATTTAACAGTTAATTTGACTCATTTTCATTAATTACTAGTTTCTATGTAACTGTTTTTATATTGTTTTACTTTCTTTTTTATTCAAGAAAATGTTTTTAATTTATTTATCTTATTTTATTTTATTAATTTTTTAAAAAAAGGACCTTATCTTCACCATACCAGGTTGTCCAAATTAGGCATAATAATGTGTTAATTCCACGACTGTGTATATCGGTATCGGTTGATATCGGTATCGGTTGATATCGGTATCGGTAATTAAAGAGTTGGACAATATCGGAATATCGGATATGGGCAAAAAGCCATTATCAGACATCCCTAGTTGCAAGTATTTGAGTTACAAGCATCCCTGCCATTAGCGGGTGTAGCAAATCTGCCGAAACATCTGGTCTTACTCGCTAGCACTAACTTACAGCTAGAGATGGACTTAACTTTGTTTTCCAAGAAAGTGAGTGTGAAGGACAGTGCTGAGAAGAAAGAGTGGATGATATTCATAGAATTGAAGAAAGAATGCTACATACAATGCTTCAACCTGCATTATATTGAAGCAGAATGAGTTAATGAGAGCAGCTAAAGGCATTAGAATTATTCATCAACAGCGTACATCTATCCATGAAAATATGGAGAAGCTGATGATGGTGCGTTTGAGGGAGAAGCAGCTCACAGGAGATACTCTCTGAGGTAAATACTTAACATTGTCATCATATTACTTCATAAAAGTACTGCACTGGTTTGCAGTACCAAAGTTATTGAATGGAATTGCATGATATATACTAGGGGTGTGGGAAAAAATCGATTTGAACTCGAATCGCGATTCTCACGTTGTGTGATTCAGAATCGATTCTCATTTTTAAAAAATCGATTTCAAATAAAAAAATTTTAAAAAATGTATTATTATTTTTTTTAAATTAATCAATCCAACAAAACAATACACAGCAATAGCATAACAATGCAATCCAATTCCAAAACCAAACCCAACCCAGCAACACTCAGAACTGCTTGTCTTTCTGGATCTTCTGCTACATTGGAAAACATGAGGGCTGGCCCGTGGCATAATCACTCTATGCTGCAAGCACTACGGGGCCCACATGATCATGGTCTGGACTTTTGTAAAGTTTTGAAGATGTTTTTATTTAATTTAAAACTGTCAGTTATAAAACATGACGTCATAAATGTCGTAAAATACATTTTGCAGGCAACGGTCAATAAAATGGTTCCTTATGGAAGTTGCAAACCCGGCATAGAACACTTACATTTTTGATTCAAAATAGACGTCATAACGCCATCAAAGCTCACACTTATGTATTTGCTCACAGCAGCAACATATGAGAACCAGGAAGAGGTAATAGAAGAAAGGTAAACATATAATAAATCTATTTGTGGCAGCATCGGACAAAGTTATTTTTAAGTTTAGTTTTTATATCTCATAGCACATAATTGTGGTGCGTTCAAGGAATCTTGAATAAAGTTAGAAACAGTCACTATTTTTAAAGACAGACCTGTAGTAGACACACAAATGTTAATTTTATAATCATTATAATAGTGACAAGCGGTAGAAAATGGATGGATGGATGGATATAATAATAATATTGTATTATGACTTTGAAGTAAAAGGAAACTTAATATATTTATAATCATATTTAAGTAAATAATGATTGTATGATTATTAAAACTCAAGGTGGGGAGTCCACTGATTATAATAAATAAACAATATTTAAGACAAAAACGGGGCCACAAAAATAAATCTTGTTTAGGGCCACAAAAAGCCTAGGGAAACATCCTACAGTATATACTGACAGCGTCCGAACTTGAAGCATAACATTGGAAAGTAAACAACAAACATGGCTGACTATCTTGAAGAGCGTTTTATTTGAGTTTGAGTTTATTTTGAACATGCATGCATACAACATAATACATCACAATTTCCAGTTTCTCTATTCAACATGTTCGAAAAGGAGTAGGAAGAAGCAGAGCTTATTTAATCCTAACCCTTTTCCTTTACATAGCAGTTGCTAAAACTTTTGTTCACTTCCTGTATATACATTATACTCCATAACTAATAACAATAAAAAAAAAATAATAATAATTAGTGAAGTAAGTTATATTTCATATGGTGAGATGAGTGAGATTATCTAGGAAATGAATGGATTGATGAGATAAATTCAGAAGGTTTAGCATGGTTCTTCTTCTTTGTACTTTGTAAACACTTTAAGTTTGAAGAGTTTCTTGAAGTGGATTATATTAGTACATTGTTTGATTTCTTTGCTTAATCCATTCCATAATTTAATTCCACATACTGACATACTGAAGGTTTTAAGTGTTGTACGTCCATACAAATGTTTTAAATTACATTTTTCTCTAAGATAATATTTCTGCTCTTTTGTTGAGAAGAATTGTTGTATATTCTTGGGTAGCAGATAATAGTTTGCTTTGTGTATAATTTTAGCTTTTTGCAAATTCACTATGTCGTGGAGTTTCAGTATTTTTGATTCAATGAATAAAGGGTTTGTATGTTCTCTATATCCAACATTATGTATTATTCTAACTGATCTTTTTTGTAACACCGTTATTTAGTTTTACATTAATTTTGACTTGTGGAAAACTAGTGCCTATACTTAATAATTTGTTAGGATCAATTTACCAAATTACTTGATGGAGACTGCATAAAATAGGGATCACATTGAACAATGTAGTATAACTTATGTATATTTGTGTCTACCTGTGCTGTTGCCGAGTATGTTCCTGATGCCCAACACTTGGGCACTGAGGATGCCAATGGTGATGAAGAGCTGTGGTACGATGCAAATGGCTCCTCTCAGGTTTTTGGGTGAGAGTTCGCCCAGATACATGGGCACCACATTGGATGAAAGACCTGAAGGAAAGGCCCATAAACAGCATCAGTAAAGTATTCACTTTTTCCAAAGTTTGTTATGTTACAGTCTTATTCTAAAATGGTATAAAATCATATTTGTCCTCAAAATTCGACACACAATACCCCATAATGACAATGTGAAAAGCTTTTTTTTTTCTAATTTTGCAAATTTATCACTCTTTGCAGCACCTCTCGAGCTCCATCAGGTTGGATGGGAAGTGTTGGTTTTCATCCGGGATGTCTCTGTACATTGCTGCATTCACCTTAGTCTAGTCAGTGAGGTGACCAAGAACCCGATGATCATCTGTCAGAGCTCCAGCATTCCTCTGTGGAGAAAGGAGAACCTTCTAGAAGACAACCATCTCTGCAGAAATCCACCAATCAGGCCATTATGGTAGAGTGGCCAGATGGAAGCCAGTTATTGCCCGAATGTGGGATCAGATCCAAGAATGTTGTTGTGGTTTGTGCAGCCCTTTGAGACATTTGTGATTAAGGGCCGTATAAATAATCTTTGCTAGATTGATTGAGTAAAAAGTTTGCCAAAATGCACCTAAAAAGACTCATGAGAAACAAAATTATCTGGTCTGATGAGACAGAGATTGAACTCTTTGGCGTGAATGCCAGGCATCTTTTTGGAGGAAGTCAGGCACCGCTCATCACCAGGCCAATACCACATGTACAGTGAAGCATGATGGTGGCAGCATCATGCTGCGGGGATATTTTTCAGAGGCAGGAACTGGGAGACTATTCAGGATAGAGGGAAATATGAATGCAGGTACATACAGAAACATCCTGGATAAAAAACAACACTTCTCATCCACTCTGATGGAGCTTGCTACAAAGAGTAAAGGACGAATCTGCCTTTATATAGGTGTGCCAAGCTTGTGGTATCATATTCAAAGACTTGAGGCTGTAATTGCTGCAAAAAGTGCATCAACAAAGTACTGAGCAAATGCTGTAAATACTCATATACATGATTTGTATGTCTTTATTTTTAATACATTTGCAAATGTTTAAATTAAACCCTTTTCACATTGTCATTATGGGGTATTGTCTGTAGAATTTTGAGGGAAACAAATATTTAATTCCATTTTGAATAAGGCCGTAACATAACACAACAAGGAAAAAGGGAAGCTCTGTGAATACTTTCCGGATGCAGTGTATGAAGGATATGAACGAGTGATTCTTTGAATTGGTCAGACCTGCACAGACGCCCACTATGAATCTCGCCACTATGATGATCTCATAGGACTTTGCAAGCTGGCTGACTCCCATCATTATAGCAGGGACGATGGAGAAGATGTTGTTGAAGAGAAGGGTGCCCTTTCTGTCAGAATGTTAGGAAGTAGTGATCATTTCTACATGGTGGTTGTAATGTGCATCATTACTGTACCTCCCCAGCTTGTTGACCAGTGTAGCCACCAGGAGAGAACCGAAGAACCCTCCGAGCGGATACATGAACACAGACAGCGACCACAGCCGAGTCAGCAGATTGTTCTCCATGGGTGCTCCGTAACGCTCCAGGAAGGTGACATTGTAAAAGTTCTGCATGAACTGTAGAGCACAGGAATAACAATAACACAACTGCATGAGTGCAACAAGTGTGTGTGTGTGTGTGTGTGTGTGTGTGTGTGTGTGTGTGTGTGTGTGTGTGTGTGTGTGTGTGTGTGTGTGTGTGTGTGTGTGTGTGTGTGTGTGTGTGTTCTTGTATTCCTACCCATTTTGAGATATCAAACCTACTCAGCGGCCTGGTGGTTAGAGTGTCCGCCCCGAGATCGGTAGGTTGTGAGTGCAAACCCCGGCCGAGTCATACCAAAGACTATAAAAACGGGACCCATTACCTCCCTGATTGGCACTCAGCATCAAGGGTTGGAATTGGGGGTTAAATCACCAAAAATGATTCCCGGGCGCGGCCACCGCTGCTGCTCACTGCTCCCCTCACCTCCCAAGGGGTGAACAAGGGGATGGGTCAATAAAGAGGACATATTCACCACACCTAGTGTGTGTGTGACAATCCATCCATCCATCCATCCATTTTCTACCGCTTATTCCCTTCGGGGTCGCGGGGGGCGCTGGAGCCTATCTCAGCTACAATCATTGGTACTTTAACTTTAACAAGGAAAAGTACCTTCCATATGAGGACCAGTGAACAAATTAGGACCGAAATTATGGTCCCAATACGGAAAACCATTGCATCTAATAAAGAGCCAGATACTAGAGTCCGTGAACATTGCTCCAAAGTCAGGATTTTTTGGTTGATTTAATGTGCATACAAAAGTAAGCATTGTCAGGTGCAAAGGCAGCAATATATGATAAAACAAGTTAAAGAAGGACTTCCCTATTCATACCCCCCATAAAACACCAGGTGAACAGCTGATTTTACGACTTCCAGTGCTGACGTAAGACAACCCGTGTCCCGTATGTGACCATAGGATGAACACATACACTACGCCAGTGTTTTTCAACCACTGTGCCGCGGCACACTAGTGTGCCGTGAGATACAGTCTGGTGTGCCGTGGGAGATGATCTAATTTCACCTATTTGGGTTAAAAATATTTTTTTGCAAACCAGTAATTATAGTCTGCAAATGATGTGTTGTTGAGTGTCGGTGCTGTCTAGAGCTCGGCAGAGTAACCGTATAATACTCTTCCATATCAGTAGGTGGCAGCCGGTAGCTAACTGCTTTATAGATGTCAGAAACAGCGGGAGGCAGGGTGCAGGTAAAAAAGTGTGTAATGCTTTACCCAAAAATAAACAAAAGGTGAGTTCCCCTAAGAAAAGGCATTGAAGCTTAGGGATGGCTATGCAGAACCAAACTAAAACTGAACCGGCTACAAAGTAAACAAAAACAGAATGCTGGACGACAGCAAAGACTTACTGTGGAGCAGAGACGGTGTCCACAATGTACATCTGAACATGACAACAATGTTCCCAAAAAGAAGGATAAAAACAACTGAAATATTCTTGATTGCTAAAACAAAGTAGATGCGGGAAATATCGCTTTAAGGAAGACATGAAACTGCTACAGGAAAATACCAAAAAAAAGACAAAAAGACACCAAAATAAGAGCGCAAGACAAGAACTAAAGCACTACACACAGGAAAACAGCAAAAAACTGTAAATAAGTCACAGCGTGATGTGACAGGTCGTTACAATACACCTACTTTGAGACAAGAGCTATATTGATGCATGGTTGGTTATGCTTTAAACTCATATCCAACAATTGCAACAACAACTTTTTACTGTCAACTGAGTTTTGTTTTTTAATTTCTGCTGGTCGTGTGCCTCCGGATTTTTTCAATGCTAAATATGTGCCTTGGCTCAAAAAAGGTTGAAAAACACTGCACTACGCTTCTAAGACTATAGTGGCCATTAACAGTTAGCTTCTACAGCTGGGTTGCCCAAAGTGTGGCACAGGGGCCATCTGTGGTCCGTGACTCGTTGGTCATCGGCCTTAAGCACATTACAAAAAACAAAAAATAGAGATCTCTTTTGAAATCTATCAACATTAGGGTGGTCCTAAAGAGGTAGTCCTTTTTCAGAGGTCTCAAGAAGGTAACAAATACAAGAATGTGTGTGTGTGAGTGTGTGTGTGTGAGTGTGTGTGTGTGTAACACTTACTGGTGCTGGAGAGTTGATGACAGCCACGTTATATCCATACTGGAAGGACGACCCAAAGGCAGATATAAGTGTTGCCAGTGCTAAGACTGCTGTTAATCGCTACAAAGAAACATTAACAGTAATTATTGTAGAGCATTCATTGCAGTAACGTTTGGAATTGTGTGTGACACTCACTCCTTGCCTTTCAGCAGACCGAGCAGGCTTCCCCTGTTCCCCGGTGTCCGCCATGGCTGCTTTTGGGTCTTCAGCGACGGTAAATATCAGCACACTTCAAAAACACACCGCACCTATGCAAAACTAACCCCTTCTTTTTTGTTGTTGTTTTACCTATTTGGGGCACTTAATGAAAAACTAATATATTTTGTTATGATTTCCTTAAATATTCATTGGTCATGAGCTCACCAGACCACATGGTTGAAATGCAAAGGATTATAGGTACAACAACAACTAACATCTTCTTTTTTGTTTTTACCTATTGGAGCCCCTATTGAAATACTAATAAAAATATACTAATAAAAATATAAATTCTTCATAAGCTCACCAGACCACATGATTCACATGCAAAGCATTATGGGTACATCAACAACACCACAGTGTTTACCAGAGGTGGGACCAAGTCATTGCTTTGCAAGTCACAAGTAAGTCTCAAGTCTTTGCCCTCAAGTCTCGAGTCAAGTCCCGAGTCAAGACAGGCAAGTCCCGAGTCAAGTCCAAAGTCAAGACTGGAAAGTCTCAAGTCAAGTCACAAGTCCTGCATTTTGAGTTTCGAGTCCTTTCAAGTCCTTTTAACCACAGACTAATATTTTTACACAGATTGTGTATGCTTTTAAACCGCTGCATTTATTTATTAAAACAAGTGCATTTGAAATAGCAGGAAAAAAAATAGTACTGACATTGCAATTCATAATAGCACTATTAACCAGTCATTTTAATAGTTTAAACAATTTTAAACATTTAACTCATTCCTTTACAGAATAAACACATTTGCAAAAACAAGTGCAACTGTACTTATTTGTACAAAAGTGTTAACATTGTATTTCCATGGCATATTGCATTGTAACTAGTTCCACAGCAGTTTCTATTCTGTTCTTACCTTATCTCATTGATCTCATCTCATACTGTATGTGTGTTTATGTGTGCGTACACATGAAAAACATAACAAATACATGAACATAACAATGAACAGAGTTGTACTTTTTAGATGTCAGGGCCCTATGCAATATGTACACATATTCTTAATATAGTATACATTTTAACTGACCTTTATTTGACTATGTTTGTCTTTTTGTAGGTGGCTAAAATATGCGGTGCTGCTGACCGCCGTCTAACGTTATGTTATTGTGTGTGATACATTGACTAACGTAACATTATATGTAGGTACCTCATGCAACCCTGCTTAAAAAAAGTTGACAAAAAGTATGAATAAGGTGGCAAACTGCAGTGGACGCAACAGATTGCTGTGTTTGAAATGATGTTATAACCACAGACATCTTGTAAGTACACGCAGTATTGGTTGCTGTGACGCGAGCAAATTGCATCTTGAAGTGGTGATGAGGAGCCGGCGAGCAGCCTAAACTGACAGTTGACAGGTAGAAAACAAAGATGCCGGGCTGGTGTTCAGCGTTTTCCTGCTCAAATGAGCGGACTGTTGAAAATAGGAATCGGGGGATTACTTTTCACAAGTAAGATTTAACATTAATGTACTATTGGTTGTATTTTATGAAAATAACATTACCACAGAGTTGAGAAGGAGCAAAGATCTTCAATATTTGTATGTGAAAATCACAAATAAATCTTCTGGGGGAGGATGACGCCCCTACAGGGGTTTGTTTTACAAACTTTCAGCCCCACCTAAAACAAAATTCACCAGCCGCCACTGATTATGATGCATTCTCATTTTAGGCAAAATATAAGACAATACTTTCTTAACAGTATAATTGTAACCAGGAATAAGTCTTCAAGTAACAATATTCAAATACTAACATTGTTGGGTAAGATAGCATTTGGTTTTATTCTGAATCCAGTGAAACAGATTGGTGGTTTTAGCTGATATAAAGACTTTCAGGTGTTTATATATGTTTAAGTATTTGGCAGACGCTTTTATCCAAAGCGACATACATAAAAAATACATATATAACAATTACTGTAAACATGATAATTTAAGGGAAGAATGTAATACAAAGTATCAATACAAAGTGTCAAGACAGAATAAACTCTCTGCTGCTGCAGCAACAGAGATACAGTCTATAAGATATATAGATATCTAATGTATTCATACATTGTTTATGTAGGATATACGCATGTATATATAACGTAATCATATTGTTTCTTCAACTTAAAAATAGCCGACCGTTTTTTTCCCCCTTCTCTGGGTTTATATTCCCAGTTTTGATCTCGGACGTCTGGTCACTTATAGCATATAAGAATATTATAGTACTGTTAAGCAAACTATGAATAATAAAACATGTGTCCGTTATCATAGCTACACGTATGACAAAAAAGCGCGTGAAAATGAGTGGTATTCAGTGAGGTAAAATGAATTAAATGCGCTGACAGTTCATTGCTCCTGCCAAATGAATTGCACTGAGTGGAGCGGATCACCACTCCAAGATGGCGGCCCCGCGTCTCGTCTGCGCCAGTAGGCAGTAGCGCTCGATGCTGCGTCTACTTATAAGATGTCTATGGTTATGACGTTAGCAGTGAGTTTACAGCCTCACTCATTTAACTACACAGCAAATAAAAGTCATGTTACTTAGCCAATAAACGTTAGCTTACATTTAAAACTTACCCTTCTTTGTGCAACTTCAAATGTCGAACGAAGTTGGAAGTTGTTGCGTCTCCGTCTGTAATATTCGAACTGCGTGATTTGCATACGGCAATTCGTTTTTTGTAGACCAAGTCGTAGTTTTTATACCCGAACTAAACCAACTTTGGTATAAATCTCTCTCACTGGCGCGTTACTCCAAGTGCCCCTGACTCGAAGGGCCCCTGGCTGCAGCCCGCAGATCGAGGAGGGGCTTATTTTCCCTCAATGTGGGCGGGTCTCAACGTTGAGCCCGCGGGCTCCATCTGGTGGCGGAGATCCGGCAGCACACATTCTCAAACGTCAATAAAGCTACTTTTAACTTGTCAAATGTACTTTTTTTTACCATGAAAAAACAATAAAAAAAAATATATATATATACAAACCATAGTATGAAAAAAGGTTCATGTATTTGATAGACTTAGACATTCCTACTTTTAACTTGTCAAATGTATCTGCCATCTTTTTTGTAGTTGTATTCCTTTTTTATTATCTTCATTATTTTCTGTATTGATCCTACACTATTATTGTGTTTTTTTGTTACTTCTGATATGGCCTTGCCACGGTTTATTTGCTTATTTATTTATTTATTTTTTGTGTCTTTTTATTTTGTATTGTTTTACATCTGATCAACTTCTGTGACTTTCCTTTTCTTTTTTAAGTGTGAACGGTGGAGAGGTCCTCGAGAGGTGATCTTGGGATCACTTCCTGAGGAAACTTGATGCCGAGGAATGTTCATCCACTATGGTCTGGATAGCCTGTAGCTGATCCTGAGCCAGAGCGGGATGGATGGATATCCCTGGCTGCAGCCCGCAGATCGAGGAGGGGCTTATTTTCCCTCAATGTGGGCGGGTCTCAACGTTGAGCCCGCGGGCTCCATCTGGTGGCGGAGATCCGGCAGCACACATTCTCAAACGTCAATAAAGCTACTTTTAACTTGTCAAATGTATTTTTTTTACCATGAAAAATCAATAAAAAATATATATATATATATAAACCATAGTATGAAAAAAGGTTCATGTATTTGATAGACTTAGACATTCCTACTTTTAACTTGTCAAATGTATCTGCCATCTTTTTTGTAGTTTTATTCCTTTTTTATTATCTTCATTATTTTCTGTATTGATCCTACACTATTATTGTGTTTTTTTTGTTACTTCTGATATGGCCTTGCCACGGTTTATTTGCTTATTTATTTATTTATTTTTTGTGTCTTTTTATTTTGTATTGTTTTACATCTGATCAACTTCTGTGACTTTCCTTTTCTTTTTTAAGTGTGAACGGTGGAGAGGTCCTCGAGAGGTGATCTTGGGATCACTTCCTGAGGAAACTTGATGCCGAGGAATGTTCATCCACTATGGTCTGGATAGCCTGTAGCTGATCCTGAGCCAGAGCGGGATGGATGGATATATATATATATATATATATATATATATATATATATATATATATATATATATATATATATATATATATATATATATATATATATATATACAATATCTGGGTATCTTTTCTAATACTGTTTATACTGTAAACCTTGAATTGTTAAAGTTTAAGTGCACCTCTCTCCTCAAGTGTGCATGTGAGTGGGTATGAGTGGATGTGCGATTGTATGAAGGTTTTGCGTGACCAAAGTATGACTGTTAAATGTGATTTTAACTGTGAAATTCAATACAAATATTTGCAAAAAAAAACACAAAAAAAACTTGTCAAATGTATTTTTTTTTACCATGAAAAAACAATTTTAAAAATATATATATAAACCATAGTATGGAAAAAGGTTCATGTATTTGATAGACTTAGACATTCCTACTTTTAACTTGTCAAATGTATTTTTTTTTACCATGAAAAAACAATTAAAAAATATATATATCTAAACCATAGCATTTCCAAAAGAGTATAGACACATTATTTTGCACACTCAATTATATTAGCAAAGTCAAATAAACCAAAGACAGAAGACTTTGCATCATTGATTTTATTTTTCACCCCAGGCTAAAAATGTTTGATCTGTAAAGAAAAAAAAATGTTGTAGCCTAGCCAAATACATTCCTTAAGCTTCCATAAATGTTTAACAATGGCAAGTATCAAGGTATTTTTCTGGCCCATAACAAGCAACTCTGTTCCTTGTTTCCAGTTCTGTTAATTTTCCACTGTCTAGAAAGGAAACAGATTGTGGTTCTTATAGGCACAATATCAATGCAAGATGTAAAACTAAGGTAATCGAAATAAGTGGAGGAATTACGCTTTAGTCTAGCAATAGTTGACTACAAGACTAATTAATCACATGACCTCTCACCTGTAGCCCTCCTTGCACTCGTCGCCGTTTTCTGTCCTGCAATCGGTCTTCTTCAGACCTTAGTGATTTAATGACAACATACATTCACTATGAAAACATTCATGTTGGTCTGTTGACCGTGAGTAAAACATTTTTTTTGTGATTTGTGATATTCAAAGCACTTACGGCATGGGGAAGTTCTGCAGGAGAGCGAGACACCACCATCTCCTCATTTGCAGCATGTTTTCCTTTGAAGAAGGAAATGCAGGAAGATGTTAATATCCATCCATCCATCCATTTTCTACCGCTTATTCCCTTCGGGGTCGCGAGGGGCGCTGGAGCCTATCTCAGCTACAATTGGGCGGAAGGCGGGGTACACCCTGGACAAGTCGCCACCTCATCGCAGAGATGTTAATATGTTGTAAAAAAAAATAACACCTTGTACACTAAGCATAATGTGTCACGATGTACACATACCTCTCTGAAATCACAATTGGCCCCCATTACAATGTACAGAGTGTACTGTAAGCCAAGAGGTACTGCTTAATATAATGTCAGGCGTATTCCCAAGGATACATTTTTTTCAATACAAATTAATGTGGTTTTAATGTAGCAAGCAAACATTTTGACAGACAACAGCAATGCTATAACATGCTGATTTGGTCTTACCATCAAAACAAACACGCCACAGTTGTTGGAGCACCCTTGCTTTGTTAGGCCCTGAGGTGTGAACAATGTATTTTAATAAAAGTATGGCAAGAAAATAGTAAAAAGTTAGCAAATGCTATTATGTAATGTCTCACCTGGACATCATTCACACCAAGCTCTCTCCAGGGGCCAGAAGAGAGGCTGTGAGCAACGTGTCTGTACAAATAATAAGCCAAATAAAAGTCACTCAACTTCAATCAACTTTTGATTGAAAAGCACGCATAAACGCTTGGAACAAAGCCTGAACTGAATAAGGAAAAGGTTGGAACTTCAAATCAAAAAGTTTTGGCTCTATTTTGCACATCATTCAAATGAGAAATGTGACATTTCACACTTGATTTTATTTTTCGGTTGTTGCTTTCTACACTAGTAAATGATGACAGTGAGCAGAGACCTCATGGAGACTTCCCTAGTCTCCACAAGTTTTCAGCACACACTGCATACTGGGGACAGAAACTCCAAGACAGCCAGGAACAACTGGTAAAGTTAACTATTGTGCCACTGCGGTTATCTATGAATGTCACTCATATAATCATACACGTATTAAGACTTTGTTTTCTTCCACTAGCTGTCTCATGTCTTGGAGAGATGAGAGTAGAACCAGTCTATTCAGGTTTTTAGGGCATCTCCTGGACAGTGGTAGTTCTGTTTTAAACCACTTGTCCTTTGTTTGTTTTAATTAATGGTTCTGTTTTTATTTGATCTAAAATATTCCATTCCATATTCCAACTATTTTGATTCCTTAAACAGATGGAAACAGAACTATTTATCTTTTTTGAGACGGGCAGTTCTGTTTAAGCCTGTTATGAAAACTTTTTGATTTGAAGTTCCAACCTCTTCCTTATTCAGTTCAAGCTTTGTTCCAAGCGTTTATGCGTGCTTTTCAATCAAAAGTTGATTGAAGTTGAGTGACTTTTATTTGGCTTATTATTTGTACAGACACGTTGCTCACAGCCTCTCTTCTGGCCCCTGGAGAGAACTTGGTGTGAATGATGTCCAGGTGAGACATTACATAATAGTATTTGCTAACTTTTTACTATTTTCTTGCCATACTTTTATTAAAATACATTGTTCACACCTCAGGGCCTAACAAAGCAAGGGTGCTCCAACAACTGTGGCATGTTTGTTTTGATGGTAAGACCAAATCAGCATGTTATAGCATTGCTGTTGTCTGTCAAAATGTTTGCTTGCTACATTAAAACCACATTCATTTGTATTGAAAAAAATGTATCCTTGGGAATACGCCTGACATTATATTAAGCAGTACCTCTTGGCTTACAGTACACTCTGTACATTGTAATGGGGGCCAATTGTGATTTCAGAGAGGTATGTGTACATCGTGACACATTATGCTTAGTGTACAAGGTGTTATTTTTTTTACAACATATTAACATCTCTGCGATGAGGTGGCGACTTGTCCAGGGTGTACCCCGCCTTCCGCCCAATTGTAGCTGAGATAGGCTCCAGCGCCCCTCGCGACCCCGAAGGGAATAAGCGGTAGAAAATGGATGGATGGATGGATATTAACATCTTCCTGCATTTCCTTCTTCAAAGGAAAACATGCTGCAAATTAGGAGATGGTGGTGTCTCGCTCTCCTGCAGAACTTCCCCATGCCGTAAGTGCTTTGAATATCACAAATCACAAAAAAAATGTTTTACTCACGGTCAACAGACCAACATGAATGTTTTCATAGTGAATGTATGTTGTCATTAAATCACTAAGGTCTGAAGAAGACCGATTGCAGGACAGAAAACGGCGACGAGTGCAAGGAGGGCTACAGGTGAGAGGTCATGTGATTAATTAGTCTTGTAGTCAACTATTGCTAGACTAAAGCGTAATTCCTCCACTTATTTCAATTACCTTAGTTTTACATCTTGCATTGATATTGTGCCTATAAGAACCACAATCTGTTTCCTTTCTAGACAGTGGAAAATTAACAGAACTGGAAACAAGGAACAGGGTTGCTTGTTATGGGCCAGAAAAATACCTTGATACTTGCCATTGTTAAACATTTATGGAAGCTTAAGGAATGTATTTGGCTAGGCTACAACATTTTTTTTTTCTTTACAGATCAAACATTTTTAACCTGGGGTGAAAAATAAAATCAATGATGCAAAGTATTCTGTCTTTGGTTTATTTGACTTAGCTAATATAATTGAGTGTGCAAAATAATATGTGTCTATACTCTTTTGGAAATGCTATGGTTTGTATATAATTATTATTCTTTTTTTTCATGGTAAATGCTATGGTTTATATATATATATATATATATATATATATATATATATATATATATATATATATATATATATATATATATATATATATATATATAAATATATATATATATATATATATTTTTTTTTCATGGTAAAAAAACACATTTGACAAGTTAAAAGTAGGAATGTCTAAGTCTATCAAATACATGAACCTTTTTCCATATTAAGTCATTGTGCTGTGCCGGATCTCCGCCACCAGATGGAGCCCGCGGGCTCAACGTTGAGCCCGCCCACATTGAGGGAAAATAAGCCCCTCCTCGATCTGCGGGCTGCAGCCAGGGGTTACTCCAAAATGTTGCATAGATTATGTTTTACGGATCATCTTCAAGTCGCTTTCTGACAGTCGCTTCCGGATGCGCCATTTTGTGGGCGGTCTTGTTTACGTGGCTCAGCTTCGGCAGTGTCTTCTCCCCGTTATCTTTGTTGTAGCGGTGTAGCGTGCAAGGACAGGAGTGGAAGAAGTGTCCAAAGTTGGAGCTAACTGTTTTAATGACATTCAGACTTTACTTAAATCAATAACGGAGCAGCATCTCCTCATCCGGAAACAACAACAATGGAAATGTGTACCGTGAAAAACCGTCCGACCGGAACTCTAATAACTAAAGTTCCTTGGGTGAAAAATGTAAACTCACTACTGTCATGATCACTGCTCCCCTCACCTCCCAGCGGGTGAACATGGGGATGGGTCAAATGCAGAGGATAATTTCACCACACCTAGTGTGTGTGTGACTATCATTGGGACTTTAACTTTAACTTTCTCCAGTTTCCCCCCACATGCATCTTGGGTTAATTGGAGACTCTAAATTGTCCTTAAGTCCTAATGTGTGTATAAATGTTTGTTTATATGTGACGTAATAGCAACCAGTATTAGTGAGAAATGTGAAGAAAAAAAGAAAAAATGAGTCTTGTCCTTCATTAGCCTAAATGACAAACTGATCACATCATACTGTTTGCACACTCTTCTTTTAGCTTTAATGAATTAAGAGGGCAGCAAGCCAACTGACAAAATCCCTTCATGAAATGTTTTTGCACGCTGAAGTGGCTTCAATGTCAGCCAAAACTCAAAAGTTGACACAATGGTTATGTTCCGAGGACGAGAAAAGAGACGTCAGCATAAACTGTCATGACTTCTCCATTTTAGCGGACGTACAACTGCAAATCTTTGTTGGGTATTCTTCATAAAACATGCCCCAATGTGACAACTGTTAAAGCATAGTTTGAGATGAAATGGATGGAGAACCAGCTGAGCAAACACAAACAAGTGAACATGTGGTCAAGGGGCACCAGGGTTCAGTGGGCTCAAAGCCCACGCTGGTATGCCTTCCGGCTGAAGCTAAATCGGGCTAACGGGACCAAAGGTTTACTAGGGTCAAAGGAGAAGTGAGGCCCACGATGGTCAAAAACAGACTGTGGGTACAAGGAGGAAGGATGACACGTGATGATCGATCATAACAGTATGACCACAGAGGATGTTCATCACCGTGACACGTCTAAAACCATGACGTTGCAACACAACGTTAGCAAAAGGGATTGCGAAATAAGGATCAAACTCATCAAGGGAATAATCATCTGGCTGGAATTTATTTGTGTTAGTGTCAGTGTGAAAAGGAACAAGCTATACTTTGTTATTAGACATTGTTTTTGCACGTGTAATGGCCATGTCTGATTTGTGTACACCTATTTATTTATTAAAATCAAAAAAATTGTATTGCAAAGACAATTATTTTCTACATTTTTATCTATTCCTATTTCATTATTACAGTGGTACTTTACCTTAAGAGTGTTTTGAGATAAGAGTTGTCTCTTGGCTACATGTGATGCTTTAAGTTGCAAGCAAACATTTGAGTTACAAGCAACCCCGCCATTAGTTGGTGTAGCAAATGTCATAGTGAAACTCGTAAGATCAGACCAACAGAGGTGGGACCAAGTCATTGCTTTGCAAGTCCCAAGTAAGTCTCAAGTCTTTGCCCTCAAGTTTCGAGTCAAGTCCCGAGTCAAGACAGGCAAGTCCTGAGTCAAGTCCAAAGTCAAGACTGGAAAGTCTCAAGTCAAGTCACAAGTCCTGCATTTTGAGTTTCGAGTCCTTTCAAGTCCTTTTAACCACAGACTAATATTTTTACACAGATTGTGTATGCTTTTAAACCGCTGTATTTATTTATTAAAACAAGTGCATTTGAAATAGCAGGAAAAAAATAGTACTGACATTGCAATTCATAATAGCACTATTAACCAGTCATTTTAATAGTTTAAACAATTTTAAACATTTAACTCATTCCTTTACAGAATAAACACATTTGCAAAAACAAGTGCAACTGTACTTATTTGTACAAAAGTGTTAACATTGTATTTCCATGGCATATTGCATTGTAACTAGTTCCACAGCAGTTTCTATTCTGTTCTTACCTTATCTCATTGATCTCATCTCATACTGTATGTGTGTTTATGTGTGCGTACACATGAAAAACATAACAAATACATGAACATAACAATGAACAGAGTTGTACTTTTTAGATGTCAGAGCCCTATGCAATATGTACACATATTCTTAATATAGTATACATTTTAACTGACCTTTATTTGACTATGTTTGTCTTTTTGTAGGTGGCTAAAATATGTTGTGCTGCTGACCGCCGTCTAACGTTATGTTACTGTGTGTGATACATTGACTAACGTAACATTATATGTAGGTACCTCATGCAACCCTGCTTAAAAAAATCACTTGACAAAAAGTATGAATAAGGTGGCAAACTGCAGTGGACGCAACATATTCCTGTGTTTGAAATGATGTTATAACCATAGACATCTTATAAGTACACGCAGTATTGGTTGCTGTGACGCGAGCAAATTGCATCTTGAAGTGGTGATGAGGAGCCAGCGAGCAGCCTAAACTGACAGTTGACAGGTAGAAAACAAAGATGCCGGGCTGGTGTTCAGCGTTTTCCTGCTCAAATGAGCGGACTGTTGAAAATAGGAATCGGGGGATTACTTTTCACAAGTAAGATTTAACATTAATGTACTATTGGTTGTATTTTATGAAAATAACATTACCACAGAGTTGAGAAGGAGCAAAGATCTTCAATATTTGTATGTGAAAATCACAAATAAATCTTCTGGGGGAGGATGACGCCCCTACAGGGGTTTGTTTTACAAACTTTCAGCCCCACCTAAAACAAAATTCACCAGCCGCCACTGATTATGATGCATTCTCATTTTAGGCAAAATATAAGACAATACTTTCTTAACAGTATAATTATAACCAGGAATAAGTCTTCAAGTAACAATATTCAAATACTAACATTGTTGGGTAAGACAGCATTTGGTTTTATTCTGAATCCAGTGAAACAGATTGGTGGTTTTAGCTGATATAAAGAGTTTCAGGTGTTTATATATGTTTAAGTATTTGGCAGACGCTTTTATCCAAAGCGACATACATAAAAAATACATATATAACAATCACTGTAAACATGATCATTTAAGGGAAGAATGTAATACAAAGTATCAATACAAAGTGTCAAGACAGAATAAACTCTCTGCTGCTGCAGCAACAGAGATACAGTCTATAAGATATATAGATATCTAATGTATTCATACATTGTTTATGTAGGATATACGCATGTATATATAACGTAATCATATTGTTTCTTCAACTTAAAAATAGCTGACCGTTTTTTTCCCCCTTCTCTGGGTTTATATTCCCAGTTTTGATCTCGGACGTCTGGTCACTTATAGCATATAAGAATATTATATTACTGTTAAGCAAACTATGAATAATAAAACATGTGTCCGTTATCATAGCTACACGTATGACAAAAAAGCGCGTGAAAATGAGTGGTATTCAGTGAGGTAAAATGAATTAAATGCGCTGACAGTTCATTGCTCCTGCCAAATGAATTGCACTGAGTGGAGCGGATCACCACTCCAAGATGGCGGCCCCGCGTCTCGTCTGCGCCAGTAAGCAGTAGCGCTCGATGCTGCGTCTACTTATAAGATGTCTATGGTTATGACGTTAGCAGTGAGTTTACAGCCTCACTGATTTAACTACACAGCAATTAAAAGTCAT
Source organism: Entelurus aequoreus (assembly GCF_033978785.1). Classification (NCBI taxonomy): domain Eukaryota; kingdom Metazoa; phylum Chordata; class Actinopteri; order Syngnathiformes; family Syngnathidae; genus Entelurus; species Entelurus aequoreus. The sequence continues at coordinate 61,632,134 of NC_084737.1, forward strand.
GTTACTTAGCCAATAAACGTTAGCTTGCATTCAAAACTTACCCTTCTTTGTGCAACTTCAAATGTCGAACGAAGTTGGAAGTTGTTGCGTCTCCGTCTGTAATATTCGAACTGCGTGATTTGCATACGGCAATTCGTTTTTTGTAGACCAAGTCGTAGTTTTTATACCCGAACGAAACCAACTTTGGTATAAATCTTTCTCACTGGGGCGTTGTTTCACAACTGTTTTTCATTAGTTGTCCTGCAATTTGATTGGCTGAATGCTGTGTGATGAAAACAATGTATATCTAATTTGATTGGCTGTTGTACTGAGAGCACACATGCTGATACGTAGCACACACGCTGATAGACAGACACGTACAAAATGAAAGCAACGAAGCGCTCCCAAATAACTTTTTAAGCTTTAGGTTTTGGGGAAAGTAGCAAGTCATGTCAAGTCAAAAGGCTCAAGTCCAAGTGAAGTCACAAGTCATTGATGTTAAAGTCTAAGTCGAGTTGCAAGTCTCTTTACATTTTGTCAAGTCGAGTCTAAAGTCATCAAATTCATGACTCGAGTCTGACTCGAGTCCAAGTCATGTGACTCGAGTCCACACCTCTGCAGACCAAACCATCTGATCTTACTCGCTAACATTAGCTTATAGCTAGAGATCGACACAGCTTTGTTTTCCAACCATGGGAAGGTACAAAGTAAGTGTGAGCGACAGGGCTGAGAATAACAAGCGGATGATATTCATTGAATTAAAGAAAGAAATCCTCAAAAATATGACTAATTGTGTAGTCGACTTGGCAAAGCAATTTGAGCGTATCACTGCTAGTCTGCACCACACTCGGACGTTAAAATAACATCTAATCGGCAGACATTTATCCATTAAAATATGGAAAAGCTGCTGATGGTGTGTTTGACGGAAAAGCAGCTGGAGGAAGATTCTGTAGAAGTCTACTTTCCAAGGTAAATGTTGTATGTTATTACATCATAAAAGTACTGTTGTTGTTTTCTTGTCATCTTTTTCATACAATATTTATTAGGGCTGCGAATCTTTGGGTGTCCCACGATTCGATTCAATATCGATTCTTGGGGTCACGATTTGATTCAAAATCGATTTTTTTCGATTCAACGCGATTCTCAATTAAAAAACGATATTTTCCCGATTCAAAACGATTCTCTATTCATTCAATACATAGGATTTCAGCAGGATCTACCCCAGTCTGCTAACATGCAAGCAGAGTAGTAGATTTTGGAAAAAGAGTTAGAGTTTGAGTTTATTTCGAACATGCAAGCATACAACATGATACATCACAATTTCCAGTTTCTCTTTTCAACATGTTCGAAAAGGAGTAGGAAGAAGCAGAGCTTATTTAATCCTACACCTTTTCTTTACGTAACAATTGCTGAAACTTTTTTATTCACTTCCTGTTCTCAATTTATTCACAATAAACTCCATAGGTAATCACAATAAAAATAAATAAATAAATAATAGTAAGAATTTAATAATAATAATTGGTGAAGAAAGTCATATTTAATATGATGAGATAAGTAAGATTACTTTAAGAATGAATGCATGGATGGATGAAATAAATTGAGAATGTTTGTCATGGTTCTTCTTCTTTGTACTTTGTAAACACTTTAAGTTTGAAGAGTTTCTTGAAGTGGATCATATTAGTACATTGTTTGATTGCTTTGCTTAATCCATTCCATAATTTAATTCCACATATTGATATACTGAAGGTCTTAAGTGTTGTACGTGCGTACAAATGTTTTAAATTACATTTTTCTCTAAGATTATATTTCTCCTCTTTTGTTGAGAAGAATTGTTGTATATTCTCGGGTAGCAGGTTGTAGTTTGCTTTGTGCATAATTTTAGCTGTTTGCAAATTCACTATGTCGTGGAATTTCAGTATCTTTGATTCAATAAATAAAGGATTTGTATGTTCTCTATATCCAACATTATGTATTATTCTAACTGATCTTTTTTGTAACACCGTTAATGAATGAAGTGTACTTTTGTAATTATTTCCCCATATTTCTACACAGTAGCTCAGATATGGTAACACTAGTGAGCAGTAGAGAATATGAAGTGATTTTTTGTCTAGAACATGTTTTGCTTTATTCATTATTGACGTGTTTCTTGCTACTTTATGTTGTATATTTTTTACGTGAGATTTCCAGTTCAATTTATCATCAATCATTATACCTAGAAATTTGGTTTCATTTACTCTTTCAATTTCTATTCCGTCTATTTGTATTTGTGTTTGACTTTCTCTTCTACTATTACTAAATAGCATTATTTTAGTTTTACTAAGATTCAACGATAGTCTGTTTTTGTCAAACCATCTTTTTAATTTGTTAATTTCTTCTGTTATTATTTGTATTATCTCCTGTGTGTTCTCTCCTGAACAAAACGCTGTTGTATCATCTGCAAATAATACTAACTTTAAATCTTTTGTAACTTTACAAATGTCATTTATATAGAGATTGAATAATTTAGGTCCTAATATTGATCCCTGAGGTACACCACAGGATATGTTTAGCGTTGTAGACATGTGTTCGCCTAGCTTCACGTATTGTTTCCTGTTCGTTAGATAACTTCTTATCCAGTTTAAGACTAACCCTCTGATGCCATATCGTTCTAGTTTTTTGATTAAAATATTGTGATTAATTGTGTCAAATGCTTTAGTTAGATCCATAAAAACTGCTGCTGCACATTTTTTACTATCTATTGCATTGGTAATTTCTTCTGTAATTTCAATTAAAGCCATTGAAGTTGAGACATTAGCTCTGTATCCATATTGGTTCTCTTCGAGTATTCTATTTTTATTTATGAAACTCTCTAATCTGTTATTAAACAGTTTTTCAATGATTTTAGAAAATTGTGGAAGTAAAGAAACAGGTCTATAATTTGTAAATTGATGTTTATCTCCAGTCTTATAAATTGGTGCAACTTTAGCTATTTTCATTTTGTTTGGGAATGTACCTGTTTGAAATGATAGATTACTAATATACATTAATGGTCCTGAGATCTCTTCTATAACCTTTTTTATCGTTTCCATATCAATTCCATTACAATCAGTTGAAGTCTTAGATTTACATTTTTTCACGATTGTAACTATTTCCTCCTGTGTCACATTACTGAGGAACATGGAGTTGGGATTTCGCTCTATGGTATCATTATAGTCCTCAATTGGAACTGGGTCTGGAATCCTTTCTTCCAATTTTGGTCCAATATTTACAAAATAATTATTGAAGCTTTCAACTACTTCCTTTATGTTGTCATTGTTTTTATTTCCGTCTAAAAAGTATTGAGGGTAGTCCCTCTTAGTTCCATTTTTAATAATGCTATTGAGGATGCCCCATGTTGCTCTCATATTATTTTTGTTCCTGTCCAATAATTCACTGTAATATTCTTTTCTACATGATCGTAGTATGTCTGTTAACTTGTTTTTATACTTTTTGTACTTAATTTCTGCCTCTATAGTTCTTTGTGCTATAAATTCTCTATATAGTGTATTCTTCTTACAAGCATTTTTTAATCCTTTTGTCATCCATGGTTGATTACTCTTTTTCTGTTTATTACTAAGTTGTATCCATGGACAATGTTTGTCATAAAGTATTATGAACTTGTTTAAGAAATGTTCATATGCTTCATCAACCTCTTTTTCATTGTACACATTGTCCCAATCTTGCTTTTGTAGCTCAATTTTGAAAGCAGTCATCCTCTTCTCTGTGCACAGTCTTCGAAATGTCCTTTTGTCTTCCATGTTTTTCTTGTAGTGTCCATCATATATTGTAAAAACTGGCAGATGATCACTAACGTCGGTTATAAGTAGACCACTTGTAGTGTTATTGTCAAACTCATTGGTAAAAATATTATCAATAAGCGTGGCACAGTGTCCTGTGATTCTACTTGGCTTTGTGATTTTTGGATATAAACTGATGCTGTACATTGTATCAATGAAGTCATCAATAGACTTTTGCTTGTTAGGGTTCAATAAGTCAATATTAAAGTCACCACATAAGAACATTATTATTTGACCATTATCCATGTAAGTAGCCTTGATCCATTCTTCAAATGTTTCTGTACTTGACTTAGGTGATCTATATATACAACTGATGAAAATGTTTTTGCTTTTTTCCTGACATATTTCAATGGTTATACATTCTAAGATATTATCTATAGCAAATGACATGTTTTTTACCACTTTGTAGTTCAGGATCTTCATCACGTACACAGCTACTCCTCCTCCATTTTTGTTGGTTCTGTTGATGTAGTTTAGTTCATATCCCTCCAGATCAAAATCTATTCCTTTTTTATCATCAATCCATGTTTCTGTGACAGCAATCACTTTGAATGGTTCGTTGATGTGTTCCAAAAAGTTCTTAATGTTGTTGTAGTTTGCATACAGGCTTCTGCTATTAAAATGAATAATTGACAATTTGTTATCGCATGTAATGTTGCTATTATATTGATCATCTGTATAATAAAAACAATTATTACTGATGTGGGAGAAAAAATTTGTATCTGGATCTATATCATTTTCCAAATCCTGGTTTTTGTAATCTTTGTTGCAGAAATTTTTTAGTTCCATATTTTCTTGTTCAACAATCTTTGATGTTGTTTCAATAATCTCAATAAGTGTAGGTGGATGCAATCCTGAATGTAGGTCCTCTTGTTTAGTCGTCCCTTGGAACATAGTAGTGTCGATGTTGAATTTGGGTGTTTGTTTTCTGTCAGAGTCCATTATCATCGTTGTTGTGGTAGCTGTGTAAACTTTAAAAATTGTCCAGGTCCTTGATGTCATGGACAACAATTACTCTTGCTTCTGGACCTCCATTCAGCTTGATGTAGATTTTACAGTTGGTGCTCCAAGTTCCCTGGATTTTTCCCTGCTTTCTCAAGTCGCGTGCTTTCTTGGCGATTCCAGCATTGCGTTTTGTGAGATGCTCATTCATGTACACATTTGTTCCCTTCAGCTTCTTTCCCTGTCTCAGCAATGCCATTTTAGATTTTCTGTTTACGAGTTTCACGAGCACGACTGGAGTGGCGTTGTTGTTTCTTCCGTTCAGTGGGATGCATGTTTCGATGGTATTAATGTCAATTTCAATTTCCTTTGATTGCAGAAAGTTGACCACTTGCTGTTCTGCTGAGATCATATCCATTTCATCTGGTTCACCTTCATTATTCACAGCTTTCGCATAGGATCTTGGTTTAATTCGGTGCCCAGTCACGATGATATCATTCATTCGTTTGTCCTGATCCATTTAATCTACGATATTACTCAACATGTTGTTGTCTTCTTGAAGGGTCTTCATTCGTTTGCCCATTTCAGTGGCTTCATTATTTCTTCTGTTGTTCTGAGATTGCAGATTTTCTATATTTTCCTGCAGACTTTTCACATCTTGTTGGTGTTCTGTTGTTACTTTTCTCAGATATTCTTTCAATTCTTTCATTTCTTTTTTCATTTCTTTAATTTCTTCTTTCATTTCTTTTTTAATTTCTTTCATTTCTTCTTTCATTTCTTCAAGTATTTGTAGTATCACTTCTTGATTCCCATCATGTCCTGTGTCCAACCTCAAATCTTGTTCCCAGTTGTGTTCTGTAACAGCTGACCCCGAAGGTTTCGGGATTTCAATCTTTCCTTTACCTTTTCGCATCGCGGCAGTCACTGACGTCACTGCCTCTTGCTTGTGTCTTAACGGCAGTTGCTTCTTTAGCGACTTGCGGCACTTTAACTTGTTTTTTCCAACAATTTCGTATCTTGCGCCGTTCAGAGATCAATTTGAGGTGTCAGCCTGTCAACTTATATCACTCTGCGACGTCGGGATCACTTTAAAACAGCTGTAAACTCGCCGTAGCTTTTGGTTGCTAGGCAACCGCTTTGAACTGCGGCAAGGCGCCTTTGGCTTGAGTCTAACGGCTCTCCCAACTCGCCTTCTTTCAGCGTATCAGAGCCTCTCAACTGACCAAAATCAGATTGAAGATGCCAGGGTACTCTCCTGGGGCTGTGATCGCAAATCAGTGGTCAAAATCTTCAGATTTAACAAAAAACTCCGGTAGCAAGAGCGGAGCCTTTCTCTTTTGCGTCCTTTCTCATTGACAGGAAGTGACGACACTTCTATAATATAAGCTTTTATAATTGTAAAGGACAATGTTTTATCAACTGATTGCAATAATGTAAATTTGTTTTAACTATTAAATGAACCAAAAATATGACTTATTTTATCTTTGTGAAAATATTGGACACAGTGTGTTGTCAAGCTTATGAGATGCGATGCAAGTGTAAGCCACTGTGACACTATTGTTCTTTTTTTTTAAATTTTTATAAATGTCTAATGATAATGTCAATGAGGGATTTTTAATCACTGCTATGTTGAAATTGTAACTAATATTGATAATATTCATTTTTGTTTCACTACTTTTGGTTTGTTCTGTGTCGTGTTTGTGTCTCCTCTCAATTGCTCTGTTTATTGCAGTTCTGAGTGTTGCTGGGTCGGGTTTGGTTTTGGAATTGGATTGCATTGTTATGGTATTGCTGTGTATTGTTTTGTTGGATTGATTAATTTAAAAAAATAAAAATTAAAAAATCGATTTTTTAAAAATGAGAATCGATTCTGAATCGCACGACGTGAGAATCGCGATTCGAATTCGAATCGATTTTTTCCCACACCCCTAATATTTATTACCTAAAAGTTGTTTCCTTTTTAAAAGGAATGTTAATGTTAAAATTGTACTGTTCAATTTATTTGATTTCAAAGAGATACAGTGATTTGAGATACAGGTGTTAAGAGTTAAGAGCTAAATCACAGAACCAAATAAGCTCGTGAATTCTCTTTTTGTTCCTTCTTTCTTTTATTTTCCTTCATTATAGCATAAACGTAATTCCATATTCCATAATGTACAGTATGTACATCTTCCGAGTATTTATACATATCAGTATGAGACAGGAAGCGTAAAAGTACAGTATACTGTTTTGCAAAACCATATTTTTTTTCAGGAGGCAGTGACCCTACTGCATATATTTTAGGCCTGGTGGGACTGGTGGGACTATCAATATTTAATGTTTGTCTTATCAGAAAATGTCCTCACATCCCATTTGGGACCAAAACATCATATGATGTATGGCTCTCATGGCTTCATTCAATAACAGTGAGAGTAAAGGCACCTAATAGCTATCCTATTCATTTCTATAACATGACGACACATACTGAAATATTTGAGTTTATTAAACATAAATAATATGACATGGAGTGTTTTCATTATTTTACAAATGCCACCACATTCTTTAAAGGTTACTGTGGTGTGCAGTGCATATGGTATTTCCATCATTTTCACAAGTCCGTCTTAATGTCCACTTTCTGTCCTCGTCAGCACAATCGAGCGTCACCTGTCAGTGGTTGTGGCGTCCTCTTTCTGGCCTGAGCTGTGTCGTCCCGGCAACAGCCCGTGAGAGGCATCCAGTGCCTGCTGGCTCTCTCCTTTGCCCTGACAGCAGCCGCAACAGAGTGTGGCGAGGAGGCGTGTCCGGACTGGAGCGGTGAACAACACAAACATGATGCAGTTGGCTGCTCCCTGTGATGTGTTGCCAATACCCTGCCAACAAACAACGTAACTTCATTTGCAATTAAAACATCCTAGCTTGAGTGTACATCCTTAGTTATTTTTGTCCTCATTCCTTTTTGAGTGCTATTTTTGTTATTATTATTATTATTATTACTAAGCCGATCATGACGCAGTTTGAGAATTACTGGTCCAGCCCCCCTACAACCCCGAAAAGGACAAGCGCTAGAAAATGGATGGATGGTCTAAATAATATACGTATTAAAGTGTACTGACGGACGTATTTGATTCGAGACACAGCATTAATGGTAAAAAATTAGATGGCTGAGGCTCATTTATTTGAGCAGTGATAATTAGGGACATCCTGATGTCTGGTCCCAATACGATTTTTAGGCCTCAGGTCCGATCCAATTTTGAGTCCCGATCCGATACATTGACAATATATTATATACAGTATTTTTCGGACTATAAGTCGCAGTTTTTTTCATAGTTTGGCCGGGGGTGCGACTTATACTCAGGAGCGACTTATGTGTGAAATGATTAACACATTACCGTAAAATATCAAAAAATATTATTCAGCTCATTCACATAAGAGACTAGACGTAAAAGATTTCATCGGATTTAGTGATTAGGAGCGTCAGATTGTTTGGTAAACGTATAGCATGTTCTATATGTTATAGTTATTTGAATGACTCTTACCATAATATGTTACGTTAACATACCAGGCACGTTCTCAGTTGGTTATTTATGAGTCATATAACGTACACTTATTCAGCCTGTTGTTCACTATTCTTTATTTATTTTAAATTGCCTTTCAAATGTCTATTCTTGGTGTAGGGTTTTATCAAATACATTTCCCCCAAAAATGTGACTTATACTCCAGTGCGACTTATATATGTTTTTTTCCTTCTTTATTATGCATTTTCAGCCAGTGCGACTTATACTCCGGAGCGACTTATACTACGAAAAATACGGTAACTGAAAATGCTTTTTCATTAAGTACAAATGTAAACACAATAACACATTTTTAAAAAGCTTAAGTTAATGTTCTTGGAATTTGCTAGTATTGTTGAAAATCAGATAATGTATTACATGTGTGGTGTTGACATTTCATACCATTTTTTTTTTTAAACAAAAACGGCTAGTGCACAATAACTAAAAAAAAAAAAAACTACTACTGGCTTCGATTTACATTTAGAGTTTTCCTGTATCCGGAGACTAACTGCCTAAGTTTTCAAACAATAAAAAAACCAACAAAAAAAAAGATGTATAAATGAGAGCAAGAACAATTTATATACTGATCCTATACTAGGTATTAATGGAATCGACATCTGGATCGATCACCCTTACTTTACATTGAAGCTTTAGCGGTTAGCTTCTTGTGTTGTCCTGCTCGGTGTGCAGCACGCTTAGCCATTCCTTTTCCTCTAGTCCACCAGTGATAATGTTACGTGGAAGAAATTTGGTCATAGAGATGTGGATTAGAATCCAAGAATAGGCTTTGTCATTTTTGTAAACGAGTCTGTCGTAAAAACAAAAATAGCCAACTCGGATTAGGAGTGGTAAACTGTGGTTAGGAGAGGACCCACTTATCATTTTCAATGTGTTTTTGTAGAATTAGTGACAGAATTTCACTCACATGTAGAGTCACCAGCACAGGGTTCTGTCCGGCCGGCGATCCAACCAGCAGCAGAATGAAGCGTATTGTGCTCCAAATCCGCAACACAATGAAGATAATAGGGATGAGTGTTAGCTTCGTGTCTGCCATGGAGGAGTAGGAGTGCGATGGCGTCCTGTTGGCCAAGAGTGGACGGTACTCAGAAAGGGCAGCATGCTGAGAAAAGAGAGCACAATATACAATAAATAAATGAAGGACTTTTACACTTGGGTTTCCGCTTTTGTCCTCACCGCTGTGTGGATGTGCCTCTTGATGAGGATGTAGAGGACCGGGAGGGTGAGGTAAGCCAGGAATTCCCAGATCTTCCCAGTCAGGAGCATCCACAGGACTCGGTCGGGACTGTGGATCCTGATCCAGCACCAGCCCACGGACACCTCCGAAGCATTGTAGCCAATCTTGTTGAGGCACACGGCTGCAACAGTGATGGCCAGGGGAACCCCCCAGCTAAACAATACAGGGTCGATTTAGACCGGGGGTGTACAAAGTGGGGCCCACAGATCATTTCCAACATCCCGCGGCTCATTTTAAAAATAATATTACCAAACCAAAAAAAATATTAAAATTGAAAAAAAACAGCAAACATATAATCGAAGAAGAAAATGTTGCAGTATTGACACTAATAACACAAAGCTGCCATGTCAGTATTTAATTTTATTTTTTTACATTAAAACTGTCATTGCCCAAAAAATTAAAACATATGATCGACAAATAGAACTGAAGTTAGATTTAAAGTAATAAAATAATAATTATTGATAGATGACTTATTTTGAAAACTTTTATGAGTCGTGGGGCCTTTTGAGAACTTCAGTCTGATTTTTTTTTTTAAATGTCAGTGTTCAAAAAATTATATGAATCAAAAGCAATGTTGTTATGAATTGTTTACCTATTTAAGGCTCCAAATACTTCACATCATATATTGCATTTTTAAAAATGTTTTGGGTGAAATACTGCATATTTTGTATTTTTGCAATAAAAAAACAATTTACTTGGGGGAAAAAAAGGGCAAAAAAAACAACTTTATGGTAAGAGATGTATTTGAAGTTGATCAATAGATATTTAAGTGTTGAAAATTATCCATCCCCATCCATTTTCTATCGCTTGTCCCTTTTTTTGGGGTCGCGGGGGGTGCTGGAGCCTATCTCAGCTGCAGTGTTGAAAATTATAATAAATATTAATATACAACCCTTTTTGGTCCCGGGACCTTTAACGATCACCAAAATTGAAGGGAGCCCTAATGGTTTTGAAAATTACAAATATCAAAATGGCCCCCACATGCCTTCATTTTTATTTTTTTATTTTTTTTTGTCCTGTCCAGCTTCTCAGGCAAATCATATAGTTGATGTAGATGCCCATTTCGGCTGTTCAGATTTACTTTACAAAAGAGAAGTGTAGGATACTTCTCTTGTTGCCTTATTTGTATTGGACTTTATTAAATGTATTTATCATTTGGTGCAGCCGGGCCGGAGCAGGAGGGGAAAAAAAAGGAAGTTGCCTTCATTTTTCAGTTAGCGGCCCTCAGTGAAAAAAGTTTGGACACACCTGTATTAGACTACGACATCATCACTTTTTCTAATATCTTGTTCCACTTTTAAATGCCGAGTGGCTTCAATACCCGTCCACATGTGACGCCATGTGACAGACCGAGGCTGCGTTGTTGTCGTCAAACTTCATACAAAAGGTTTCAAGCTGCCAAAGCCAAAAATATGTATTTTCATGTCAGAATGACAAATTGTTTCCAATAGCATCTTGCCGGCGAGCCAGCCTGTCTGTGCTCCGTGTACAAGCGGATAAACAGCTCTGTTGTAACACCCCAAATACAACGTGTCAGTATTCACAAAAGCCAAACTTATACTGCAGATGCTGCGGTGAAGAGCACGCGGGGCCGAACACATCGTAAACATAGTAGATTCATTGTTCGTCTCGACAACAACATGAAGATCCTTCTTGTTTATAAGTATATCATCTTTGTGCAAACTGCAATGAACACATGACATGAAGTACGCTTTGTGAATAGCATACAGCAGTAGGGCAATGATTCCCAGCCACAGTGCCGTGGACATTAGTGTGCCATGATGAAATTATCTCGGAAAAATATTATTTATTTCAGAAAAATAATGTATCTTTGTTCATCAATCTATGCAAGTAAAATTTGGTGGCGCAAGATTTTTCCAACACAGTATTACCTCAATTTATAAGCTTAAATGGTTTTGTGATGGAACTCTTGACTCATAATACTTAATTGAGATCAATTTAATTGGTGCTTCCCCCGACCCAACAGTTACATTTTAAAATGCAACATGCTCTTTAAAAAGAAAAACAAACATTTAATTAATATTGTACGAAAACAATACAATAGAATGTACTACGAACAACTACAGTAGTTTTATGAAGTACTATAATAATAATGTACAGCATTTACCTTGGAAAATTGACTTCTATAGTATCTCCTTCCAGCTGCTTTTCTGTCAAATACACCATCAGCAGCTTTTTCATGTTTTCTTGGATAAATGTCCACCCTTTAGATATAATTTCAACATTCTTGGCTTGCTTCAATATGGTGCAAACTAGCAGCGATAGGCTCGAATTGCTTCACCAAGTTGGCGACACGCTCAAACATGTTTTTGATGATTTACTTCATTAATTTAACAAATATCATCCACTTCTTCTTCGCAGTACTGTCCTTCACACTCACTTTCTTCCTTCCCATGGATGAAAAAACTAAATTATGTCAATCTTCAGCTAAAACCAGATGTTTTGGGCGGATGTTACAGGGTTCACTGTCACATTTTCTACACCAACTAATGGCGGGGATGCTTGTAACTCAAATTTTTGCTTGCAACTCAAAGCATAACAATTAGCCGAGAGACAACTCTTATCTGAAAACACTTTTACTGTAAGTTGAGGTATCACTGTGTGTCTTTGCTCAATAAAGCTGTTGTGGTTAATTCAATAAAAGTACAATAGAGGTGCCAACTAAATACTATGTAATGTTGAATATTTGTATTATATTGTTATTAATGTTTACATTTGTGATGTCGTTCTACTCTTGTTAGTTGTTTACATGCATTTGGACATTGCCAACTACTGGACTGGTATGCACATTTCAATTTGCAAATTTCATGAACAGGTGTGCAGCCTCACATGGGTATTTTTCTCACTCGTTTTTCTTATTTTGTAACTCAAAAACTATCGGTGCATATTATTTTCACCCAACATAATTACTTAATGCACAATATAGATAATACTGTACTGTAATGCAGGGCGTCCAAACTTTTTCCATCAAGGGCCGCATGCTGGGAAATTAGGGAAAACGCAAGGGCCACTTTGATACATTTTGTACATTTAAGATGCTAAAACCAATGCAATGAACATCAGAATATAATAATATTTTGAGCTTTGTTCTTTTATTTTTGTTTAGCTTGAACATGGGAACAGAATCACACAATACATCACATGTTCAGTTTCACATTTCAGCATGTCAAGAAAGGAGAAGGGGGAGGCTGATCTTTTTTAATCCTACACCTTCTCCACTTCACAGCTATTACTAACACTTTCGTTCACTTCCCAGATAAATATATACATAATATATCACATACATATATACATACGTAAATAAATAATAATATGTAACTTCACGTGAATAAAAAGTACAATCATAATAATGATACTAATTAGGGTTGTCAAAAGATTAACTATTTTGTCTGTAATTAACTAATAATTAATCTCCATTTTACTCAGATACAGGTAAATATAGTTTTTTTTTTGTTTTTTTTAAATCTTCAATAAGTGCACACTTGACGGTGTTTAATACTATCAACATGGGACTGCTTTTTTAAACAGCTCAACACGATGAACACAAACCCTCTTTTACAAACACAAATACTCTTTCATTACCACTTCTGATACAGGCTCACTTTGAGTTAGCTTAGTGGGTTAGCTTCACGATTGACGTCACTTTTGGAAATTTGAAAAGTTAATATCTCAAAAATGAAAGCATAACAATGAATAACTTTTACTGCACAAATCAGCACAAATGAATGATAGTTTTCGCCCTAAAAAAAAAAACGACACTGCTTGTTCTGGTCCGATAATATCCATCCATCCATCCATCCATTTTCTACCGATTGTACCTTTCGGGGTCGCGGGGGGCGCTGGAGCCTATCTCAGCTGCATTCGGACGGAAGGCGGGGTACACCCTGGACAAGTCTCCACCTCATCACAGGGCCAACACATATAGACAGACAACATTCACACCCTAGGCACTATTTAGTATCGCCAATCAACCTATCCCTAGGTGCATTTGATTGATTGATTGATTGAAACTTGTATTAGTAGATTGCACAGTACAGTACATATTCCGTACAATTGACCACTAAATGGTAACACCCGAATAAGTTTTTCAACTTGTTTAAGTTGGGGTCCATGTAAATCAATTAATGGTAGTAAATCAATTCATGGCATGTCTTTGTTAAAGTTAAAGTTAAAGTTAAAGTTAAAGTTAAAGTACCAATGATAGTCACACAAACACACCCACACTAAGTGTGGTAAAATTTGTCCTCTGCATTTGACCCATCCCCTTGTTCACCCTCTGGGAGGTGAGGGGAGCAGTGAGCAGCAGCGTTGGCCACGCCCGGGAATCATTTTTGGTGATTTAACCGCCAATTCCAACCTTTGATGCTGAGTGCCAAGCAGGGAGGTAATGGGTTTCATTTTTATAGTCTTTGGTATGACTCGGTCGGGGATTGAACTCACAACCTGCTGATCTCAGGGCGGACACTCTAACCACAAGGCCATTGAGTAGGTGGGTGGAGGTGGGAGGAAGCCGCACTACCCGGAGGGAACCCACGCAGTCACGGGGAGAACATGCAAACTCCACACAGAACGATCCAGAGCCCAGGATTGCGGACGGCGTGGCCCGGTTGGGAGAGTGGCCGTGCCAGCAACCTGAGGGTTCCTGGTACGATCCCCACCTTCTACCAACCTCGTCACGTCCGTTGTGTCCTTGAGCAAGACACTTCACCCTTGCTCCACATGCAAGGAATCACTCACAGTACATGTCATTGGATTGGATTTTGCATCTTTTGACTGACACTGTAATACTTAAACAATATGCTTATCAGTATGACCACTGCGTAGAACATAAAGCTGTTTTTTCTTATATCATGTGCCGTTGAGAATGGGTATATTTAACCCAATAAATTGTTAAGCATGATAAGTGGACATTTGTTTAAAGTCTATTTGGGGTCTATTGGGGCGGCGTGGCTCAGATGGTAGAGCATCCGGCCAGAAACATCCGCCATCAGTGTGTGAATGTGTGTGTGAATGGGTGAATGTGTAAATAGTGCTTTGAGTACCTTGAAGGTAGAAAAGCGCTATATTACTCATTTACCATTTATCGAACCCAGGACCTTCGTATTGTGAGGCACACGCACTAACCCCCTAAATTGAGAGCGCTCCACCCAAACAAGGCCACCAGCCTTGATAATATCCCCTCCAGACTCCTCAGGGACTCTGCCACCACCATTGCCCCGATCATCACGCACATAATAAACCTCTCAATAACACAAGGCTAGGTACCAAAAGATTTCAAAATAGCAAGAGTAACTTCCCTCTTTAAAAAAGGAAGCAAATTAGAACCTAGCAACTACCGACCTGTTTTTATTCTCAGTTCCATTTCGAAAGTAATGGAAAAAATTGTTTATGAACAGGTCGATAGTTACCTTGCCACTAATAAACTCATGTACAAATTCCAGTCCGGCTTCAGAACGAACCACTCCACTGACACATGCCTTCTCTATCTGACCGACCACATCAAACATGAGGTGGACGCGGGCAAATACTGCGGCATGGTCATGCTGGACCTTCAGAAGGCCTTTGACACCGTTAACCACATTGTACTGTTAGATAAGCTCAGAGCAATCGGATTTGATAAAACCTCATCGAGCTGGATGATATCTTACTTGGAGGGGAGGAAACAGGTGGTACAGGGGAACGGCACCGTGTCCCCCCTAGGGTTGGGTATCGAGTATCGAGTATCGATTGGAACCGGGACTAACTTTCCGATTCTCCCGGAATCGTTCAAAAGTTTAAATTTCGATTCCTAGTTTCGATACCCAGTCCGCCGACCGGAAGAAGAAGCCGCTGAACACCAACGAAGAAGCGCCCACCGCCGGAAGTGTTAGCATAGCCGAGCGAGTCAGTCAAGCTCAAGCATGGATAGCGGGCGTCAGCGGTCGAAAGTGTGGCTTTACTTTACAAAAAAAATGAAATAACCGCGAAATAACAGAGCTCAATGTCCATCAAGAAACGAGTGGAGAGAGAGCTGCAGATGTACCAGGACGTTCCACCGATACTTATGTCTGACGACCCTGCTGCATGGTGGTGGAACCAACAAAAGACTTATCCTTTGCTGTCAGATCTCGCTTTCTCCTATTTATGCGTTCAAGCTTCTTCCACACCCAGCGAAAGTGTATTTTCCACAGCAGGAGACACTATCTGTCCAGAACGCTCACGCGTCCTGCCTGAGAAGGCGGATATGGTCATTTTCCTAAACAAGAACTGTCTCTGATTTTATACTGTACCTGCTGCTAATCTGGACTGGTTTTTGCAAGTTGTTTCTTATTGTTTATTTGCTTTTCTGCACCAGGCTAGCCCATCAGTGGGAGCACGGTAACATTTTTAAGTACCTGCAGCATCATACACTTGTGTGTGTAAATGTGTTTTCATGAGGTTTCCTGCAGCATCATACACTTATGTGTAAAGGTGTTTTCATGAGGTTTCCTGCAGCATCATACACTTATGTGTAAAGGTGTTTTCATGAGGTTTCCTGCAGCATCATACACTTATGTATAAATATGTTTTCATGAGGTTTTCAAAAATAAAGCTCTCTTGGGGAAAGTGTACCCCTGGGAAAATGTATTCATAATTTATAATATTTATATTCAAGTTCATAGATTTGATATTTATATTCTAGTTGAAAACAGCCCTGTGAGGAATTTATAGTAAAGTTCATAAAAAGTTAATAGAATTAAAATTGATGGAGAATGTCAGACTATTTCATTCAGAAAGACTGTAGGTTAGCTAGCTCATTCAAAACATCCTAAACTTTTTTTGACCTTGCCTCTTAAAAGAATTGGAACCGAGAATCGGAACCGAGAATCGCCAGGAATAGGAATCGAAACAAAGAATCGGAATCGGAATCGTTCGAATTCAAATGATACCCAACCCTAGTCCCCCCCCCCCTCTCAGTAAGCTGTGGAGTCCCCCAAGGCAGTATATTAGGGCCTTTACTGTTATTAATATACATAAACGACATGTCATCAGCATGCGACTGTTTTTTTTTGCGGATGACTCGGCCCTGCTGGTATTCGGCAAGGAAAAGTCACATGTGGAGAAAATCCTCAGTGCTGAACTCTGTAGAATTTGCACCTGGCTCGCTGACAACAAGCTATCCATACACATGGGTAAAACGGAATCCATCCTATTTGGGTCCCACATCAACCTTAAGAAAGTCAATGACTTCACTATAAAAGTGGGTGACATTGTTATCACCAGGAAAGATGAGGTCACCTACCTAGGTTCCATTCTAGAGGCTAATCTTTCCTGTGATAAAATGGCAACCAAGGTATTCAAAAAGGTCAACCAACGAACGAGATTTCTCTATAGAATCTCCTCTCTAGTCAACAAAAGTACCTTGAAGATTCTAGCGGGAACTCTCATTCAACCCTTTTTCGATTACGCATGCACCACCTGGTACCCTAGCACCTCCAAAACCCTCAAATCTAGACTCCAAACATCCCAGAACAAGCTAGTCAGATTACCTCTAGACCTCCACCCCAGATCACACCTCACTCCTACCCACTTCTTCAAAGTGGGCTGGCTCAGGGTGGAGGACAGAGTAAAACAACTTGCACTGAACCTAGTCTATAAAATCCGCTACACCTCCCTGATACCGAAGTACATGTCAAACTACTTCCTTAACGTAAATGACCGCCATAACCACAACACCAGGGGGATCTCCACTAACCACGTTAAACCCAGATTCCGATCTAACAAAGGTCTTAACTCATTCTCTTTCTATGCCACATCAATGTGGAATGCACTCCCAACAGGTGTAAAAGAAAGGGCATCTCTATCCTCCTTCAAAACCGCACTAAAAGAACACCTCCAGGCAACTTCAACCCTAAACTAACACCCTCCCTTCCACATCATACAATATGATAATATAATAAGCAAATGTAGACACGTTTTCTTATACTTTCTGATCTCTCTCTCTCTGTGTCCACTATCTGCTGTACATATCCTACCAAGTCAGTCCTACACTGTTCCAATGTCCATTTCTCTGATGATGCAATTGTTGATGACTGAAGTGTTGATACCAACCAAACCTACCCCCCCCCCCCATATCCCACACCCCGGATTGTAAATAATGTAAATAATTCATTATATATACTCTGATGATTATATTGTGTGATGACTGTATTATGAAAATAGTATATATCTGTATCATGAATCAATTTAAGTGGACCCCGACTTAAACAAGTTGAAAAACTTATTCAAGTGTTACCATTTAGTGGTCAATTGTACGGAATATGTACTTCACTGTGCAACCTACTAATAAAAGTTTCAATCAATCAATCAATTCCACCGTGCTGCCTGGTCCGATAACATGTCATTTCCTATCTGGCAACACATTTTTTTAAAGAGACAGTAGCACTATTTTCACTTACCTGATCAGGTGGAAGAGCAGTACCATGTTGTCGGCAGCCCTTTGATTGGACTTCACGATGAACACGTACAAGTAAACAGCAATGGCCACTGTCCAGAAAAAGGAGCTAGTATTGGCGAAGGTGGATATCGCTCCTTGGGCAACACAGTCCGGCGAGTCGGAGCCGAACACTCTCCACACTCCGTAGGCGTACGAGACCGCAGAGAGCCAGTCGGCCACTGAGAGGAAAAGCAGCAGTTTTCTCGGAGTGCTCCTTAAATCTGGCAAACTAATATAAGTGAAGATGATGAGCGACGAGCCCAGAAAGGACAGCGCGCACGACGACAACACCACCACCTGCTCGGATAAGTACACCACTGTCTCGTTGTGTTCTGCCATCTTTTTCCCCCCGCCTAACTACACTCCACGCATGTTCGCTAAAAAAAAAAAAATAGCTAAACTTTCATGGCGGTTTTCACAACTAGGTGAAATGTGTCGGCGTTACTACAAGAAAGTGAAGTAAATGTCTGTGTGTTTTTAAAGGCACCTTCTGGCTCACTGCTTCCTCCTCCTCTTCCTCCTGGAGCTGAGGTCACAGTCAGCTGGTAAGTGGGGACATATAAGGCTATTTTGGGAGGCAGGATTTAACATGGTAACTAATAATCCCAAAACGTGTTTACTCTCCAGCTCCAGGCCATGTAAGAACAGCAGTCTTATTTAACTAGTTAAATTCTAGGTGAGTTTTCCTTAAAAAAAAAAACTCAAAACAAACGCTGAAATGGTACATCATTTGGCCTATGCCAAACCGCCCTGAAATATTCTTCAAACTTTAAAGACTTCTCAAGCCTACTATTGGAGGGAATTATTCTGAAACATTGGTAATAATTCCATAAGGTGGTGTCTTATGGAAGTAACAGATTTTCCCTAAAGTACAGATACACAAATATGAATAAAAACAATATGTTTGTATTAGGGCGGGGGTGCCCAAACTACAGCCCGCAGGCCGAATGCGGCCCACCAGCGTCCAAAATCCGGTCCGCGGGAAGTCCATCCATCCATTTCTACCGCTTATCCCTTTCGAGGTCGCGGGGGGTGCTGGAGCCTATCTCAGCTACAATCGAGAGGAAGGCGGGGTACACCCCGGACAAGTCGCCACCTCATCGCAGGGCCAACACAGATAGACAGACAACATTCACACTCACATTCACACACTAGGGCCAATTTAGTGTTGCCAATCAATAGAGATGTCCGATAATATCGGTCGATAAATGCTTTAAAATGTAATATCGGAAATTATCGGTATCGTTTTTTAAATTATCGGTATCGGTTATTTTTTATTTTATTTTATTTTTTTATTAAATCAACATAAAAAACACAAGATACACTTACAATTAGTGCACCAACCCAAAAAACCTCCCTCCCCCATTTACACTCATTCACACAAAAGGGTTGTTTCTTTCTGTTATTAATATTCTGGTTCCTACATTATATATCAATATAGATCAGGGGTCACCAACGCGGTGCCCGCGGGCACCAGGTCGCCCGTAAGGACCAGATGAGTCGCCCCCGGGCCTGTTCTAAAAAAATAAAAATAAAAAATAAAAAATTAAATCTACATAGAAAAAACACGAGATACACTTTCAATCAGTGCATCAACCCAAACAACCTCCCCCATGCACACTCATCCACACCCACTCACACAAAAGGGGTTATTTCTTTCTGCTACCAATATTCTGGTTCCCACAACATAGGCAACACATCTGCAAGGGACACAGTCCCTGAAGCCCACATGATTGTATAGGCTGCTGGTCCACTAACATTTTCATTAATTACTATTTTTTATGTAATTATTTTTATATTGTTTTACTTTCTTTTTTATCCAAGAAAATGTTTTTTATTTATTTATCTTATTTTATTTTATTTTTAAAAAAAGGGCCTTATCTTCAACAGACCAGGTTGTCAATGAAATTAGATTTGTTTAAAGGGTTTTTTAAACCAGGCCCAGTCCAGATAATGTCCAAGTCGGACTCAGCAACACACACCTTCATTCATGTACACAGAAAAAAATTAGGGAACACAACAGATTGCATATAATTTATAAACAAAATTACATTTTCAAAATAAGCATTTATGTACAGTCCAGATTATGTCCAGATCACTCAAATTAGGGAACACAACAACAGATATCATATAATCTATAAACATAATTATACTTTCAAAATAAGCCTTTGAGGACTTCTCATCTTTTTTTAAATGTTTTTTGGCATCATTATCGTTTTCAACCATGTAACTTTCTAAAGTTAGAAAATACTGAATAAATGTTTTAAAGAAAGTAATACTAAGTGAATATCTGTTTTTGGCCTTAAAAATAAACATTTTACCGAGTACTATAATTAAATTGACTAAATCATGGTTGTCAATGAACTCTCCTAAAATAACAGAAACCACATTAAGCTTCATAAACAAACCAATCCTTAAACACATTTTTTCAACTTCCACCCAAAACAAAGACACAATATGACAATACCAAAACAAATGCAGGGTGGATTCAGGCTCCTGACAACAAAATCGGCAATCATCTGACTCTGTCATATTCCATAATTTTAACATTTTCCCTGTGGGTAAGAAGTTATAAATAATTTTAATTTGAAAATAACGATTTTGCACATCGATAGTGGTTTTATAGATTAGTTTGAATATGGCATCCCATGGCAACGGGCAGTCAAAAAAGTCCTCCCATTTTCCATTTGTGTTGTATGAGGCAGCCTTCAAAGATTTCTTTATTAAATAAAAATTATATATTTTTCTATTTATTTTAGTTCCTTTTTGCCAACTAGAATTTCTTATTAGAGGTTTACAAACTAATAATTTAGTAGTTCCATATTTATTTATTTG
This sequence comes from Entelurus aequoreus, assembly GCF_033978785.1. Classification (NCBI taxonomy): domain Eukaryota; kingdom Metazoa; phylum Chordata; class Actinopteri; order Syngnathiformes; family Syngnathidae; genus Entelurus; species Entelurus aequoreus. The sequence goes on from NC_084737.1 coordinate 61,652,966, forward strand.
TTTCCATCTTTTCCCAATTACTCCAGTTAGTTGATAAAATGAAAAGCTTGAGCAAGCATCACCATACATAGCTCTAAATTCATCATACTTCATAATTTTACCATTCTCATTGATAATATCATTGACAAAAATGATTCCTCTTTCAAACATATGTTTCCAAAAGAAAGGCTTTCCATCTATTACAATATTAGAGTTCATCCATATTAACTGCTGCAAAATATCGTCTCTTTTTTCTGGCACATAAAATTGAAAACACCACAATGAGTGGATTGTTTCCTTTATGAACCCCGCCATGTTTCCCAGCAGACTCTCTGGGAGGGGATCACTTGTAAAAAAGGATACAATTTCTTTTGATACAGTACATGTTTAAATACATCTTTGGAACAATTGATGCTTTTAAAGACAGACATATAGCTTCAAGGTTGAGAAGTTACGGCCCCCATATTCATACTCTTTGTACAAAACCTTTCTTTTAATCTTTTCTGGTTTGCCGTTCCAGACAAAATCGAAGACCCTCCGCTCATAAATCTTAAAAAAGTTTTGTGATGGAGCTGGTAATGACAAAAACAAATAAATAAATTGAGGAATAATTAACGAGTTGGCAATAGACATTTTACCATACAAGGTTAGGGATTTCCCTTTCCATAATTGCATAATTTTGTCCAGCTTTCTTAGTCAATTATCATAATTTACTGAGCCTAGATCTTCCAGATTTTCTGGGACAACAACACCAAGTATGTTAACTGGTCCATCTGTCCACAAAACAGGCACTTTGCATTCCATTTGAAAGGACGTTCCCTTTAGATTTCCGATCCTTAACATTTTACATTTATCATAATTAAGCTTAAGGCCAGATTGCTGTGAAAATATGTCCAAAAGATTAAGAAGGTTCCGCAAACAATGAGGAAACATCTTATCTTTGTGAATCAGCCTTTTCTGACATGATCTTCATCAAGAACAAACACAGAACACGCCTCACTGATGCACATCTGCAAGACTCACTCAGAGTTGCAGTGTCAAGTTACACACCAGAGTACAACTCACTAGTTAACAGCATGCAATGCCAGGCTTCCCACTAACTGACAAAGAAACAGATAACAGATTTGGTGTCCAGTTCAAAGTGTGACATGATTTAAAAATTTGAGAGTTTACTTTTGTATTTTACATGAGTTATTATTTGTACAAACATGGTGCAAAGTAATTCATGATTTGTTAAAAAAATGTTAGTGGCTAGCTAGTTAAAATGGGATATTGTGATTTCACAAGACTGTCTTAGAAGTGATCATTTGAAAATGTTCAATTTGAAAAATGTGCACTTAGAGAAAATATAAAAATAAAGTGTTGCATATTGATATTTATCTGTTTCTATATATATTTATTGTGAGAAATCATTAAGATGATCAGTGTTTCCACAAAGATAAATATCATGAATTATTAATAATAACAGAGTTAAAGGTAAATTGAGCAAATTGGCTACTTCTGGCAATTTATTTAAGTGTGTATCTAACTGGTAGCCCTTCGCAGTAATCAGTACCCAAGAAGTAGCCCTTGGTTTCAAAAAGGTTGGTGACCCCTGATATAGATCAATACAGTCTGCAAGAGATACAGTCCGTAAGCACACATGATTGTGCGTGCTGCTGGCCCACTAATAGTACTAACCTTTAACAGTTAATTTTACTCCTTTTCATTAATTACTAGTTTCTATGTAACTGTTTTTATATTGATTTACTTTATTTTTTATTCCAGAAAATGTTTTTAATTTATTTATCTTATTTTATTTTATTAATTTAAAAAAAAAGAACCTTATCTTCACCATACCTGGTTGTCCAAATTAGGCATAATAATGTGTTAATTCCACGACTGTATATATCGGTATCGGTTGAAATCGGTATCGGTAATTAAGAGTTGGACAATATCGGAATATCGGATATTGGCAAAAAAGCCATTATCGGACATTCCTACCGGTGCATGTCTTTGCGGGTGGGAGGAAGCCGGAGTGCCTGGAGGGAACCCACGCAGTCACGGGGAGAACATACAAACTCCACACAGAAAGATCCCGAGCGCAGGATCGAACCCAGGACCTTCGTATTGTGAGGCAGACACACTAACCCCTCTTTCACCGTGCTGCCTTCCGCGGGAAGTCTCAAGTTTTAATTTTTTTATGTTAGCTACATTTCTTTGTTTATAATGTCTATTTTCTGTTGGATCTACTCTCTATTTTATGATGCCCTTTTTTGGCTGCATCTGTTACATATACTGTAATACTGTACATCAAGGGTGTCCAACTCATTTGAGCTCAGGGGCCGCATGGAGGGAAATCTGTGCACACGCGGGCCGGACTATTAAAATCACATCATTAAAACAAAAAAATAATGACAACTTCAGATTTTTTTTTTGTCTTACTTTGGCCAAAAATACAACAAACACATTCTGAAAATATGACAATAAAAGTATAGAAAAAAAATACCCGGCGGCGGTAAAGATTAGATCAGGGGTCCCCAAAATCCGGCCAGCAGGAAGTCTCAACTTTTTTTTTTATTTGTCGGACGGCTTCTATTTTAGCTACCTCTTTTTGTTCATAATGTCTATATTAAAATCATGGCATTGAAATTTAAAAATAAAGACAACTTCAGATTGTTTTCTTTATCTTGCTTTGGCCAAAAATAGAACAAACACATTCGGAAAATATGACAATAAAAGTATAAAAAAAATACCCGGCAGCGGTAAAGTTTGGATCAGGGGTCCCCCTGAACGCGGCCCCCGGCGTCCAAAATCCGGCTCATGGGAAGTCTCAAGTTTTTTTTAAATTTGTCGGACCGCTTCTATATTAGCTACCTCTTTTTGTTCATAATGTCTATTTTCTGCTGGATGTACTCTCTATTTTATGATGCCCTTTTTATTGGCTGCAGCTGTTATATATACTGTAATATTGTACATCAGGTGCATCCAACTCATTTGAGCTCAGGGGCCGCATGGAGGGAAATCTGTGCACACGCGGGCCGGAGTATAAAAATCATGGCATTGAAATTAAAAAATAAAGACAACTTCAAATTGTTTTCTTTATCTTACTTTGGCCAAAAATAGAACAAACACATTCTGAAAATATGACAATAAAAGTATAAAAAAAATACCCGGCAGCGGTAAAGTTTGGATCAGGGGTCCCCAAAAGGGCTGAACGCGGCCTCCAGCGTCCAAAATCCGGCTCACGGGAAGTCTTAAGTTTTTTTTTTATTTGTCCGACCGCTTCTATTTTAGCTACCTCTTTTTGTTTCCAACTCATATGAGCTCAGGGGCCGCATGGAGGGAAATCTGTGCACACGCGGGCCAGACTATTAAAATCATGGCATTGAAACTATTACAATAAAAGTATAGAAAAGTTTAGATCAGGGGTCCCCAAAATCCGGCCCGCGGGAAGTCTCAAGTTTTTTTTTTTTTGTCCGACCGCTTCTACTCGGCAGCGGTAAAGTTTGGATCAGGGGTCCCCAAACGGGCTGAACACAGCCCCCAGCGTCCAAAATCCGGCTCACGGGAAGTCTTAAGTTTTTTTTTTATTTGTCGGACCGCTTTTATTTTAGCAAACTCTCTTTGTTTATAATGTATATTTTCTGCTGGATCTACTCTCTATTTTATGATGCCCTTTTTTTGGCTGCAGCTGTTACATATACTGTAATACTGTACATCAGGGGTGTCCAACTCAACTCAAAAAAATACCTGGCAGCGGTAAAGTTTAGATCAGCGATCCGAATCAGGACCGTGGGAAGTCTCAAGTTTTTAAAAAAAGTTGTCCTTTCTAATCTATTTTCTACCGCTTGTTACTCTCGGGGTCTCCTAACCGCTCAGGCAAATCATATTGTCTAAAAATGCATTTTCCCATCAATAACGTGACATCATCACGCTCACGTCGCAGTGTCGGGGGAGTGTGCGGCAAGTGCGCACTCTTTTAGTCAATTAGTGCGTGAGATATACAGGTATGTATATATATATATATATATATATATATATATATATATATATATATATATATATGTATATATATATATATATACACTACCGTTCAAAAGTTTGGGGTCACCCAAACAATTTTGTGGAATAGCCTTCATTTCTAAGAACAAGAATAGACTGTCGAGTTTCAGATGAAAGTTCTCTTTTTCTGGCCATTTTGAGCGTTTAATTTACCCCACAAATGTGATGCTCCAGAAACTCAATCTGCTCAAAGGAAGGTCAGTTTTGTAGCTTCTGTAACGAGCTAAACTGTTTTCAGATGTGTGAACATGATTGCACAAGGGTTTTCTAATCATCAATTAGCCTTCTGAGCCAATGAGCAAACACATTGTACCATTAGAACACTGGAGTGATAGTTGCTGGAAGTGGGCCTCTATACACCTATGTAGATATTGCACCAAAAACCAGACATTTGCAGCTAGAATAGTCATTTACCACATTAGCAATGTATAGAGTGTCTTTCTTTAAAGTTAATACAAGTTTAAAGTTATCTTCATTGAAAAGTACAGTGCTTTTCCTTCAAAAATAAGGACATTTCAATGTGACCCCAAACTTTTGAACGGTAGTGTATATAAGTTACTAAACATTATATTCACCATTTTCATTGTTTTTCACTTTAAAATGAGCTTGATCTTTTAACACAAACAATCAAGTTAACCGTATGTATTTGATTGTAGACTACAATCAAATACATACGGTCAACCTGATACTGTACACTACAATTTGTAGTGTACAGTATCAACAATGAATGGATAATGTAGATCGAGACCCGACTCGAGAGGAAGGAAAGCAGAGGAGCTTTTCCTTCAAAAATAAGGACATTTCAATGTGACCCCAAACTTTTGAACGGTAGTATATATATATATATATATATATATATATATATATATATATATATATATATATATATATATATACACACACACACAAACAGCCCGGGCCCCGGCCAAATTTTTTTAACCCAATGCGGCCCCCAAGTCAATATAGTGGGGACCCCTGTATTAGGGCTTTCAAATGATACATTTTTATAATCAGATAAATCATGTTTTGGAATCTGGACTAATCATTATTAATCACTTGCATAATTAAAATTTGCCTAAAGAAGAACTACAATTTTTTGGGAATTTTGTTCATCATTCACAAGCACGCACAAGTTTTTTTTTAATGCATTCTAACTAAAAACGTCTGCCTACAATAGAGCCTATGGAAGGCACTCTATTCTGCCTATAAAGCCCTTAAAAAACATCCAAACACTTCCATCAATGTTTTATATACACACTATAAGTATATATGTAATGTACAGGCATGTGAAATGTCAGAACAAACGCGGCAGTCGGGCCAAAAAATATCACTTCCGCGTTTTTTACTGAAATATCAATAACAATACAATCTAAACAAAATTTGTTGAACATTTGCGTCAGCCGCAGGTACTCACCGTTCTTCTTGCCTAAATGCTTCACTGAGTTACAGGACGAGGAGATGATCGAGGGGCACTGAAACAAGCTCGCTAGTTAGCACGATCTAGCTAGCTTACTTGTTGTGGCCTCTGTTTGCTCCACAACGTTGACGGCTGTCTACTTTGCTGCTAATCATATATGGATGACTACAATCCAAACACTGTTAGTTCCAAACCAGTTGTATTTATAGAGCAGAGGTGCCCATTACGTCGATTGCGAGCTACCGGTCGATCGTGGAGGGTGTGTCAGTCGGTCGCCAGTCAGGCATGAAAAAAATAGACCTTAAAATAACCGATCATCAATCTTCACTATGACGTCACTTTCGTCATTTGATTGACATTCGCGGCACCCGAGGGTCTTGTGAAATAACGCTGGCTGCTGCGAGCTAAGTATTTAGAAAAAAAGACAGTCAGGAAGGCGAGAAACACTTTTTATTTCAACAGACTCGGGCATCCTGCCTGCGCTAACAAAATAAGAGTCTCAGAAAGCTAGCGTGCACAAGCTAGCAAGCTACGGAGTTTGCCGCCAATGTATTTCTTGTAAAGTGTATAAAAACGAGTATGGAAGCTGGACAAATAAGATGCCAAAAACCAACCACTTTCATGTGGTATTGGACAGAAAGGAAGACTTTTTTTGTCCTCCATTTGAAAATGTGGACGTTATCAGTGCTACTGTCTGCTTCCAATCAATCCAAGTCATCAGAATCAGGTAATACACCAACTTATATTCTTGTCTTCATTAAAGTAAGGAATGTATATGCGTTAAACATGCTTGTATTATCATTAAACACCTTTAACTTGTTAACAAAAACGTCTCTTTCATAAATAAATACATATAAATTATATATATGAATGAGCTAGATCCCCTCGACTTGGTCAATTGAAAAGTAGCTCGCCCTGCAGAAAAAGTGTGGGCACCCCTGTTCTAGAGTATTTATTAATAGCCAGCGAGAAGGTATAGTTTTACATTGAAAACAGAGGTCACAACACCAGAAGGATATTGCCCGAGGGGGCGGGGCTACTGGATAAAGTTGCCAAATGGGAAATATTTTTTAAGTTTTTTGGATGCATGCTATAATATTTTACATTACGTTTTCAATAACAATAATGTTTAGTACACTATCTATTAAAAAAATAAACATTACATGGGACATGTATGTGTCAAAAAGATAGCCAAAAGAGGTTGGTAGATGAGAATAAATCTAAAGTTAAAATATAGTGTAGAAATGCACACAATTGCAGAAAATGTAGTCTTAATTTTCAAAATGTTCTTTAAGAGATTGCGTGGCAGCACCTAATGCTGAAATAAATGTTCATCTTTTTTTCTCAATTTTCCTTTTTTTCCCTTAAAGGGTGCTCACATCACTGAATGTAGTAACAGGTACATTCATAATAACATGTCATATTTACGTATTTTGGTCATTTTAAGCGTACAGCAGTGTCTTAATTTAAAAAAAAAGCATCACAACGTTTGTTTTTTCCTTCAACAAAATCACTGATTTCTACTCATATAGACAGACACCTGCTCAGTGTGTCCGCCCTGAGATCGGTAGTTCGTGAGTTCAAACCCCGGCCGAGTCATACCAAAGACTATTAAAATGGGACCCATTACCTCCCTGCTTGGCACTCAGCATCAAGGGTTGGATTTGGGGTTTAAATCACCAAAATGATTCCCAGCCACTGCTGCTGCTCACTGCTCCCCTCACCTCCCAGGGGGTGAGGGTGATGGGTCAAATGCAGAGGATAATCTCACCACACCTACTGTGTGTGACAATCGTTGGTACTTTAACTTTAACGTTTAACATCATGAGAGGCAACAAACATAATTAAACATCATTTACTGTACAATGTCTTCTCTCACTGGAATGTCGACTATTAGGATGTTCATAAATTCCTGTTTAAATGAAGAATGACTCATAATCCCAGAGGAGAAAAAAAGGGGGGTGGAACGAAACGCCTATCATGTCCTTTTTTTTTCTCCTGGTCAGAATGTACTAACTTCTCAGTTTATGTCCATATAACTTTACTATCCAAATGAGAGGCATGTTTTATAATCTAGAATAAACTTTCACAAGCTTCGAGGCGAAAAAGCAGCTCACCAGCTCTTAATGGCAATACAGCAGCAGATGGAAGTTGCCTCTGTGATCAATTCGCCGCTAAATGTAGGTCCTTAACGTTAGCTCTTATAATAACAAGATCACTAATACTTGGTTAATTTTCAGGTCACAAAATGTAAATGGAGTATAGTTGGTGCTTTTTGGATGGTTACTTATTGGGTTTTATGGTCGGAATAGACACAATGACGTCATAGCTCCCATAGGCTCCATTATGAGCTGACTTTTATTTACGTTTATTTTCAAGTTGGAATGCATTAAAAAACACATGCGTTAACTCGTAACTTGTATATATGTATGATACAATGTGATATGATAGTGGTTCTCAAACTTGTTTCACCAATTATCACCTCAGAAAACACTTGGCTCTCCAAGTACCACCATAATGACCAACTTTAAAATACAGTAGCGTAGTAGGCCTAAATAGTCATAAAAAGGCATAGGTTTTATTTACCAAGTATATTTAATATTTTGGCCACTGTATTATTAAACACAGTTTGAATAGTAACCCTGTGTTTAAATATTTACTTAAGTGATTCTTTGGCATATTTATATATAGTTATTGTTTGTGACAAACTATAAATTCATCTCCGACAGGCTCTAAAAAAACTTATAAAGAACAGAACAATAAGAAATGATCAATGAATATATAACATAAGACATTGACACAAAATGTTGGATCTATAAAAGATGAATATTTATATTATGTATTATATATGTATGAACAACCATGTTAAATAAGGGTTTACGAGTGGTTGAAAGGTTCCTCCTGTGCCTGTGTGGTTTTCTTCTTCCACTCTGCCTTCCTCCCATCTCATCATTTTTCTCACATGTTGTGGTCATAAACAGGCTCTAAGGACACATATTACTGGTATAAAATTTTTGAAATTTGCCAAAGTGGGAACCTTTTAATGTTTTTAATGTGAGATGACTTTTAAAAATGTGTCTTTGTTAACTATCAATGTACTAAACAAGTAATACGTCAGGCAATCAAATATCTTTTTAAATAGCACATTAATCTTTTAAAGTAGCGTGGAAGCTGCAAATTAAACCAGTGCAAATGTTGCGCAATTTGAAAAAAAAGGGAAATTAAGGATTAACTCCACTGGTGTGTTTTGGCCTTTTTATTGACTTGTAGTGTCTTTTTGTGACGCCAACACAAAAACTACCAATGAAGGCATAGAAGAAAGATGATGCTTATAATACAACTGGTAATTGACGTAGGAAAACTCTGCACACCTCTCTGTTCTGGCTGCTTAGTACAACATGACTAGAGCAGCTGTATGTCATCATCAATAATTAGAGGATATTGAATGTACAATACAAGTCAGTTTTGTAGAGTGCTACTGAATCATTACCAATTATGTCAGGCTCCACGATATGTACTGTGTCATTTGTCCACACAAAAACAACTTTATTTGGAAAACCATGTTATCCAACACTTCTCCGCTGACCTTTTGTCTGCAGTTTGACAAATTACTATCTACTGTTATAGTTTTGGAACTTCTGTAGTGATGCGGCCCACAAAAAATGCCAAGCTCCTCTGCAGCAATGCAGTGGCTCCTTGCAGAGGCAAACATCTGCATTGTCGTATAACAGTCGCCCACAGCAGACCTCCAGTCACATTTACCAAACAGATTTTTTTCCCCCCACTTGGTTTCCATCATTTGTTGTGTTGCTCTTGTGATTTGCGTCCTAAAGTGTTTTGTAAAAACCAGACTCACTTGTTCACATAATCATATTTAAAAAAAAAAATCACTGGGCTTTTATACAGAGCAAAATGTATTATACAACAGAGTAAAAAAAACAGCTTAAGTGAAAAGTTTCCATTATTTTTTCATTTTTCCATCCATCCATTTTCTACCGCTTATTCCCTTCGGGGTTGCGGGGGCGCTGGAGCCTATCTCAGCTACAATCGGGCGGAAGGCGGGGTACACCCTGGACAAGTCGCCATCTCATCACAGCATTTTTACATCCATCCTTCCATTTTTTACCGCTTATCCTTTTCGGTATCGCAGGGGCGCTGAAGCCTATCCAGTTGCACTCCGGCAGAAGGCAGGTTACACCCTAGACAAGTCGCCACCTCATCGCAGGGCCAACAAAGACAGACAACCAGTCACACTCGCATTCTCACACTAGTGCCAATTTAGTATTACCAATTACAAAAAATATGAAACCACTCACCATATACACTGTGTTTTTATGCCCCATAAAATAATATGCTGCATCTTAATTAACATGCATTTTTTTATTTGACAAAATTTAAACCTGTCTTATGATCTAGAAAGAAAACAATACTTCTGCTGTGTGCTTGAAGTTTGTTTTGGTCACCAGATGGCAGCAGAGAATTGCAAAAGACTGCAAAATTGTACAAGAGGGATGCTTCAATCCAGCAAAAAGGCCATGCTGATGTTGAAGTCTGCTCTCTGGTGTGCATCTGGACTCTGTCATCATGTAAAATCTTACACTGTAGTAGAATTCCTCATTCTGTGTGAGTCCATTTTTCCTGTGGTCATCCGCGGGGCCTCTTATTGCAAAGAATTTCTGCGGCAGTATACTTGCTGATTGCTTCGTTCTCACTCCTCACAACAACCAGCTAAGACACTGCCACAGAAACACCCACAGCAGCCGCGTACCTCTGCCACATGGTCCTCAGTGCCGCTGCCACCTAATTCTTGAGTCCTCGGTAGCCATTGTTTGCAAGCTCTGGAAAATAAACACACAATATGTGGATGATATCGCCTGTTTTCAAAGAAATAAATTAATAATGAAAAAGAAACCTCCATCCTCACTTGCCCACCGCTGCTTATATAACTGATGAGTGTGCACTTTGCTTCTCAAAGTGACCGAAAGCTTATTCCCAAATAGATTCTTGATTCCCCCTTCACACTCCCTCCATCTTTCCTGGTGTGCGGCATCACTTTAAGTTTGCACAACTTGAGCAAACACACACACACACACCCCTGATCCAAGAATAGACTTTGTGTCATGACTCATGATATTGCAACAAAAAGCATTCGTTTGATTTACCTCACATGGATTTGTAGCTATCTGTTAGGAGTGCCATGTTAAGCAAAATGCAATCAGTTCAAGTCTCTTCGTGATCGCTTGTGTTCGCAAGCTGCAGTGCTATTTTCGTCCGGCCTGGACCATTCCATACTGTTCTGTCCCTGCGGACTCTGCTTGCTGACAAGACAACATGGACATTAGAGAGCGATCTCTGCGGTCGCCTGCATACGGGTGACAGGAGGAAGGAATGTAATGCTGCTAGAACACACACTATGCTATCATATGATGCTATACTAGTTGTGTAACTGAAGACTGGTGCGTTAAGTCAAAAATAATTATGAAAGTGATGTAACTGAATTTGTGTCCACTCCTCATTTCACTGACGCCGACCTGCTTTCATTTGTCAAAAGCAGCAGCCCCCGTCTCCTTGTGGCGAGCCAAACACAGCCCACATTTAAGTATTGCTCTTGCTTGCTTAGCAAGCAGCGGGCTGTTTCCCGCGTGTCACACCTCAACAATCTAACCTGAGATCCGATCTGGAGCCTTAGGCTACTACATGACTGACAAGATTGCTGACTTTCAGTTTACTTTCTAATGGCCTAGTTAAAAAAAAAGTACAAGTTGTTGACAACTATTGTGCAGTGTAGCCTGTATTGTCACCACAAGGCCATATTTATTATTTTACAAATGTCTGACTAATTTTATGTATTAGGCATTTTCAATGTTAAGTTTCAAGATAAAAGAAACATTGACCTAAATACTTTGTCCCCTATAGAAAAAAGGCTGGGTCGTCTACAGATTTATACATGAGTTAGAGCTTTTTTCCTCTGTCGCATGCACACAGTGACCTGGAGAGTTAGAGATAGATAGATAGATAGTACTTTATTGATTCCTTCAGGAGAGTTTCCTCAGGAAATTTACAATTGTTTTTATTGAGTTGTCAGGTTAATAGAAATTCTACATATTAAAAAAAGACAGTAAATATGTATGTATGGATTTTGAGGCACTCAGGCTTGCAGATTTGTTTGTACACAACAACGCCGTCATTTATATTTAACAAGCCCTTGTTATGTTTAGTTCTTATCAAGCAAAAAGTGGTCAACAATAGTGGAAGTTGTAACCCCCTCTTATCTGTGTTTTCTAAATAGAAAGAAGACATACTTGTCTATTAATATGACATTTAGGTACAACACCTGTGCTCCCTTATAGTATGTATGCAAGTGACATTCAACTTGTAGCTAAATACGGCCTAGTAATGACACCATACCGGCCCCTGAGTTCAGTTCAAAACTTGGAAAATAAAGATTTTTGCAGAACATTTCTAAAACATCTGAGTGCTCCTGTTGTGTACATGAACCTGGACCACTGTAAACACATTGACAGATCATTGCATGAATGTTTTAATCTTAATAGCACACATAAAACACTGGGGTCCGGAATATACAAAATAAGACTAAAAGTGACGGGAGAAGTCTGGCCCCTCTGTGCTGTCTGGAAATGTGGCCCCCAAAACAATTTAGCTGAATAGCAGAATACTCACCAGCATTGAAAGTAAACAGGTTTTTAAAAAGAGAGTAATATTTTATCTGAGTTTTTAAATTAGTTTGCTCATTGATGATTTGTTTGTTATATTTATATGGTAATTATTATTCTGTGACTGTAAATTGTTTGCTTGTTTTTTTATTGATGCTTTTATTTTTTTTCTGTATTGTGTAGTTATAATTATATGCTTTTACTTGTAATTGTATTGAATTGTGGACCCCAGGAAGACTAGTGGGTTGTTGAGGCAACCAGCTAATGGGGATCCTTAATAAAAATCAAATCAAAATCAAATACCCCTGATGTATGCAGTACAAGACCTATACTGTAGTTTCACTTCCCCTTCAGCTGAACTGCTTATTTTTATTTTAAAACATACATACACTGTCACTTGTAGAATGTATTAGACAGCAAATAAACATTTTGTCCTTGGATTTGATGCATTGGAATATAGGCAAGCATAAGCTTTTGGGGAAACTTTGAAAATGACACAACAATGGCTCAACAATCTGGTCTTACAGTATGGATCTTGTAAAGGGTTTTTGATCTTAAATGGTCTGCATTATCATAAGGTCACTGACCTCAGACCACTGTGCAGTACGTTTACAAAGCTGGATTGGCAGTAAAAAATTCTGTCTACTGTGACAGTGATATTGCACAGTGGAAATGGAATTTGAGCTGTGTAATTTTGTTTTACAAATCCGAGTGAATGAGTATCCTCTCTAGCATTCAGTTATTCAAATTAAATTAAATTAGGTCCACATACAGAAAATGTCCTCACGCTAAGTTCTATTTTCACTGTCCACTTTCCTTTTCTTAGAAAGCGCCATGTGTATTTATTTTGCTGTTGTCCCTAGCTTGTCTATGTCCTCTCTCTCAACTCATAGCTCTACCACAGACTGTGGCCTGGGCAAGGGAGGGCAGGAGCCGAAAGCAGGAACGTACCACTCTTCTTTCCCCTGTCTCTGTCCTCTTGCTCATTTCTTTCTTTCCCTGTATACGACTTATTCTTTCATGTCACTCGTCTCGCTTCTCTTTCGTCTGTCTCTGTATTGGTAAATGGGCTTTCACTTGCATAGCGCTTTTCTACCTTTTAAGTGTAGTCAAAGCGCTATCACACTGTTACCTCATTCACCTACTGATGACGCAGCATTAGTAGCAAATGGGGTTCAGTTTCTTGCCCATGGATACATGATGAACATGGTAACAGGGCGGATTAGAATCAAACCAGCAACCTTCAAGTTGAGAGACAACCGCTAGAACACCTGTGCAATGAGTATTGGCTGAGTAGTATCATGTCGTTTGGCTTAATTCAAATTTCCTGATCTGATCAACCAATATTGTAAAATGTATAAAACAAGAGAAGTTCTCAGTCAACCTTAAAATACTGAACTAATGTCTTCACTATAGGTCCAAATCCATAAAGTACAAGGTCTGGTTCCGGACTTGGACCCCCGTCCACCATTTAGTAATCCCTGCTCTATAATCTGTTAGTGCCACTTAAAAGTTTTGGCTACGACATATGCTCACACAATTAAACAGGGTTAGGCATTGAGTATCGATGGGAACCAGGACTAACATTCTGATTCTCACGGAATCTGAACATTTGTTCATTTCGGTTGCTGGTCTCTATGACCAACCGAAAGGAATAGCCTCCGAACAACGAAGAAGCAGGAAGTCTCATAACCGTAACAACCATGGACAGTGTTAGGAAGTACTCAAAAGTTTGGCTTAACTTTTGTAAAAAAAAAAAAAAAAAGGCTGTTATATATCGTGCAAATGAGGATGCACAACAAACATTATGAAACACCTGCAAATTCATGGATTAATGGTATGGAAATACCAAGCAAACTAATTATAATCCTGTATTTTTAGGAACCTGAATCGAGCATTGTTAGGTACCAGCATCGAAACTCGGAATCGGAACCACAATCATTGCAATTCAATTCGAAACAATGCCCAACACTACATTTAAGAGAAGCAAGTTGCCTTTCTGTTAGTTCATTTTAGCGTTACCACTCTTACAATTAAATGTGAACTTTGTGTTTGTTTTGATAGTCAAAAAAAGTTTGAAACACATGGTCGCGACACCTAAAGGATTTAAGCGAAAGAGCAATGACCTGGAAGAAGTCGAGTCATGATGACATAGTAGGAGTTTACCAGCTATCGTGTTTAGGTATGTCATTACTTTTTTTAGGTTGTCAACTGAAAAGCCTGATACTGAGAGGGGGGTTGAAAATCGGGGGTAACATGAGACAAAATTAACAGCACCTCTGCTGTTTGCACTCCATCCATCCATCCATTTTCTCTATTTCCCCTAAATTGGTTCAAGATGCCATTAATCGAACATAATCAGAATCATCATGAATAATGCCTTATTATTTAGGGGTCTAACAATTAGTTTTAACAACCATTCGATTCGGAATTTGTGGTTGCAGATACAATTCAGGGACAATATTAAGTTTTTAGGCCGATACAATCTGAAACAATTCAGTGAGTTGAAATCGATTCAGTAACTTTTTAGCAAAAAAAAAATCAAACAGTGTTACTGTAAAATAAATACTGGATATTGGCCACTGCGGGTGAAATTTTGTACATTCCAGTAATTATTGTAAGGGATTTAGATATACAGTACATGAGTTATGGATACAAACAAGCAGAGGTGGGTAGTAAGGCGTTACATCTACTTGAGTAACTTTTGGGATAAATTGTACTTCTAAGAGTAGTTTTAATGCAACACACTTTTACTTGAGTATATTTATAGAGAAGAAACACTACTTTTACTCCGCGCCATTTATCTACATTCAGCTTGCTACTCACTACTGATTTTTATCGATCTGTTAATGCACGCTTTGTTTGTTTTGGTTTGTCAGACAGACCTTCAAAGTAGGATCTATTGCATGTCTGCGTTTCACCAATCAAATACAGTCACTGGTGACGTTTGACTCCGTTTCATCAATCAAATGCAGTCACTGGTGACGTTTGACTCTGTTTCACCAATCAAACAGAGCCAGGCGGTCACATGATTAACTGCACATAAAGTTTCAGCGGCAAACAACAACAAGCTTAAGCTTACATGAACTCAACGTCAAATTTGAGGAAGCACATCGCGGTAAGTAACGTTAGTAGATATTGTGGCTGTCACCGTAGGCTGATGTTAGCTTCCCTGCTATGAATCACTGTCAAATGTACATCGTGTGGGGACATTTATTAACGCACTGCAGCCTCATAGACAGACAGACAGAGGCACACACAGTCGCACACACACTCACGCATGCATACAAACACCAATCAGAAGTGCACAGTGTGTTCCCAGGTGCAGCCCACACCTATCAGTTTATGGTTTGCGTAAAGGCTAACTTGTTATTTTCCTTTGTAATCTCTGCCTACTGAGCCTATGGTGCTGTTAAGTTATTGTGGCTCAATTTGCCCTAATTTTTTTTATGTTAATGTATTATTATTTAATATACTGTATATTATTGTTTTAGTTGCTTAAGAGATATTCCTGGCTCTGAATTTGCTCATTGCTATTTTTATGTTTTTGTGCATTATTTGTTGCCGTCATCATTAAACGAACAGGTTACTCATCAGTTACTCAGTACTTGAGTAGTTTTTTCACAACATACTTTTTACTTTTACTCAAGTAAATATTTGGGTGACTACTCCTTACTTTTACTTGAGTAATAAATCTCTAAAGTAACAGTACAATTTCTGGCTACTCTAACAAAAGTTACTCAAGTAGATGTAACGGAGTAAATGTAGCGCGTTACTACCCACCTCTGAATGGAACTCTCTTTCCATTCATGTATACAAATGTGCAATGTAGTGACACAGGACTGGTGTGAGGAGTCAGAGTGAGCCCGTGTTGTCTGATATTAAAAAAATTACCTACTGCAGCAGACAGATCACTGAAAAAAGTCAGTACAGGTCCTAGTGAAGGTGTCAGAATACACAGCACACTGCAGATTGCTGCATAGACATTAAACACACACACGATGTGACCTTGCTGACCTGTACTTCTCCAAGTCCACTCTACTGACCACTGTGAAACAGAAACAGAGCTCACAGTCGCATGTACAGTAAATGCCAGGATTGGTTTACATTGCTTGGTTGGTTAGAGATTGGACTATATGCAGTGTAGAAAGAAGGAAGGACAGCAGTAGGGAATGATATTGTATGATTTAGACACGTATTATTATGGCTTTACTTTTCATTCAGCGCCCTCAAAAGGGGTTTTAGTGGAAAAAAAATCCCCTAAATTTGTTTCTTCGTTGTTCCATTGTTGGCTGATCCAATCTCATTCCACAAACCTAATCATCTTATGGCCAACAATGACATCACTATTTACACTAGTGCCATGGTCTACTACTCTAATACTGTACTACACATGAAGCACACAGCTTAGCCTGTCATGGGGTATTTGGACAAATAATTAAGTACAAGTGTAAGTTCATAGTATGCTGAAAGTAATGACACATAATTATGTATTTGTTATCATTTAAAATATTTCCCGGGCTATTGAGCACATAGAGTTGGTGTTTAAGCCGCACCAACCAAATTGTAATAGGAAAATATATTTTTATATATATTGGACGCACAGGACTATAAGCTGCATATATATACTGGTAGGAAATATTTTGTAAATGTTTATTTACACATCTTAACTGTTTCCAAATGGTGCCTGTAACACGACAGTAAAACGGCTGATCAAACAAAACAGAAGTTAATCATCATGGACCCACTAGCTGCGTAAGCGAGCTCTCCAATTAGCTAAACAGACTCAATAACTCCACTTGAATTATTGAGTCTTGATTACATTACGATAGTATGTACAGATATGCATGAAAAAACTCATACAGACATGTCAAATAAAGCGGTTTAGTAAGTATGATTTGTTTTAGTTATATTGTAAAACTTACTAATGTTGCTCGGAGTAATGAATGAAGAATCCTTTTGAGCAGTATGGACGGTCATACTTCCAGTTCAAGGCACGAAACAGGAAGTACTGTTTCCAACCCGCGGCACCTGCAATGAGCGAACTCGTTCAAAAGATGGCGCCATAGCACAAACATGTTAGTGTCTTTGTCGGGGTAATATGAAAACCGTTAAATACAAAACATTATGGCCGTCAGCGAAGAAAATCCATAAATTAGCTGCGACATTTTATAAGCCACAGGATTGAAAGCGTTGGAAAAAAGTAGTAGCTTATAGTCCGGAAAATACGGTAGTATCTTTTTGATGTGCAGTATACTAATTTCTATTGGTTGTAAATTAGTGCTGTTATGTGCTGGACCAAGGACGGCGTGAGAACACCAGGATGTTCTGTACTTTCTATGTCCTTAACTGTTTTTACTACAAATACTGGTAACACAAATGTCATCCTAGCCTATCATCTGTCTTGCTTTTTGCTAAGTACTGTTGTATAACAAAAAAAAACCTGCTGTAGATCGAGTTTGTGACGACAGTATCACTGATTTTGCTGAATGCTTTTCCAATGCACAGTTCGATCGTAGCACTTTTTACCGGTTTTACTTACAAAAGAAAAACTGCGAATACCATTGCGCATGAAACGCGTCACTCGGAATGAAACACACTAATACACAAC
Organism: Entelurus aequoreus; assembly: GCF_033978785.1. Classification (NCBI taxonomy): domain Eukaryota; kingdom Metazoa; phylum Chordata; class Actinopteri; order Syngnathiformes; family Syngnathidae; genus Entelurus; species Entelurus aequoreus. The sequence goes on from NC_084737.1 coordinate 61,670,691, forward strand.
AACAACGGCGGAGAACTAGGGTCCTGACAGTAAGGGGATTTTATCCAAGAGAGGCTGTAGGCAGCAGAGTGGAGATGATGGAGCACAGTATAATACTGTACTGCAGCGTCCAAAGCTCAGGCACAGCCAATCTAATGTTGGTACGTGTGATTATCCTCAAATTAACAGTAGCACAGAGCTGATGAATCTGCTTAGCCAATTAGTGGCTTGAAGGAGTTTACCTGAAAGAGTGCTTTTAGTATCTGCTTTTCCTAATAGAAAAGTGCCAAATGGATTCAAGCCAAGAAGCTACCATGTCATGGAGACGCTGTGCTGCCAAGTAACCTTGGGTAAAGTTTGCATGGTATCATCTTGGCGTCAAGACGCTGCTTGATGATGCTGCTGCGTTTACAACACTAACAGGTCATGTTCAGATTGCGCTGCAGTGATCGGTTTACAGACACACTTTTCATATTTTACAGTTGTTGTCATTAAGCGTGTGCTTGCGCTCCTTAGCAGTACAATTTAACACAATCTGGCTCACTTGTAATATTACATGTCAGACATTTAGACTCAGACTTAGATTTAGACAAACTTTAATGATCCAAAAGGGAAATTGTTCCACACAGTAGCTCAGTTACGAAGGTTGTAAAGTGTAAGGATGGAAAGGATAATGCAGGTATAAAGTACACTAAAAATGTACCATAGTAGCAATATAAAATATGACATATATGTAATATTTACATATCATATACTGTTGTATATGATATATACTGATATACATTTTTATTCAAACACTCACCCGGGGCAGTGAAACACCTCGTCCGTCCACAGCCAGGCGTGCACAGGTGCTGCAGTATTCAGGTCCTTGACCAAAAAGGTTGCTTGTCTTCTCTGTCTGTCTGCTGCACTGGGCCATCCCAACAAGTCAAGGCATGTTCCCGCTCCTCAGCCGGGCCCAGGGTGCACGGGACTGCTTCTAGACCAGAGGGGGGAGGAGCAGAGCTTGTTGTAAGGGAGGGTATAGTCCGAAAAGCCCAGCATGACTCAGCAGCTTTGACTTGGTTTGCATGCAACACTTTTGTGGCAGGACGGGACATTAAGATGATGGATGTCTCGTCTTTCATGTCTTAACTAAAAGCAGATATGATAACCAGTTAAGGACATGAGTTAAAAGGAAAGTATAGGATTGTTTGAACAGAGTCGACATGTACTGTACAGTAAGGGGATTTTTGTACGGTCATAGGTCCTAAAGCAAGCCTTTTTGCCAGAAGGCAGCAACTTTATCCTTACCGCAAAGTGCCAAAAGACTAGAAGTGTTATAACATATTAAGTACAAAAATTTGCAAATTGCATTGTTTTTATTTATTCTTAACATTTCCAATTCAAGAAAACACAATCTAGTTTGTTAAAATAAACATACTTTTTTTTTTTCAATCTCTAACATACATACAAAGTTGAAGTAGTTTGCAATAATCTAACAAATCAAAAACAATTTAGATCGGCCAAAACATCTTAAGACTACAAACGGACAACTTTGTACATTTTGAAATGAAATGTCACTGCAGTTACATTGGGAATAATTGGCTGCAACTATCTCAGGTCATTGGGGGCGGCATGGCTCGGGTGATAGAGCGGCCGTGCCAGCAACCTGAGGGTTCCTGGTTCGATCCCCAGCTTTCGCCATCCTTGTCACGTCCGTTGTGTCCTCGAGCAAGACACTTCACCCTTGCTCCTGATGGGTCGTGGTTAAAGCCTTGCATGGCAGCTGCCGCCATCAGTGTGTGAATGTGCGTGTGGAAAAAGTGTCAAAGCGTTTTAAGTACCTTGAAAGTAGAAAAGCGCTATACAAGTATAACCCATTAATTTCCAACTAAGATTCATTCATCAAATAAAAACGTTTGGCCAAGGCATGAATATTTTTCAAATTGTATAGTTTTTTAGCCTTTTATAGTGTTTGGTCATTTTAAAGTTGAAGTAAAATTACTTCCCCACACATCGACATAAGTAAATGATAATGAAAACACCATAAATAACAATGGCTTCATTATTAGAAACATAATTTTTTTTCCAAAAAAAATACTAAATTATGAAAGAATACTTTATCGTACTATCCACATGTGGATCTTTTTAAAGGTAAACATCAGCAGCAACAGCCAAAAATATTAATTTACCATACTACCAAATAGAGAGATATATATTTTTTTATTATTATTTTTATTATAATACAGTTTATTTTTTAATGAAAACATCATAAATATAATGGTTATATTATTTTTTTTTAAAAAGTTCACAAAAAAATACTGAATTATGAAATAATATTTTATCGTACTATCCATGTGTGGATCCTTTTAAAGGTATAAATCAGCAGTAAAAGCCAAATATCTTACTTTACCATACTACCAAATAAGTATATATATATTTTTTTCTTATTATTATTATTAAAATACAGTTGATTTTTTAATGAAAATTTTACTGAAAAAAGTCTTTAAATCCACTACACAAATTGTGTTGTATCCAAATATTTCTGAGTGAAGGTTAATTCTGCCATAATGCTGTAATTTATTAGCCTTTTTAAAGGCTACAGTGCTTAATAGCTCTTAAACATTCTGCCAAATTAATAGCCCATTAAAGCTGTAATGAGGCAGAATGCTAATTCATTATATGCAATAATACAATAAACTTCAGTAGGTCACATGACCTACAGATGCGGCCCATGATTCCTATCAATGAAGGCAACTTTGAAAATCAGCGTGAGTCCAAATGTTTTCCCACTGACACGCAAAGCCTTTTCAAATGTGCACATTCACTATCGGCGTCAGTGAGGGGTAATTATGCGGTGCCTCTCTCCTGCTTGCGTATCGTTTTTTTATTTTTTCCGTCCCCTCTTAGGAAGGATGAAGCCAGTTCACCAGTGCTGATCACTAGGCAGACTCCAGTTACAGCGGCAAGAAACCAGCTCAGCAGAAACTCACCTGCTACCATATGCACTCAAGTCTGGCTTGCCTTAGCATCCTGGAAGCGGCAGAGTGCCCGTCTCTCTCCTCCGCATCAGGCAGCAGACTGATGACCTTATCGATGGGGAGCCAAGTCAATCATCTTGTGCCCAGAAAGCACTTTTGGTAGTTCACGGTGCAGGGTTTGTCTTTTTTCTGTGCTGACAGCGCATGCTGAAATGGGGGTGGGGGGGGGGCATTTGTCTGCAGATAACTGCTTTAATTTTTTGGAAGCAGTGATGCAACACTGCATTACTGCTGCAGCAGTTATCTTGAGTATGAGCAATGTGCTGTAGAGGATTTAGGCTACTTTGTTGTATGTATTTATTATACTCACTTCATGGGATGTTGCATGCTGCCGGGGAGGTTAGGTGGTGTGTGTATGTGTGTGTGTGTGTGTGTGTGTGTGTGTGTGTTAACCGGCAAGTTCAAAGCTTGCTGCATTGATTACATCATCACAACTGGAGTGCTGGAATGGGACAATGCACCATCCCAAGCTGTGTGTGCGTTTCTCCTCTCCCAACTCAGGGTACCTGTGTGTGTGCGCGCGCATGTGCACCAGCACTGCAGGAAGTCAGCAGCTGCTGCTTCTGCTGCAGGACGTTGCAGAATTGCTGCACTGCTGCTTTCTCCCTCCTCCCCCTCTTTTCTTCGCTCAGGCAAATTTGCAGAAGGATGAGGATGGCGAGTGCATGTGCTGCATACTTTCTCCAAAGGGGAGGGGGTGGGTCTAAAACGCAGGGTCAGTGGTAAGCACGAGTGCAAAGCATGCCGGTAAGGCAACTGTACGTCTTGAGAGATACTAGAAATTGGAGATGGAGGAAAAGAGGGGGGGGGGGTTCAAGGAACATCAGGTGAGTGCGGCACTTTCCCTTCTGCTGGTGGAATTATATGCAGGGGAACTGCAGATGTTCCTCGATGATGTCAGGCGCCGGATGTGGCGTTAGCTCTTTTTTAGTAAACTTTTCCTCCCCTCCTCCTCCTCCCTCTCTGTTCGCTACTTACTCATCTCCGCCTGCTGCAGTGGCAAAGAGAGATGCTCTGAGGGGTGTGCGTTTCACAAAGAGCCCACTGACGATCGTTTCAAGGTCTTAGCACAGTTACCTGGCATGACCTCCCGAGCAGCACGCTGTACGGTACTGGTACTCTGTCATAAAAAGTTGAACACCGCCTCAGTCTCAACAGCTCTCCTCAAACTGTCATACATGACCATTTGGGCAAATGTAGGATTAAAAAAACAAGTTTTGTATTTCTTTAGCGCTATAAACACATATAAACACGTTGCTGCATAGTTCGTCTTTAAAGAAAAGTAGTTAGCACAGAACTTCTGGTCCTTCTGTCCCATGCAAGATGCCTCGTTTTCATTTCCACCTTTTCACCAACAATTCATGCACAATGTTATAGAGAGCTCCGACAAACGGGTGCCGTCTCAGCAAGCTGCTATTTGAAGCCGGTACCATGTGTTAAACATGGACTGGGGGGGAGGCCTGACTGTTAACTGGCTGGCAGGCAAAGCCATCCGGCTAACTGCAGCCTGGTGGTGCAGAGGAGGCAGGAGAAAGTGGCATGCACGCAAGACCTATATCAGCTGCCGTGAGGCTAATCTAGGAAGTAAGCAATGCTGCTCAAAAGGAAAGAAGAGAAAAGAACTGTAGAACGAAATGCGTACCTGCAGACGAGTGCTGGGCTGCATCGCATCGGCATGGAGGAAAACTTCTGTCGGCCTCTGGCTGTGATGATGTGCTTTCATGGCGCTGCAAAGTTGACTGCAGCATTACCTCCTGAACAAAATGACATTGTTTGCACTCTCTCTCTCTCCATCACTCCCTCCCTCACGCCTCCCGTCATCCCTCCCTCCTCTGCCTTGCACGCTTGCTGGCAGCCTAAAGTGCACAGCTCAGCAGTGTTCCCCCTACTGCCGCAGCAGATCCTGCATGAGCTCTGCGTATCCAGGCGGGATGCGACTTTTAAAGGGGACTGCAACCTCAGGGTCAACCTTCTTTCTCTCCCTCTCTCCTCTGCAACCCTTTGCACTCGTCATACTGCAAACACCTCAAAGAATGAGCCCGCTCTTCACCGGATGGGAGAGCTTTCTCAATAGCATAATCAGCTGGAGAGTACATCACCTGTCATGCGCTCAGGAGCAGGTGCCAGCATCATCAGGGGCATCCTTGAACATTTTAATTAACTGTTACATTTTTGTTATACTGTACTTTCATAGTCACAGAAGAAAATTCAAACTGGCTCAAAATCTAATACCATTCCAAAAAAGTTGGACAGCGGGCATCTAAAAAAGGGTTTCTCAAACTTTTTAAGCTTAGAAATTCAAATTTTGGTTGCTCCCCAAGACCAAAACATACATCACTGACAAAAAATAACATTTAGCATGACTTAAAATTCGATAAACTGCTTGATAATCAATAAAGTACCTCGCTGTAATCTAGGGATGTCCAAAGTGTGGCATTGGTGCCAGTTTTTGTTGGTCTTTTGGATATACTAGAAATTAGTGCTGTTAAATTATTTTTTTTTAAATACAATTAAAAACATTTTTAAAACTGGAATTAGTCATGATTATTTACAGGTTTTTACTTGCTTACAGAATTTAAATAAAATTAATTTAAATCAACCTAAAAATAATAATAATAAATAAATATATATTTTTAAACGTTTTACTTGAATGGACATCATTTATTTGCTCAAAGCTAACAGTTTTATTCAAAGCACAGTCTGGGTGTATTTACAAAAAAAAAAAAATTGCCAGCGAGCACAAGTGTTAGAGTCTCCTCACTCATCTTTGCACTGACCTGATCACACGTATAAAACAACCTGGACTGCCTTTCAGGTAACCCAGAAACATTTACGATCAGAATAAATTGCCTGATTAATGCAAACGTTTTTTTGTGATTAATCTTGAAATACAAATCATTAAAGGCCTACTGAAACCCACTACTACCGACCACACAGTCTGATAGTTTATACATCAATGATGAAATCTTAACATTGCAACACATGCCAATACGGCCGGGTTAACTTATAAAGTGCAATTTTAAATTTCCCGGCAAACTTCCGGCTGAAAATGTTTCGATATGATGACGTTTGCGCGTGACGTCAACGGTTGAAGCGGAAGTATTTGGAGCCCATTGAATCCAATACAAAAAGCTCTGTTTTCATCTCAAAATTCCACATTATTCTGGACTTCTGTGTTGGTGAATCTTTTGCAATTTGTTTAATGAACAATGGAGACTGCAAAGAAGAAAGTTGTAGGTGGGATCGGTGTATTAGCTGCGGACTACAGCAACACAACCAGGAGGACTTTGAGGTTAGCAGACACGCTAGCCGAACGCCCTCACCTTGACTTCCTCCGTCTCCGGGCCGCCAACCACATCGGTGATCGGGTGAAGTCCTTCGTCGTACCGTCGATCGCTGGAACGCAGGTGAGCACAGGTCGTGATGAGCAGATGAGAGCTAGCGTAGGTGCAGAGCTAATGTTTTTAGCATAGCTTTGTCGAGGTTCCGTAGCTAAGTTAGCTTCAATGGTGTCGTTAGCAACAGCATTGCTAAGCTTCGCCAGGCTGGAAAGCATTAACCGTGTAGTTCCATGTCCAGAGTTTGGTAGTATTGTTGATCTTCTGGCTATCCTTTCAGTCAGGGACTTATTTGTTTTGTTTCTATATGCAGTAAAGCCCGATGCTATCACGTTAGCTCAGTAGCTAAAGAGCTTCACTCATGTATTGTCGTGGAGATAAAAGTCACTGTAAATGTCCATTTCGCGTTCTCGACTCTCATTTTCAAAAGGATATAGTATCCGAGGTGATTTAAAATACAAATCCGTGATCCACAATAGAAAAAGGAGAGGGTGTGGAATCCAATGAGCCCTTGTACCTAAGTTACGGTCAGAGCGAAAAAAGATACGTTCTGAACTGCACGCTAGTCCTTCACTTTCACGTTCCTCATCCACGAATCTTTCATCCTCGCTCAAATTAATGGGGTAATCGTCGCTTTCTCGGTCCGAATCCCTCTCGCTGCTGGTGTAAACAATAGGAAAATGTGAGCAGTCCTTCCTCCGGTGTCGTCACGCTACTTCCGGTAGGGGCAAGGCTTTTTTTTTTTATCAGAGACCAAAAGTTGCGAACTTTATCGTCGTTGTTCTATACTAAATCCTTTCAGCAAAAATATGGCAATATCGCGAAATGATCAAGTATGACACATAGAATGGATCTGCTATCCCTGTTTAAATAAAAAAAAATTCATTTCAGTAGGCCTTTAATTATCAATTAAATGTTAATATATCTATTTGATGATGAATTATTAGAATTACTAGTTTCATTTTTATTTGTCTCAACAAATTATTTATCTGAGCAACAACCCCACATTCTTCAGTTTTTCTGTACACGACCTCCATGGTAAAAGTTTCAACAACCCTGCTGTAATCAATCAGTAGACCCAATAAGAATTGACTCTTCAATTAACTACGCTTTTTAATGGAGTTTTTCCTAATTTGTAAAAGCAGCTAACTAATTAACATTTAAGGATGGAAATGTTACCATTAGCGGACCTTGTGACTGCACCTTAGCTCCGGGTGTTGCAGTATTATACTCTTTAGTGCCGCGGTCCGTTTTCTTTCTGCCCTCAGTCTCCTCTTGGATAAAATTTAGTTAAGTAAACATTGGACACCCCCCTCTATAGTCCTGGGAGGAGTAGTTGAAAAGTGTCCCATAACCCATTGAGGTCTACTTTACAGGTTCCACTGTGCCATGTCCTGATTCTGCATTCTGTTCAGCTGCCATTCTGCAGTGCACTAAAAAAATATCAATCTTTGGCCGAACCGCAGTTGCGACAGAGTGGAGATGATCCATTCTTTAGTCAGCAGGTGAGGTACAGTAGCTAGTACCACTCTTTGTGTTTCGTCATCCGCTGGATAAAGGTGGCTTCATTTTTCAAATCGTTGAGTATGAGCCGTCAGTTTTTGCTGCAGCAGTGCAGCACTTAGTTCTTTCTTCTCCCTGCAGGAAGAGGACATGACTTTGAAGAGCCTCAAGCCTGGCTTGAACCCGCTGAATGTGTAGGGCAAAATTAGCTCCAGCAGCTTTATTTTCCATTACGGCGTCCTCACCTCATCATGACGTAAACTGAAGTGTTTAACTAGCACTTTTGTTTATTGAGCTGATAAAGTACAGATTGCTGAATCATCATGCTAAATCGCTCTCACTGAGATTTGGGATCAGCTCCATGCTGCATCCAGCCGTCCTTATCAATTGGTGTCAGTAGGTTAGCGAAACACTGCAGTATTCAGAGCTGAAAAACTAGTATGCATGCAGTGTGCAGTATGCAGAGTTTTGTGCTGCATCTGTCCTTTCCTCTTTACTCTGACATCTGCAGGGAAAATGCCCCTAAGAGCCAGTCTTGCCTTTCCCAGTAAAGTCATGAATAAACTACAGGGAGGGGCTCTTTATAACATGTATTAGGTTACCTATCTAGCTAAAAATGGGACCCATTACCTACCATTATTGATTGATTGATTGATTGAAACTTGTATTAGTAGATTGCAGAGTACAGTACATATTCCGTACAATTGACCACTAAATGGTAACACCCGAATAAGTTTTTCAACTTGTTTAAGTCGGGGTCCACTTAAATGGATTCATGATACAGATATATACTATCATCATAATACAGTCATCACACAAGATAATCATCAGAGTATATACATTGAATTATTTACATTATTTACAATCCGGGGTGTGGGATATGGAGGGGGGGGGGGGGTTAGGTTTGGTTGGTATCAACACTTCAGTCATCAACAATTGCATCATCAGAGAAATGGACATTGGAACCGTGTAGGACTGACTTGGTAGGATATGTACAGCAAGTAGTGGACACAAAGAGAGAGATCAGAAAGTATAAAAAAAATTGTCTACATTTGATTATTTACAATCCGAAGAGGTATGATGTGGAAGGGAGGGTGTTAGTTTAGGGTTGAAGTTGCCTGGAGGTGTTCTTTTAGTGCGGTTTTGAAGGAGGATAGAGATGCCCTTTCTTTTACACCTGTTGGGAGTACATTCCATATTGATGTAACATAGAAAAAGAATGAGTTAAGACCTTTGTTAGATCGGAATCTGGGTTTAACGTAGTTAGTGGAGCTCCCTCTGGTGTTGTGGTTATGGCGGTCATTTACGTTAAGGAAGTAGTTTGACATGTACTTATTCCAAAAGAAAAAGTCGCCGTCATGCATGAAGTCACGTGAGACCTCAATAGGCCCTTTTCCACCAGGAACTTTTGGTTCCTGGATCTATAGGTTCCTGTAGAAGTGTGTGGTTTGTGTTTCCACCACATTTCACAGTTCAGGGTAGTTTATACAAATCAGGCTGATGACGTATGACGGAGTGGTTTACTATATTTCTACACTGATACCATGTAAAGAAACAGACAGTATTAGGTCACAGTTCTTTTACTAAAAAGTAAGTAGTTTAAATACAAAACAATAATATACAAAACGATATGATTTATAGAATTAAAGTGTACCAAATTGTTCATAAAAAGTCAGGATTTTGTCCGCAATGTCCAACAGGCAGAACGTCGTCCTCTGAGTGAATGATGAATTTGTGAGGGTCAGGCGGTTCCTTTTGGTTCATTTCAGCTGTAAATAACAATATATAAATAATAAATGTCAGGGTTTATCTCACGCCGACAACATGAACATATCGACTTTAGCGTTAGCTTGTTAGCATTAGCATTCTGTTCATTTGGGTTGAGGCTAATAACTACACAAATGGAGTGTCATAGGCTACTTTTACAACATGTAATAAAGTAAATAGGTAATATTTGATGTTATTTACCTTCGTTCCACTCGTGTGCTGCCTCCCTTTTTCCCCCACATTTATCCAACAAAGTCGGAGTAGTAAGCAGCTAAGGTCGCCGCTTCGAGTCCGGCTTCATACTTCTCCGTAAATATGTTTAAAAGAGTCCGTAACGAAATTAAGTTTGTAAAACTAATAAACAACAATAAAAGGCATATAGTTTAAAGACTACGGCTAAGTAATAACGTTCCAAAATAGTTCCACTGATCAGCGTTCTTCAGCACAAAGATGCCCCACAAAAGTTCCTGCATTTCGAAAGCTTCTTTCTTTCTTCTTTCTCTTCATTGTCAAGTTTGTTGTAATAGAAATACTCACAATTTAAAAACATTTTTATTTAAAAAGCTAGTTATTTTATTATGTATTCATGCATTTGACCCGAAGACAAAGCATGTCAGCTTCCCAATAACTGCTGTAAATATGTTGTGTTTTTTTCCACTTTAAACAAGTCAGTCTCTTAAAACTACCTTAGTCAGAAGTGTATAAAGTACATATGAAAAATTAAGTTGTAGGGGGATTTCAACAAAGAACAGTACATTGAATAAATCCACTGGGGTTTTTTTTTGTTTGTTAAAACTTTATCAATGTAAAACAAAAACACAGCTTAAGTCAATACAAACAAATTCACTTTTTCTACATACATAATTCAAAACAAGGCAAACACTTCAGTTTCAAGGCACCCTTGTGGAAAACTGTAAAAGGTAATACGTTTTTCTGCATGCTTTGAATAGGAAAAAAAAGCACCATCTTATGGACAAATAAAAAAAAATTGAAAGCCAGTGATCCAAATTGACATTTAACATAAATAATTGTATTAGTTTGTGTTGAAGTAAATTCAGGATAATTTCTATGTTTTTTAGAGGGGCATTTTTGTTACGGCCTTTGTGTGGCATCACTACTTACATAAGGCATAGTGATAACAATCCAAAATGTTTTAAAAACTAATATTCTCTGGCAAATTTCACCTATAGGCTAAAATGTCTTGAATTTATTTATTTTTTTAAACTGAATGGCACAAATATCCTCAATCCACTAGAGATTTTTGGAAGTCAATTTCCCCAAAATAATTTAATGTCCTGAACTTTGTACAGTGTACTTTATTCAGAACATTAAATTATAAATATTTTATTCTTGCATTTCCACAGGTCTCTTTTTCTACATTTCTGTTTTTATTACGTTCAAAAGCCAAACCACTTTCCAATCTGAAACCTATTCGTATTCTATTAAAATTCATAGTATTGAGCATATTTAAGACAGTCAGCATATTGTTGACTTCAAGGCTTAAATAAATGTATGAACTTGAGTGATTCAGCATGCCTGTACTGTAACCTTTCTGCATACTAAACCAAAGATGTGGCAGTTTACTGTTTTCTCTTATAATTTACCAGGTAAAATAGTATGGTTCACCTTGATAAAAAAAAACCTCGTAAAATCCCCTCTCACGTTATTTGTAGGTAGTTCCCATATCCATGTCTGTATCTTACCATTTTGATTGCATGGTATGATGCTACTCGCCGTCCAACTTTTAAATAATTGACTTCTCTCTAAACATTACTGGTGTTCTAGTGCTATTCCAAAGACACATTGTGTTTTTAAAGCAATGGTTTACTGAGACTGCAGCAGTCCATCCCAAAATTGCATCCGTTGAGAGCCAAGTGACTGACGCTGCATGCGATCATTCACCTTGGCTGCATGCACCTTGCCAGCTGTAGAGCGGCGCATACGATCGATCCCTGGCTGAAAAGGAGGCAGTAAGCATGTCTGCACTATACCCTCCTCCACCGTAGGGCCCTGAGATATCACCCTGCTCAGCACATTGTGGCGTCGCTGCTCAAAAACATTGGCTTTTTCATCAGGAGATGGTCTGCGGGGACAGTAATTCAAGAAGCCAACCTGGATGTAAAATGAGCCATACGGCTCTCGGACACCTTACACAGTGAAGGAGGGGGGAAAAAAAGATCATTTGAAAGCCTTACATATATCGTCACAGAGAAATGGCATGGTGAAGGTTAAAATGTGTGTTAGAAAGTAAGAAGAGACAGAAACCTTTGAATTCATTTACTTGAACCGGCTAGAACCAGTCAACTGTACTTTAGTGATTAATGGCTTTGAAGCTCAACCAGAACGGTCTGTTCCTTAAAATCCACTAGATGGCAATAATGCCCACACTGTTCCCTCTGCAGGATTCAGGAATGGAAACTTTGAGCAGTGACCTTCTACTGACTCACCTGACAATTGAACTAATCTTCTTTAAACCATCTATGTAGCAGCAAGAACCCTACTTGCTATGACGAACGTACAATTCATGATTTCTTTAGATTTTATTGACATGTTTCCCACTATGTGGATTTATTATTTTGTGGGGCGACGTGGCTCAGATGGTACTGAGCAGGGGTCTACAACCCGTGGCTCTTGAGCCACATGCGACTCTTTCAAGCCTCCAACCTGGCTCCATTTGGCTTTAAAAAAATGTCAATATATAATTTAATTTCATCCATCCATCCATCTTCTTCCGCTTATCCGAGGTCGGGTCGCGGGGGCAGCAGCCTAAGCAGGGAAGCCCAGACTTCCCTCCCCCCAGCCACTTCGCCCAGCTACCTCCCGGGGGATCCCAAGGCGTTCAGTTAGTCTACTTCGATGTAACCGTTTTTATTTTAGAGAATGTTTGATCTTGCAATATTTTGTCTATTGAAATGTACGTACCACCCCCTGTGTCATCTTTTGCTGCCAAGCAATTGTATTGTTTTTAGCGGTCAACCCCCGGTAAACTAGCAATAGACAAATCAAAAAGGGAAACATTTCTGATGAAAATAGAACAACAGATTCATTTGCATTCACTGTTGGCGAGGTTGGTTCACCTGTGTGCTTTAATATGTGGGGAGAAAATAGCAAACAATAAAAAATCAAATGTGTAAATACATTTCCAGGACAAACACACAGCATTCGCGGAAAAATACTACTGAGGTGGAGATGACCGAAAAAGAGCAGTTTTGGAAAGATGATCAGAGCAAAAATACTTGCTGAGTCGTATTCTGTCTAGTGCAGGGGTGTCAAAGTCAAGGCCCGCGGGCCGGATCCGGCCCGAATGAATTATCTATGGCCCCCGGGATGATATTTGATTAGTATTAGAACTGGCCTGCACGCACCAATACTCCATCACTGTTGGCACTAGTAATTTTCAAAATGGGGTCCCAGGGACCCCATCAAGTCATAAAAATGGGGTCCCACAGTAAATTTTTGGCATCCCACTATTTTGTAACCGTTTTGAAAACAAATGATAAATGTATGCATTATCCTGTTATATCTCGAAGTTGGTAGAGTGGCTGTGCCAGCAATCGGAGTGTTGCTGGTTACTGAGGTTCAATCCCCACCTTCTACCTTCCTAGTCACGTCCGTTGTGTCCTTGGGCAAGACACTTCACCCTTTGCCTCTGATGGCTGCTGGTTAGCGCCTTGCATGGCAGCTCCCGCCATCAGTGTGTGAATGTGTGTGTGAATGGGTAAATGTGGAAATACTGTCAAAGCGCTTTGAGTACCTTGAAGGTAGAAAAGCGCTATACAAGTATAACCCATTTATCATTTATTCATCATTTATATTGTGTTTTGGAAAAAGGTTGTCATAAACGTTACTTAATAAAAAAAATTAAAAAATACAAAAGAAAACACATTTCTATGCATATGTAAATGTATTCAGTTATAAACATTCATTCACTTTCTTCTTCTCTTCATGGATCTAAACGTTACCGCTGCCGGTATTTTTTTCTATATTTTTATTGTAATATTTTTAGAATGTGTTTGTTCTATAAATATTATTGTAATATTTTCAGAATGTGTTTGTTCTATTTTTGGCCAAAGTAAGACAAAAAAAACAATCTGAAGTTGTCTTTATTTTTTTGTTTTATTGCCATGATTTTAATAGTGTGCACAGATTTTCCTCCATGCAGCCCCTGAGTTAAAATGAGTTTGACACCCCTGGTCTAGTGGTTGATTTAATAAATGCTATAGCATAAATGTAATGAAACTAAAAGTAGTGTTATTGTCATTTTAGGGACAAACAGAGTTTGCGGCTCTAGGTGAGTTTTATTTGGTGGGAAATGGGCTCAAATGGCTCTTTGTATGCTGAAGGTTGCCGACCCCTGGTATAGAGTGACTGTGTCCAGTAACTTGAGGGTTCCTGCATGGTTCGATTCCAGCTTCTGCCATCGTCACAGCCGTTGTGTCCTTGGGCAAGGCACTTCACCCGCTCACACTGTTGTATGAATGTGATTGGGCGCAAATTGGCAGCCACCTTTACAAATGTAGCTTCCCACCATTAATAATGTTGAGTGAATGGATGATGGGTTCTCATTTGTATCTGTAAAGTGCTTAGAGTGTGACAATCTGTCATTTCATTTCTGTTTGTTTCCTTGTTTTTGTATTTAATTCCCATCAGTGCTCTTATTTTGTTCCATTTCCTGTTTGTTCCGCGGAGCGCTGTGTTTTTTCCTCACCGGCTGCCAATCTACATGTGTCTATTTATGCTTCACTCGAGCACTCCTCAGTGATCGAAGATCACTTTATGTTGTGGAACGTTTACGTGCAAGACTGCTTCTTTTCTGTTTGATGATATTAAAAATCATCTTACCTTCTCATCGTCTCCTGGTTCCTGCATCTTGGGGTCACAAAAACTGCAGCCATGCGAGTTCCTCACATAGAGTGTCTCGAAAAGTGCTAATCTATTATTATTATAATGAAAGGGTCACCTTTATTACGCAACATTTACATTTTAATGATGTCATCATCAGTCCCTTCAGGATTTCGCTGGCTTTTTTTAGGAATTTGCAGCAGCTTTTTAAAAAAAGTTACTATATTTTAGGTTCATTTTTAAATTAGCTCTTGTTTTTTGAACGTATGACTAGTTTTTTAAGTGTTTCTTGTAACCTTAAATTCAAAAAGCCCAAGATTTGGAAAACAAATGCTGTATTGATGCTGTACTCGTTTTATACCACACAGACCTAAAGGTATACACTAGATGGCAGTTAAAGCACATACTCAGAGCTAATTGTCAAATTACTGTCCTATTTTAATTTATTATAACTAATCATAGTAATAATTATAATTACAGAAAACACTACCAAAGGAAGCAGACAGCTCTGTCGTCCACAAGTTGCAGACATTCTCAATGAATGTATCATGCTTGAATAGTGTTTTTTTTAGCTTAAACATTCTTGTACCCACACATTGAGAGCATTTGTGAACTATTGAGGGCGATCTAAAGCGCTACTTTTTGTTGGTAAATAAGAGACGATGAGTGATTTTCATCACACTTCAACATGTCTGTCATGAAAATGCTGCCTCTTTGCTAGGTCGGCATTGCAATTGAGAATCTGTTCTTAATTGCCTTACCCTGGATAAATAAAGGTTAAATAAATATATGGATACATGTAAACTAGGAAGTCAGGACGTCAGTGTGTTGTTAAATATTTGCATACGACATTACCTAGAAGGCTTAGCGCCGGGAACCGGAAGTAAGTCTGAGCTATATATATTTGTTCTAATTGGAAATCTGACAGATCCACAGCTTATTCAAAAATATGTAATAAATGAACAAAACGGCAAAACATTCAAAAAAATTGTACGTCACGAGAACTATCATTTAAAGTTATGTTTTGACAGGAAAACAACTCCACAAATAATGTAAAAAGCTAATTCTTCTCTTTTTATTATCAATCTAAAAAAACAAAACCGTTTGGGACGGCGTGGCGAAGTTGGTAGAGTGGCTGTGCCAGCAATCGGAGTGTTGTTGGTTACTGGGGTTCAATTCCCACCTTCTACCTTCCTAGTCATGTCTGTTGTGTCCTTGGGCAAGACACTTCACCCTTTGCCTCTGATGGCTGCTGGTTAGCGCCTTGCATGGCAGCTCCTGCCATCAGTGTGTGAACGTGTGTGTGAATGGGTGAATGTGGAAATACTGTCAAAGCGCTTTGAGTACCTTGAAGGTAGAAAAGCGCTATACAAGTATAACCCATTTATCATTTATCATTTATCATTTGGTCAACAAAGATAAAGTCTAATAAACATGCTTTGTTCTTCTCCAACAATACTGTGTGGGGTTCAGTGCAACAGTTTGGCCAACAAAAATAAATTTGGCACCAACTGAATTCCGGGTATTGATCAAACGGTGCCATATTTTGATAACTCTGTTGCCCGTGACGTCACATCTGTTTGCAGTTTAAACACCGGCTCAAAAAAAGAGAAAACAATGACTTAAGCACTCAGAACGGACTAAGCCAAACTTCTTCTAGGTAATATTACAATTTTCAATTCCAACAAAGCAAGTGTGCCTGATAGAAAATACTCGATAGTTTCAAAAATGCGCTAGCTTGATGCTAATTTTGTATCTAACCTTTTTTGTAAGGGGCGCCGGAAGTTGGCAGACTTGCAGCGATCCTGTTCTGTCTCCCTGTAATGTTTGTCTGATCTTGAATGGGATTGTGCTGAAAATATTTATTTCCCCTCGGGGATTAATAAAGTATTTCTGATTCTGATTCTGATTTACATGGAGAGTTCAACGCCTCCAAGTTTGGTAACGAAGATGCACATTACAACCAAACAGCAAGTGTGTAATTAATACAATACTTACAGTATAAATATTTTATAGGGCGCAACATAAGACAAGACTGGCACATTCAGTTTCATGGCAAAGACTAGCAACACACCATAATTTATACACTACTGTCCTCTAAGCCTGGTTGATATGGCTTAATGAAATCTCAGATTTTTTCACATAAAATTCGAATTACAATTTTTTCAGATTTTTTCCCCCCTAGTTTTTAAAGAAACCAATGAAAACAAATGACAGAGATACTTAAAAAACTATCCATCTTCTTCTTCTTATCCGAGGTCAGGTTGCAAGGGCAGCAGCCTAAGCACAGAAGCCCAGACTTTATTCTCCCCAGCCACTTCGTCCAGCTCCTCCTGGGAGATCCCGATGTGTTCCCAGGACAGCTGGGAGACATACTCCCCCCGACGTGTCCTGGGTCTTCCCTGTGGCCTCCTACTGGTCAGACGTGCCCTAAACACCTCCACAGGGAGGCATCCGAAGGGCATATTGATGAAATGCCCGATCTACCTCGTCTGGCTCCTCTCGATGTGGAGGAGCAGCGGCTTTACTTTGAGCTCCTCCCGAAGGACAAAGCTTTTCACCCTATCTCTAAGGGAGAGCCCCGCCACCCGACAGAGGAAACTCATTTCGGCCGCTTGTACCCGTGATCTTGTCCTTTCGGTCATAACCCAAAGCTCATGACCATAGGTGAGAATGGGAACGTAGATTGACTGGTAAATTGAGAGCTTTGCCTCCCGGCTCAGCTCCTTCTTCAACACAATGGATCAAGGTCCCAGCACTGCAGACGCCACACCAATCCGCCTGTAAATTTTACGATCCACTCTCCCCTCACTCGTGGACAAGAAGAGGTACTTGAACTCCTACACTTCAGGCAAGATCTCCACCTCAACCCGGAGATGGCACTCCACACGTTTCCAGGCGAGAACCATGGACTCTGACTTGGAGATGCTGATTCTCATCCCAGTCGCTTCACACTCGGCTGATCCAGTGAGAGCGGAAGATCCTGGCCAGATGAAGCCACAGGACTTCCCGAGGGACAGGGTCGAATGCTTTCTTCAAGTCCACAAAGCATATGTAGACTGGTTGGGCAAACTCCCATGCACTCTCAAGGAACCTGCCGAGAGTATAGAGCTGGTCCACAGTTCCACGACCAGGACAAAAACCACACTGCTCCTCCTGAATTCAAGGTTCGACTATCCGTGGTAGCCTCCTCTCCAGTACACCTGAATAGACTCTTCCGGGAAGGCTTACTAGTGTGATCCCACAATGGTTGGAACACACCCCTCGGTTTCCCTTCTTAAAGAGAGGAACCACCATTCCGGTCTGCCAATCCAGAGGCACCGGCCCTGATGTCCACGAAATGCTGCAGAGTCTTGTCAACCAAGACAGCCCCACAGCATCCAGAGCCTTAAAGAACTCCGGGTGGATCTCATCTTCCTGCCACAAAGGAGCTTTTTAACTATCTCCGCAACCTCGGCCCCAGAAATAGGAGAACCCACCACAGATTCCCCAGGCACTGCTTCCTCATAGGAAGACATGTAGGTGGGATTGAGGAGGTCTTCGAAGTAATCCCTCCAACGATCTACAACATCCTGAGTTCAGGTCAGCAGTACACTATCCCTACTATACACTGTGTTGACAGTGCACTGCTTACCCCCCTTAAGGCGGCGGATGGTGGTCCAGAATCGTTTTGAAGCCATCCGGAAGTCGTTTTCCGTGGCTTCCCTTAACTCCTCCCATGTCCCAGTTTTTGCCTCCGCGACCACCAAAGCTGTTTACCGCTTGGCCTGTCAGTACATGTCCACTGCCTCCGGCGTCAGTGAGCCAAAAGAACCCGGGAGGACTCCTTCTTTAGCATGACGGCACTTGCGGAGTTCTGGAATTACCGCCACAACAGGCACCAACTACTTTGCTGCCACAGCTACGATCAGCCGTCTCGACTATAGAGGTACAGAACATGGTGCATGTAAACTCAGTGTCCAGCGCCTCCCTTGTGACATGTTCAAAGTTCTTCCGGAGGTGGGAATTGAAACTCTCTCTAACGGGAGACTCTGCTAGACGTTCCAAGCAGACCCTCACAATGCGTTTGAGCCTGCCAGGTCTGACCGGCATGCTCCCGCACCATCGGAGCCAACTCACCACCAGGTGGTGATCAGTAGAACGCTCTGCCCCTCCCTCCAAACTAGTGTCCAAAACATGAGATCGCAAATACGATAACACAACCACCCTTATGTTTGAACATGGTGTTTGTTATGGACAATCTGTTTTGAGCACAAAAGTCCAATAACAAAACACCACTCGGGTTCAGATTTGGGCGGCTGTTCCTCCCAATCACGCCTAACCAGATTTTTACTATCGTTGCCAATGTGAGCGTTGAAGCCATCCGGCAAAACATGGGAATCACCTGGGGGAGCGTTGTGTAGTACTCCCTCGAAGGAATCCAAAAAGGGCGGGTACCCTGAGCTTCAGTTTGGTGTGTAAGAACAAACAGTCAGGACCCGTCCCCCCACCTGAAGACGGATGGAAGCTACCCTCTCGTCTACTGGATTAAACTCCAACGTATACAGGCTCTGAGCAGTTCTTGTTTCCGGGGGGAAACAAGAACTGCTACCCCAGCCCGTCGCCAGAGTGGATAAGAGTCCAGCTCCTCTCGAGAGGACTGGTTTACAGATCCAGCTGGAACTTCTCCACCTCGCACACCAGCTCAGGCTCCTTCCCGCCCACGTCCCAAGAGCTCAAAAACTAGTAGTTTAAAATGGCATTGTATAAAACTGCATCTTACTCATAGCAAAATGTGAATCTTTATAAAGTGGTTTCTTTTTAGAACAGATATAAATTGTACTTTGTATAATTTATTTGTTTAATAACTTAACAGATTTAGCTATTGTGGATCATTCTGGCATATTTACTGTGATTATTTTGCTTATACTGTATGTTGATCATATAAAGTTATTTGACGTATAGCTTTTGATGGAAGGAAAAACTTCTGTATTGTTTAAAATATTTTTTATAAACAAAACTGTTGCATTATCATTGCATGCAAATAAACAAACTCCATCATTCGAGATCGATTAAGTACAAACGTACATCTTCTGTCTTAAATAAATAAAATACTTGTGTAAATAAAAATTTAGCATTGAGAGGTCTCTTTAGTTTAAATTAGTGTATACAAACAGCCTTTTTCACTGTATGGTCACCACATCTTTAGCGGCAGTGTTCTTGTTTGCCTTGTAAAGAGTTGCATTTCCCCCACTTGGCTGGATCATAGGTGATTTGGTTTCAGATGCTGGAATAAGTTTGTTGTGCTGCTCCCCTTTTAGACAAACTTAGCAACAGGCAGTCATTTGTTCCATGCCTGTTACCGCAAATCTAAACCACTACTGACACTTTTCTTTATTTTGGAACAAACGTCTCGCTCTCGTTTGCGTTAGAATTAGCCATGTTTTGCTAGGCGTGTGAATTTCCGTTAAGTAAATATGGGGGAGAGAGGAAGCTACAGAGCTCCTGAGGGCAAAAAAATATGCCGGAGCAAAATGAGAAAAATCATTTATTTGTTATTTTTGATATAGTCTACAACAAAAAACTCTAATTCATCAATAAAATCCATTTATTGCCCCGGCCTTCTGCCATCTAACGTCTTGGAATTGCAATTGCATGCAAAGTCTTCTATACAATACTTGCAAAAGAGACTCAGAAGGGGTATAAGAAAACAAGATATAACAACTGGATAGCACATTTATTCTAATCAGCTCATTTCTAAATGTTACATGTTAAAAAAATGTTTTTATTATTAACACACACAAAAGTACCGAAAATTGGTACCGTTGAGTATTGATTCCCAGGTAACGGGAATTGGGACCGTATTGATTTAATGCGATTCGATGCCAGATATTTCAAGGTTTTCCAAAAAGTAATGGTATAATTACCTTTACTGGTAACTAACTGGTAAATGACCTGCTGAGCATTGCTGACTAAAGCTGTGGGTCTTCTCAGCTCATCTTGGTACTATTTCCTGACTGTGAAAGCGTAAAGCATGAAATCATGGGGTGAAAGCTGAACAACAACAAAAGACACCATTGTTTCAGCGTGATGTTCAGAGGTTCATATACTTCACAGGCTAAGGCCTAAAATATCAATTGTCACATGCCCCCTCTTAAGTCTTGAATAGTACAACACCATCAACTTTTAAAACCTAAAAACAACATTGCCCCAAAAACGTGGAAATCCTTGTTAATAATTAAGATGCACGCCCTGCCGTGTTCAGTAAGCAATGCTCTGTATCTTTAAGCCTGCCCCAAGAATCTAAAAGGGGTGACGTTTTTCTATGTCACAAACATTTGCGTTTGCTCAAAACCTAAACTAATTAACACAGAAATCCGAGCTGGAAGAGCAAAAGAGGTATTCATCCGTCTGTGTCTTTCATACAGAACCCATTGATTGCTGTAAGTGTACATTATGCTCAGAATAGATTTTAAACAGGGTGTGTTAGGAATGCTTGTACAAGATAATGCTTTAGTCTAACAGTGGTAATGCAGCATTGTCTTAAATGACACATACAGTACAGGAGCACTGTACGTTATTGTCTTCATTCTCTCCATCAATGTCTGCTTTACGCAACACAAGCAAATCCTTTGCCACTGCTGATTGGCTGCTCTTTTCTTTTTCTCATTATCTGCAAGAGGGCATCGGAAGTTGGGCAATAGTTGTACGCATGTAGGCCAACATGTAAATATTACATAAGCCACTATTGTTTACTTACTGTATGTCACAATAATGTCAAAGTTGATACAAAGCAGTACACTGCATGTCACAATTCTTACAGTGCCTTTTTTGGAGTGCGTATCTCACTGACAATCTGTCATTTGTTTTAGTGTTTTTTGCAAATGCATTAGGATATTTCTACTAGTATTGTATGTCATTTCCACACAAAAATGCTGTTTGGATGATTTTCTTATACTTATAATCAAATTCATCAATATTACATAATTCATTGAATTATTATGATAGCCTCATAACATAAACATCCATCACAGGAGAAACAAACACTCACATTCACACTTCTGGGCAATTTAGAGTCTTTGTTTAACCGAACATGCTTGTTTTGGGAATGTGGGAGGGTCATAAAACTTACATTTGTGTTTAATCTTTCCATTGAGACCAGTGTGTTTGTTGTCATTACAGTACTTAAGCTTTTTTTTCCTTAATGTCAAATATATTATATCACTGAATAGATTACCATTTTCTATGGTCCCCATGGGCATAATAATCGGAAATGCATTGTTCATTAACTGCGGAATCCAGAAGCAGATTGGACTTGGCTGTGACCACCAGAGGTGCTGTTCTGCATCAGGATTGAAAATGCCCCCAGCAGCAAATATTTTCTTTCCCAGTAAAGTAATGAATAGGCTCTTTACTTTATACCTTTTATTATGTTACTTTGCAATTCTTTATCTAGCTGCAGTAGAACTCACAGAGTAAAACACCCTTAAGGTCATACAATTCAGAACAGAACATAATTTTTGTGGTTTCATATGCTTTTTGTGGCTTTTTTCAGAAGTCGCCATTGTGCGTTATGTCACCAATAGGAATGGGCACCAAATTCGATACTTTTATAGGTAGAGACCGTAATCTGTCTGTATTACCGGGGATTGTGTATGTAAAATCAATATCGATATCTTTGTTGCATGTGACGTCACGTCCGGGTGCCTCCTCGCACTGGTTTAAGATGCACCACCTACCTCTAGGTCAGTGGTTGTCACACTTTTTTCACCAAGTACCAACTCAGAAAACACTTTGCTCACCAAGTACCACCATAATGACCAACATTCAAATACAGTGGCGTAGTAGGCCTAAGTATTCATTAAAACAAGGCAGCGGTTTATATTAGTATAATTCATATGTTTGGCCTCTGTAACAATACACAGAGTTGAAACTGTAACACTGCGTTTGAAAACAAGAAAAAATAAAACACTGAACTTTAATCAAGTGACTATTTGGTGTACCACGAGATGTTACAATTTTCTATAGCAACACAGCAAGAAGAAAGTGCTCAAAAGTACAGTAAGGCTCCCCTTTTCTAAATGTGCTAGGTTCATGCTAATTTAAATTGGATTTCCCACAGACAGGCTACTAATAAGCATTAGTGATTTTACATAGCGACAAGTACAGGTTACAATAAACAGTTGGTGTGTAACCAATACAATATTTACAGTTTGAAGGATCAACAAAAGAAAAGACTGGAACATTCAACTTAAAGGCATAGGCTACTTTTTGACTCGGGCAAAACATCGTAATCCAGACATGTATGGCCAACTGTGTTTCAAAGTTAGTAGCTAACATGGCGCCTTGTGGTCACGTGAGGGGCTTTTGACCAATCATTTAGGAGATCCCTTTGGCCGTACTCTCTGACTGGTCAAAAGCCCCTCACGTGACTACAAGGCGCCATGTTTGCTTCCAACTTTGAAACTAAGTTGGCTATACTCTCGATACACGGCTCTGCCGCCGTCTATATGCTACTGCCATCTAATGTCTTGGAATTGCAACTGCATGCAAAGTCTACTGTATAATACAGCACTTGCAAATAAGACACAGAAGTGTAAGAAAACTAGATAACCGGACAGTGCAACTCAGTACTAAATGTTAAATATATAAGTGTTTTAAAACAATTAACATTTATTATTATTGGAACATACGCAAATGTACCAAAAATTGAGTATCGGTATCAAAGAAGAACATTATAAAGTTTGAGTTTGACGTTGAGTCTGCGACTTGATTTCAGCGTTTAATTGTAACAAAATAAACAAATGACTGAGATACGAATAGTTTTACTTAATTCCACAAAGTATATAACCACAGGGAAAAATAAATTAACTATCATTTGGCTTCCAGATGGACTGGACTCCCACATTATCAATTAATTTAACAAATTAATAATTTTACCCACTCAACATCCATTGCAGCCGATCACCTTGGAAAGGGGATCCCTACATCTATTTTAAAGGCTTGTGCAAAATTCCAAATTCAGAATTTTAACTCATTTGAAGAATTACAATTGACTTGGCTCCATCACACATGATTTTGAATTGGAATTGGGCGGCGTGGCGAAGTTGGTAGAGTGGCCGTGCCAGCAATCGGAGGGTTGCTGGTTACTGGGGTTCAATCCCCACCTTCTACCATCCTAGTCACGTCCGTTGTGTCCTTGGGCAAGACACTTCACCCTTGCTGCTGGTTAGCGCCTTGCATGGCAGCTCCCGCCATCAGTGTGTGAATGTGTGTGTGAATGGGTGAATGTGGAAATACTGTCAAAGCGCTTTGAGTACCTTGAAGGTAGAAAAGCGCTATACAAGTATAACCCATTTATCATTTATCATTTATTACAAAAAGTAGAATTTAATTTGTTACAATGTATTAAAAAAAACGTATAGCCAAGTAACAGGAAGGACTCGTCACAAATGTTTTTGGCTATGCAAACACAAAAATAAACACAAATTCCCTCCGTTTTTGGATAAAGTAAAGCGCTCTGGGAAATTTGGTATTTTTCCACTGTTTTCATAAGTTTGAAAGTAATTATGCACATGTGTCAAACTCAAGTCGGGGGGGCCACATCATTTTATGTGGCCTGAAAAAGTCTAGAAAAAAGAAACTTAATCTTTTTTGCTAAATGTACTCCAATGTTGACAGAAAAATTGACTGGATGTAGCTGTAGTTTTTGTTAACTGTTTACCATTTTATTATTTGATGCAACAAGCTATTACTTTTTTTTTTGTCATTGTAAATCTTTATATATTTCTACAACGGAATATCCTCTTGAGTTGTGATTCCCAAATAAGTTTATCATCAGTTTGTAGGTAAACAATGATAATAAAATGAAGGGATAATTGTATAATGTTGTGAGGCAATTATGCATATGTTTGGCAGTTACATACAGCCCTTTGATGCTGCGCGGTTGTTCTTCCAAGATGCAGAATGGACGGCTCCGGACGACAGCGTGAAGGTAGGCTTTGATATGTTCTTCGTAAATCATTAAAACTACCAATATACAGAAACAACAACAAAAAGGCAAGCGTGCCTAACGGACATGAAACTAGGACTTAGCATAGGCTAGGAGAGTGGTTCTCAAATGGGGGTACGCGTACCCCTGGGGGTACTTGAAGGTATGCCAAGGGGTACGTGAGATTTTTTAAAAATCCATCCATCCATTTTCTACCGCTTGTCCCTTTCGGGGTCAAGGGGGGTGCTAGAGCCTATCTCAGCTGCATTCGGGCGGAAGGCGGGGTACACCATGGACAAGTCGCCAATGTCTGTCAAAAAGAACTGTGAAAAGAAATGCAACCATGTTGACAGCTAGATTTTTTTGGGGGACATGTTCCATAAATATTGATGTTAAAGATTTCTTTTTTTGTGAAGAAATGTTTAGAATAAAGTTCATGAATCCAGATGGATCTCTATTACAATCCCCAAAGAGGGCACTTTAAGTTGATGATTACTTCTATGTGTAGAAATCTTTATTTATAATTGAATCACTTGTTTATTTTTCAACAAGTTTTTAGTTATTTTTATATCTTTTTTTCCAAATAGTTCAAGAAAGACCACAACAAATGAGCAATATTTTGCACTGTTATACAATTTAATAAATCAGAAACTGATGACATAGTGCTGTATTTTACTTCTTTATCTCTTTTTTTCAACCAAAAATGCTTTGCTCTGATTAGGGGGTACTTGAATTAAAAAAATGTTCACGGGGGGTACATCACTGAAAAAAGGTTGAGAACCACTGGGCTAGGAGACAAGCATAACTTAACATTGGAAACGTGAACTCACAAATCTTACGTGACAGTAGCGGGAAGCAAATAATGAAGCCACACCGAGTGACCGGAAAAAGCAGGCTTAAATAGAGTCAGTGATTACAAACAGGTGTGATCCAAACAACAAATGACAGGTGAAACTAATGAGTCGCCATGGTGACAAAAACAAACAAGGAAGCGAAGACAGAACTAAAGAAGTCCAAAACTAACAGAACATAACTAAACAAAACATGATCCGGACAACGGATCATGACATTTGAGGCCAGTCATAACTGATGAAAATGAGTGTGACACCTCTGTCATAATGCATCAAATGAAATATTTTTCATGCCTTTATTCTTAATTTTGAATATAAAAAAAACATTTGCTGTGATTAAAATACAGTATAATGTGTATATAAGGCAAAATAAAAAATCAATCTATATTACCTAAAACTTGTCTGAATATAGGAAACTGAACATATATTGTGTATATGAGGTTCAAATAAATAATATTTTTGATTATACAAAACTGTATTGTATGGAATAAACTGCAATGCAATAATCTAAAATTTCTAAATTTTAACACGGGTGTCAAACTAATTTTTATTGAGGGCCAAATCACAAATATGGCTGCCTTCAGAGGGCCGCTCATAACAGCGAATATATGAATATAAATGTATAACAGACTGGTTACACAATTTGCAAAGGCAGCTATTGTTGCCCGCGGGCCGTATGTTTGACACCCCTGATGTAGAAGGACATTGTGGGCCAAATTAAAATTACATGGCGGTCCACATAAAATTACGTGGTGGGCCATATAGAATGGTGTGGCGGGTCACATATAATTATGTGGCGGGCCATATTGAATGATGCGGTGGGCCACATTAAATGATGTGGCAGGCCATATAGAATGATGTAGCGGGTCACATAAAATTATTCTACATGGTGGGCCATGTAGAATGATGCGGTGGGCCACATAAAATTATGTGGCGGGCCATATAGAATGATGTGGCGGGCAACATAAAATTATGTGGCGAGCCATTTGAATGATGCGGTGGGCCACATAAAATTATGTGGCGGGCCATATAGAATGAAGTGGCGGGTCACATAAAATTATGTGGCGGGCCATATAGAATGATGTGGCGGGTCACGTAAAATTATGTGGCGGGCCATATAGAATGACGTGGTGGACCACTTAAAATTATGTGGCGGGCTATATAGAATGATGTGGCGGGTCACATAAAATTAGGTGGCAGCCCACATGAGATGATGTGGCAGGCCATATAGAATGATGTGGCGGGCCACATAAAATTATGTGGCGGACCATATAGAATGATGCAGTGGGCCACATAAAATTATGTGGCGGGCCATATAGAATGATGTGGCGGGTCACATAAAATTATGTAGGGGGGCCATATAGAATTATGCGGTGGGCCACATATAATGATGTGGGGGGCCATATAGAATGATGTGGAGGGTCATATAGAATGATGTGGCGGACCATATAGAATGATGCAGTGGGCCACATAAAATTATGTGGCGGGCCATATAGAATGATGTGGCGGGTCACATAAAATTATGTAGGGGGGCCATATAGAATTATGCGGTGGGCCACATATAATGATGTGGGGGGCCATATAGAATGATGTGGAGGGTCACATAGAATGATGTGGCGGGCCATATAGAATGACGCGGTGGGCCACATAAACTTATGTGGGGGGCCATATAGAATGATGTGGAGGGTCATATAGAATGATGTGGCGGGACATATAGAATGACGTGGTGGGCCACATAAAATTATGTGGGGGGCCATATAGAATGATGTGGCGGTCACATAAAATTATGTGGTGGACCAAGTAGAATGATGCGGTGGGCCACATAAAATTATGTGGGGGGCCATTTAGAATGATGCGGCGGGTCACATAAAATAATGTGGCGGAACATATAAAATGATCCGGTGGGCCACATAAAATTATGTGGGTGGCCATATAGAATGATGCGGCGGGTCACATAAAATGATGTGGCAGCCCACATTATATAATGTGGCATGCCATATGGAATGATGTGGCGGGTCACATAAAATAATGTGGCAGCCCACATTATATGACGTGGCATGCCATTTAGAATGATGTGGCGGGTCACATAAAATTATGTGGCGGGCCATGTAGAATGACTTGACGGGCCACAATCAAATTACATGGCGGTCCACATAAAAAAATGTGGCGGGCCACATTGGATGATGTGGCATTCCACATTAAAATGACTTGGCGGTCCTCATAAAAACATGTGGCGGCCCATATTAAGGCCTACTGAAATTAAATGTTTTTATTTAAACGGGGATAGCAGATCCATTCTATGTGTCATACTTGATCATTTTGCGATATTGCCATATTTTAGCTGAAAGGATTTAGTAGAGAACATCGACGATAAAGTTGCAACTTTTGCTCGCTGATAAAAAAAGCCTTGCCTGTACCGGAAGTAGCGTGACGTCACCGGAGGAAGGACTTCTCACAATTCCCCATTGTTTACAATGGAGCGAGAGAGATTCGGACCGAGAAAGCGACGATTACCCCATTAATTTGAGCGAGGATGAAAGATTCGTGGATGAGGAACGTCAGAGTGAATGACTAGAATGCAGTGCAAGACATATCTTTTTTCGCTCTGACCGTAACTTAGGTACAAGTTGGCTCATTGGATTCCACACTTTCTCCTTTTTCTATTGTGGATCACGGATTTGTATTTCAAACCACCTCGGATACTATATCCTCTTGAAAATGAGAGTCGAGAACGCGAAATGGACATTCACAGTGACTTTTATCTCTACGACAATACATCGGCGAAACACTTTAGCTACGAGCTAACGTGATAGCATCGTGCTTAACTGCATATAAAAACAAAAGAAATAAACCCGACTGGAAGGATAGATAGAAAATCAACAATACTATTAAACCGTGGACATGTAAATACACGGTTAATAATTTCCAGCTTGGCGAAGCTTAAAAATGCTGTTGCTAACGACACCATTGAAGCTAACTTAGCTACGGAGCTAACGTGATAGCATCAGGCTCAAATGCAGATAGAAACCAAATACATAAACCCCTGACTGGAAGGATAGACAGGAAATCAACAATACTATTATACCATGAACATGTAAATACACGGTTAATGCTTTCCAGCTTGGCGAAGCTTAAAAATGCTGTTGCTAACGACGCCATTGAAGCTAACTTAGCAGCGGGACCTCACAGAGCTATGATAAAAACATTAGCGCTCCACCTACGCCAGCCAGCTCTCATCTGGTCATCAACACCCGTGCTCACCTGCGTTCCAGCGATCGACGGAAGGACGAAGGACTTCACCACGATCATCCATGCGGTCAGTGGCTAGCGTCGGCTAGCGCATCTGCTATCCGAGTCAAAGTCTTCCTGGTTGTGTTGCTGTAGTCTGCCGCTAATACACCGATCCCACCTACAACTTTCTTCTTTGCAGTCTTCATTGTTCATTAAACAAATTGCAAAAGATTCACCAACACAGATGTCCAGAATACTGTGGAATTATGAGATGAAAACAGAGCTATTTTGTATTGTATTCAATGGGGTACCGATACTTGCGTTTCACTGGTTACGTCACGCGCATACGTCATCATCCAAAGACCTTTTCAACCGGAAGTTTAGCGGGAAATTTAAAATTGCACTTTATAAGTTAACCCGGCCGTATTGGCATGTGTTGCAATGTTAAGATTTCATCATTGATATATAAACTATCAGACTGCGTGGTCGGTAGTAGTGGGTTTCAGTAGGCCTTTAAATGATGTGGGAGAATTTCGATTCTATCCTTCAATTTGAATTCGAAAACTACTTCCTGATTGCCACATCCAACCATATTTATGGTATTGAATTGGAATTTGGGAGACCTTTTTCAATTTAATTCAGAAATGTACACAAACTGGCTACTGGGGCAGGTACGGTTGAGTCCGATGAACTATGCCTCGCAACAGTAACACTAGAGTCAGTTGCTCAAACACTGCTGCGTCTGCTGGGAGGAATATGTAATCCGTTTGGGAAAATCCATAATTGATCTATTTATGTGGATTGAAAGATACGTGTAATAACAAATGTCAGCTAGCTTTGCTGGGGCTACGGGCAGGCAGCAGGCAGGCAGGCGGGCGGGCAGGCAGACGGGGAGGTCCTAACAGGCTCTCAGCAGCTGGGCGCATTATACCATGTGACTGAAGACATGTTAGCTAGCAGCCATCATCACTTCACCTAATTCATGTCGTCCTCGGTCGGATGGTGAAAGGTAAGCCCGCCGACATGCAACACACACAGCATTCAACCATGGACGTGTAGACGACTAACGACTGGAAGCTACTGTAACGCGGCTCTGTTTAACCCATTCTTCTCTACACAAGGTTTGTGTTTAAAATGCTACTTATCGTTTTTTTTTTACTACTAATACCCAAGCGTTTCGTTTCACTGCATCACACGCTCCGGTGGAAGTGAGATTTTCGCCATTATAGCCGAATAAACACACACCTGCTTGTCTCTCGAACGTTCAGTTTAAACGAAGGAGTCTGGGTCGTGTACGTGCCTCGGCCCCTCATTCTTCATGTTTTCACACTTTTTGCTAATGTCTTGCTTTTCTAAATGGCCTTCGTAGCTTTCAAGTAGGTGTTTTTCGCCATCGTTTGGCTGACAATCATCTAGCCGGGGTCGGTTCATTTAAACATTAGCTTGTATATCAGCTAGCATGACAGGACGTTATCTTACTTTAACTGCAGCAGTCGTATTGGCTACCGTCATCTAATTCTTCATTTTGCATTCATACATACCTATCCTTGCATAGAAACGTGCTTTTTTAAAAAAAAAAAAAAAAAATTATTTTTATTAATCAATCCAACAAAACAATACACAATAATACCACAACAATGCAATTCCAATTCAAAAACCAAACCCGACCCAGCAACACTCAGAACAGCAATAAACAGAGCAATTGAGAGGACACACAAACATGACACAAAACAATCCAAAAGCAGTCAAACAAAAATTTGTATTATCAACAGCGGTATCAATATTAACAATTCCAACATAGCAGTGATTAGAAATACCTCATTGACATTATCATTACAGCTATTTATAATTTAAAAAAAAAAAAACTTTAAAAATGAACAATAGTGTCACAGTGGCTTACACTTGCATCACATCTCATAAGCTTGACAACACATTGTGTCCAATATGTTCTTCAATGATAAAATAAGTCATATTTTAGGTTCATTTAATAGTTAAAACAAATTTAAATAATGGATCCCATATTCCAATATATGACTCATTATTATCTAAACTAAATGCAGTTTTTTGTACTGATATCATTTCCATAGCTTGTGTGTACCAGTCAGTATGAGTTGGACTATCAACATCCATCCATTTTTTTGTAATATTACTAGAGATGTCCGATAATGGCTTTTTTGCAGATATCCGATATTTCGATATTGTCCAACTCTTAATTACTGATTCCGATATCAACCGATACCGATATATACAGTCGTGGAATTAACACATTATTATGCCTAATTTTGTTGTGATGCCCCGCTGGATGCATTAAACAATGTAACAAGGTTTTCCAAAATAAATCAACTCAAATTATGGAAAAAAATGCCAACATGTCACTGCCATATTTATTATTGAAGTCACAAAGTGCTTTTTTTTTTTTAACATGCCTCAAAACAGCAGGTTGGAATTTGGGACATGCTCTCCCTGAGAGAGCATGAGGAGGTTGGGGGCGACTGGGTTGAGGTGGGGAGGGGGGGGTAGCGTCCCGGAAGAGTTAGTGCTGCAAGGGGTTCTGGGTATTTGTTCTGTTGTGTTACGGTGCGGATGTTCTCCCGAAATGTGTTTGTCATTCTTGTTTGGTGTGGGTTCACAGTGTGGCGCATATTTGTAACAGTGTTAAAAGTTGTTTAAATGGCCACCCTCAGTGTGACCTGTATGGCTGTTGACCAAGTATGCAGAGCATTCACTTGT
This sequence comes from Entelurus aequoreus, assembly GCF_033978785.1. Lineage (NCBI taxonomy): Eukaryota > Metazoa > Chordata > Actinopteri > Syngnathiformes > Syngnathidae > Entelurus > Entelurus aequoreus. The sequence goes on from NC_084737.1 coordinate 61,701,925, forward strand.
GTGTGTGTGTGTGTGTGAAAAGCCGTAGATATTATGTAATTGGGCCGGCACGCAAAGGCAGTGCCTTCAAGGTTTATTGGCGCTCTGTACTTCTCCCTACGTCCGTGTACACAGCGGCGTTTTAAAAAGTCATAAATGTTACTTTTTGAAATTGATACCGATAATTTCCGATATCACATTTATCGACCGATAATATCGGCAGTCCGACGTTATCGGACATATCTAAATATTACCCTTTTTGTTATGATGCATACGTGCTCCTAGTCACTGCTGTTGTGTCCTTGGGCAAGACACTTTACCCACCTGCTCCCAGTGCCACCCACACTGGTTTAAATGTAACTTAGATATTGGGTTTCACTATGTGAAGCGCTTTGAGTCACTAGAGAAAAGCGCTATATAAATATAATTCACTTCACTTCACTTCTTGAGGGCCGTGGTTAGTGGTGCCTTTCACAGTGCTTGTTTTTCTTAAGGTAAAATATTGAATTATATTGCTTCATTTTCAGAAGACCCCGTGGGCGTAATTGGGAATTGATAGTTGATTAACTGCATCTTGAGAATCTTGGACGTCTAAATAGAGTGCACTAGTTGGCTGCAACCAGTAACTGCAGCTGTAGCTGCAACCGCTGTTGATTCAGCCCCACCAGATCTTCACGAGAGCGTACGTGAAATAACATTTCAAATGCAAAATATCTTTAAAAAAATACCATTGCAAAGACCAAGGAAAATAAGCGGTCCAATGGTACTTGAGCCATTGTGATTGGCCAAATATTAAGGGAGCTACGAATTTTTGAAGTTCTAAAATCAGTCGGGTTTTTTTCGTCCTGGGTTATCCATTAAAGGGGTCTTTATGATTTGTTTCTAAATTTAAATACTTCCTTGTGGTCTACATCAGGGGTCCGCAACCACCGGTCCGGGGATCGGTACCGGTCCGTGACGCATTTGCTACCAGGCCGCAGAGAAGCATTAAATAATTTATAAGGGACTGCATTTTCTCTGACTTAACTTTGGTCTGTCCCACTAGAAACACCAATAAGCTTGTTTATAGATTTACAAAAAAACTCCTCATAGGAAGTTGTTATATTTGTCATAACTTTGTGACATCATACAATGCACATTAATGAACATATCAAATATAAATGTGACAGATTGTAGCCAAAGGCTGATTCCCACCTGCATCTCATTGCAAAGAAACAAGCCCAGGGGTCCCACTAATTCAGCGTTCTAGTGAGTTGTTTTTTTGCTGTATTTATCTGGCACAAGTAGAAAGCCGGTTCCTGAAAAGAATGCCTACATTAAACAGGTCCGTGGTGCAAAAAAGGTTGGGGACCACTGGTCTCCATAACATGTAATGGTGATTCTTTGGTCAAAATTTTGCATAAATTGTTTTACAGACCGTTTTTGAGCAGCTTTCCGACCGTCTCTTTAGGATGCGCCGTTTTGTGGGCAGGCTTGTTTACGTACCTCCACTTCGACTGTGTCTTCCACTTTCTTGTAGTTTTTAGCGCTTACATTGCGAGTCTACTGATAGATATAAGTTTGAACTTAATGCTACCTTGTATTAGAAATAGCAACAGCGGAGGATGCGTGTGACCTAGTCTGCCCCACAAGAGGCTAGAGAAAAATGAGCTTAATGACTACAGCGTGGACTACAATGGCAGACGCGTGCAAGGAACTCTTAAACATTTATATCATATCGATAATCTTGTGACGTTTTTCCCAACCGGTGATGTCACAGGTTGTGCAAATTCCAAACGGACCATTTTGAGGAAATGTGAAAAAAGGCAAGATTGTTTTATAAATATCTCAGCAATGCCTCCACAATATGATTTCAGATTTTAGGGACTTATGCAGATCCCAAATACACAACAGCAGCTACCAATAGGTAGAAATGTTGGTTTTGCATAAAAGGGCCCCTTTAAGACAATAGAGAAATTTGTGACTTTCAAAACATATCTTCCTTATTTGTCATGAATGCATGAAATAAAAAGTAAATGGATTAGTTAAGTAAGCAAAAGAAAATAACTTAATGAAAAAATTAAGAACTTAAATATTTTTTTAAATTATTTAATTAAGTTAAGTAGTGGCGTTGCAATTAACAGAAAGATAGCTCAAATTTCCTTGAATTTTCAAATGGAGATTTATAGCAGATAATTGTGCATTAGTAAAATACTATCTGAATCTGACCATAGTTGTTGTATTTTCCTGAATAAAATGTTGAACAAATGTTTTTGTCCAAGGTGAGGCGGCACCGGCAGCCATGATGGCCGCTGCGGCCTCCCTAAAACATTTTGAGGGGGCCCAAAAACCACGATCGGATGCTCAGACTGACTTCATATTTCAGGATTCTTTGGACAAATATGTGTACGAACGTCTAAAACTATAAGTAAAGAAACCAAAACTTATCTTCGGGTATAATTTTGTACCATCTTGAAACGTAAAATTTAGCGTGTCGATTTATTCAATTTCTTAACTCAAACCTGTAAATTTCCATGTCGAGACACTTATAGGAAAGGTAAACTACTTTGACCTATGTGCTTTTCAATTGGTCAAAAAATTACCCCACATAGAGCAAGCAAAGACGCGCATTGCAAACTGCCTCGCTCTGAGCGGTCACAAGCTGCCGCTACAATGGAGATAAGTAGGTCAGCGGCCAATGGTCACGTACCTACCTTTTCCACCATAAGTTCCTGAAACCAAAAGTTCCTGTAGACCTGTGTGGTTTGTGTTTACACCACATTTTACAGTTCAGGGTAGTTTATACAAATCAGGCTGATGACGTATGAATGAGTGGTACAGTGTATTTCTACATTCATGCCGTGTAAATGGACATAATTAGGTCAGATTTATTTGACTAAAGTGTAAGTCAATAAAATACAAAGCAATAAGATACTAAACTATGATTTTAAAAAAATTAAAGCGTACCTGATATAAAGTCTGGCTTTTGTTCAGTGTCCTACAGTCAGAAAGTCATCCCCTCAGTAAATGATGAATTCATGAGGGTCAGGCAAGTCCTAAACATCCATTTCAGCTGTAGTACAGAACAGCAACATGGAAAACCGGCGGAAGAATGTCAATTGTCAAAGTGTCTGCTGTGATGACAGTCATAAAAACAATGAAGATATTGGTTACCTAACCCCTGATTTCAATAGGAAGCGTCACGGCTGCAGCACGTAATCGCCACGGAACAGCACCGCAACAATCCGGTTCTGTTGCGGCTCCGCCGTGCAGGAAATAGCGCAGACTTATACATTATCTCGCGCATTATCATGTGATAAAGTAAACACTGAAGTGAACACCGTGAAATATCCTGAGCTTTGTCGTGCATCAATATCTGCAGGCGGTCGTGTCTTCGACAGCATTGACTTGACTTGACTCGTGCAAAAGACCACAGTTTTGCCTTGCAGAACGACATTTTTATTCAACACAGCAGTAACTTTATCCTTTGCAAGCATTGTAGACACAAAACTCCCACGAACCACGCTCCTGCTTCCCTGGCCCTGTATCAACTGGCATTTGACACGGGACCCCATATGCGCACATAGCTGCCCAGGATACGCCTGTACCGTATTTTTCGGAGTATAAATCGCACCGGAGTATAAGTCGCACCTGCCGAAAATGCATAATAAAGAAGGAAAAAAACATAAGTCGCACTGGAGTATAAGTCGCATTTTTGGGGGAAATTTATTTGATGAAACCCAACACC